>NC_060237.1:7304331-7630581 GCF_021155775.2 Neodiprion pinetum | reverse complement strand
TAACGACGACAACAATAATAATAATGTAGTGTAAGAAATTAATTTCAAACGGTGTTAACCACCTAAACCTACACCTTCTCCTTCTCTCGTGTTATATATTGTACGTATTATGTATCTTTTTTTTTCTCACTTGTCCTCAACCTCTACATCGATTAAGCATTGCGGTGTTATAACAGGTGTCGTTATAAGAAGGCGAATACCTATGTGCGTAATCGGGATAAAAGCATTTAATCTCTATTCGATTATCGCATATTTACATGCCTGCAAGTAAAATACGAGCTTGATAAAAGGACGGGAATGTCGGTACGACGGTGGTTAAAATCATCTATTCTCTGTGTAATATAAAGTATAGGAGTAATGAAGAAATTGGACACCTTTGTGAGGACTTGTATAATAAACTCGTCAATGATCGTCGTCGATTTATTCCTTTTACTAAATTACAATCAATCATCGTTGTAACATGCGCGCAGTACAAGTATAACGTACACGATCTTCCTTCCTTAACTTACTACTTCCGGCCGGCCGGAACAAATCAACAACTCGCGATAAACGTCGAGCATCGTTGTATCTTACAGTTTTGGCAATGACCCGTTATATATATTCTTATTCGACTTTTGAGAACGTCGAGATTGTTCCCTATCGATTGAATTTAAATTTTATTTTTCTCTTCGATAAATTGATACATAAATTACATCATTTATTATTTTTACATCACCCGTGGAGCTTATTTTATATTATATTAGCGCTCACACTTGGATCGAAGCTGTCTGGATATTCGGATATCCGAATCATTCGGTAAAACTATCCTGACACGAAATTTGTAGTAATGTTTTTTCACGTGCCAAAAAACGGCATTGTCGGGAGATTGCGAGGTAACGCGAAAAAATATAATAATAATAATGGTGATGATGACGATGACGATAATAGTTAAAAACCGCCCGAAAGTGCAGGTGGTAAAAATGTATAAATGATCGTCGTCTGCACAACTGTATAATAAATACGTGACCAAAAATTAAAAAAAAAACTTACAATGTATGTACCGTGACATTATTGTTCTTTTCGATATTTTGAGATGAAAAGAAAAAGGAGGAAAAAATCAATCAATGTCAAGATTGTGCGACATTTATCGTAATATTATAGCCGATAGTAATTAGGATTGTACGTAATTCGCTCACGTACTCATATTATTATACACTTTTTAGCTATAGCATAGCAAAGGGACTTATCCACGTTTTCATTCTCTTATCTTTGAAATCGGCGTGTTGCAGATATGATTATATCTTGTACCTGTGTTGTAGAGCGGTATTTTATGTATATATACACGATATACAACGTCGTATATTATATACATATAATCAGGCTTTGATTGAAAAATTGTTCGAATTTCCAATTTCTTTTTAATAGCACGAATCACGAATCTAAAAAAAGAGATTAATTAAAAAATATATGTATTCAATAATCTTCAAACTACCTATAATAAAACACAATATTGCAAGGCGGTTATAATTATCACTGTAGTTCGGTTTATCACTTGATCACGTTTTGTTGTTTGACGTAATTTGCCTCCTGTGTTCAGACCATTGTAGTTCAAGATATGGAGCGAGCTTATCTCGTTTTATAGGCATATGCGTGTACCTGTAACTTGCAAGTTTCCGCCTGCGTGTTAAATAAAATTGATCCCATCCTGGTCGTTTATTTTCTTCTACATTCTGCACGTGCACGTTTTCACCTGCTGTTGCATGAGTAATTAATCATTTTACTGCCGCCTTGTCTGGAACGAGAAACAACGCACATATAGATCGTTTCATTATATATATGTATGTATGTATGCATGTATGTATTTAATAAAAATATGACATAAAAAGTCACGCGTTAAAAATGATAAGTGCACGAATTGTTCGTCTGCCTCTTCTATTATCTAAAAGCGTGTCGAATCTAGCCTTAAAACTTGGTCAGCTACCGGTTTTATTACACGACGAGGTATAGTTTTAGTCTTCTATTCCTCAAGGCAAGTCAACGGTGCAGTAGAATTATTGCGAGTCAGTTCAGACTTTGAGTTTTTGCCAAGAATTTAGTGCCTCGTGCAGCAGTAGCCGTAGGAGAGATGATTATTATTTAGATTATTATTACATATACGATAGTTTATCGTCAGCTCCGATCCTTTTATTTTATTTTATTTTATTTGCATATTTCTAGTTGCAGCTGAACAAACGTTACGTACGTGTAACGTATTATCGTGAAGTAAACGCACGTGTAATAGTTTGGAAAAAAAGAAGAAATGAAAAAATGGAAACGCTTACCTGCAATGAGACATGTTTTAAGAATCAAAAAATAAAATAAAATAAATAAAACTAGAAGAAAAAATAGAACGGTGGTTATAAGCGACGAGAAGAGAATAATAATTTATTGAATCTCGCCGGAAATGTTAAAAATCTGCAATCAGTTGATCAAGGGGGACAGAAATTCATAGATTAGATTTAGATAAATTATCAATTATTTGCACAAATGCCGAGCCACCGCTGCACATTCTCTGGGACGCGAATCAGCCAAGCGTGACTGACTTAGGTATGCGTAATATTATGTGCATGTAGAAAAATTTCTTTTTTCTCATTTTTCTTATATTATATATATACATATATAAGTAATAAAAAATTGTACAAGATAAATGGGTATCGTTTTCACGACGTTTCAAAATTATCGTTCTGGAATTGCAAGAATACGCGATACAAAACATTAAACATTATGTTTCAATAGGGTGTTTCAGAAAAAATAATATAATTTTCCACCGCGCCACCCTCTAAAAAGTTTGCGTAGGTCAAAAGAAAAATTTTACTACAAATGAGCCCTCTACGTTGTGTGGAAAATCGCGGCTCATTTGAGTTTACATTTTTTTCACATTTCTTTAGATTTGCGAAGAAACACGCTCTAGCACTTCAATTATTACTTCTTTCCTGACATTTATATTCAACCCAAAGATCACGATCCGTAACACAACGATATATCACCCGGGAATCTTATTCTTCTAAACTAGAACTTCGTATCGAATTATAACTATTTCACGAGATTGGATTAATAATGAAAACGTCGTCAGATACGCTTTTCAAACATCAACTGGAGACTTGGTATTACGAGCGTGGGTCTTGTTTGTGACGTGAATTGATATTGCGATTGATATAAGCGACAGAAAAAAATATCATTCGCGATACTTGATGAATTTCAAAAAATGTATAAAATTGAAAAATCAACTGAGCGCAATCTTCCACGTAACTAAGCTTTCTTTTAACTCGAACAAACTTTTTAGGGGTTGTCGCGATGGAAAGTCGCGATTTATTTTTTTCTAAAACATCCTAACGTACGTGTATACGACATCCTTGTTACGTCTTATACCTGTGCCTGTGAACTTGCGGCTGCAATCTGGCAGGCGAACAAGGAAAGACGAGGCGAGGTTCGCAGAGTCGACGTCGTCGTCTTCATCGTAATTTTACACGTCGACTCACTTTCGAGCTCTCAGTACAACGCTGGGCTCGCATGGCAACGGATGACGCCAAGTCTGATCTGAGACACATACAGAATATTTAGAGTTATTTTGCTTTTCCCTTCTTTTTTCAAACAAAAAAAATTTTTTTTTTTTCTCCATTATTATTATCATTCATTTTTTTTCAATCACTAATGCCAATTCGGCATTACGTAACTGTATTTTATTTTTCACACTGTCGTCTCTTACAGCTGCCGTGTGAAGCTTACCGCATATTTTCATTAATTTATATTGTAAACGTTACAAAAGTATGTAAATTATATCCTTGAACTTTCAAATAGTTTTAAATTATTTTTTAGCACCGGTCGACAAAAGTAAGGAATAAATTGACGAAGACGATGTGCTTTTGAAGATTGATATTTTTGATACCGTCGTCGTCGCGGTTTAAATATCGTATATTGTTGTATTTACGGCAGTTAGAGTTCACAATTTAAGCCTGTGTGCTACGCCCGAGATATTTCAGTGAAGGAATATCCGTAATAAACACAGTTGATAATTTGTGTGGCAAATACGTGCGGTGTGTGTATGTGCGTGCCGATATTATTTGAACAGTGTTCTACTGAATAAAAGTGAAAATAACGGATTATGTTATTGGAATACGAGGCATAATGAAATTTAACGAGAACGACGTCGCGCCTGCACGTGAGTTTTCGCATTTGATGTGATACAAATCTATCCTCTTTTCCTTCTTTTCCTTGAAAACTAGTCCATATGTTAATTTTTATGTATATACATTATTTCGGTTCACGAATATTAATTAGTACTATTCGTGTGTTAGTGACAAAAAAATCTGTCTTATTAAATTATTTACCACATTATACGTATACGGTATACATTAGGGTATTTTAGAAAAAAAATAACTTGCGATTTTCCACCATCGCGACCTCTGAAAAATTTGTTTAGGGTAAAACAACGGTTCTGTCAAAACGTGAGCGTTCCGAGTTACGTGGAATGATATATTTTTTCTATCACTTATATCAATCGTAACAATATCAACTTACGTCACAAAGACCCACGCTTGTTATATCAAGTCTCCAGTTGTTGTTTGAGACGCGTATCTGACGACTTTTTCATTATTAATTCAATCTCATGAAATAGTTTTAATTCGATATGAACTTCTAATTTAGGAGAATAAGATTCCCGGATGATATATCGTTGTGTTACGGATCGTGATCTTTGGGTTGAATATAAACGTCAGGAAAGAAATAATAATTGAAGTGCTATGGCGTGTTTGTTCACGAATTGAAAAAAATGTGAAAAAAGTAAAAAAATCAAACTAGCACGATTTTCCACACAACGCAGAACACTCGTCTTTTCACAGAATATTTCTTTTAAACCGAACAAACTTTTTGGGGGTGCCACGATGGAAAATGATGAATAACTTTTTTCGAAACACCCAATCATAAATACTTGGTTTCTGCAATGCTTTACGAATTATACATCGATCATTTCGATCAAATTCGCCTTGCGACAAGTATATCGGCAATGTTCGCCGATACGTACTTCATGTTTCCGGTTTACAATTAGTCTCTTATTATGACAAACTGTAGCGATATCATTTATCGATCGAATCATTTTATTACAACGTGCAGTTGCAGTTTTAATGCTTAGGTATATTGAAGAAAGTATATGCTGTAGAGAAAATGTTTTCGATTACGTTCAGTTATACGCGCACGTATAGTTGAAATTTATTATACGTACAACTGAATGAAATTTTTTTTTTCATCCACAAACGGTTGTATATGAGAATCTTGTAGGTAAATTATAATGGTAAGATAAAATTTATCTCGGTTACTTCTGTCACCACTAGTTATAATTGTATGGAAGATCTTTTAATTGTCATCCGTATTTTTTTGATTTTATTTTTGCGAATAATTTGAAATACGGAATAACGTTAGTATGTATATAATATAATCATTACATGTCACATCAGCTGCAGCGGTGCGCTTTTACTTTCTTTGAGTTATATAAACGTATATATGTATATTACGCACGCAGGACATCTAAATGTCAAATAATTATTACCGCGATTCTCTTACGAATCCTGACATTCGTCTGTAACGATATTCAAGTCTTATTTCTTTTTCTCTCTTTTCCTAAAAGCCGTCGAAATCGTACCAATAAAACCCGTGAGTTATTTACTTAATCAGTTTCAAAAATTCGTCCAAGTAAAAGTAAGATCAGCTCGTAAATTTTTATGGATATGCAGGCGTCGTTATATTTCTAGCTTTATTTATATAATTCGAAATTTACACATGTTGCTGCATTATTATGCGTACAGGTAAGAGTATATTAAAAAAAAAAAAAGAAATCAGCCAATCGCCGCCTGTGCTAATCAGTTATGTTATTAGTTATGCGATTTCTATAACAAGGATATAATCCGAATCTGCTGCAAGATTTATCATTGTTAATAAAGATAGTTCAACGACCGAACTCCGACGTGAGGTGTACAGATTAGTTAGTTGGTATGTCGGTTATTACGTGGAGACCTAATTTCAAAGTCATCCCAGACTTTGGCACTCTCTCAAAACTCTGCCCGCTGCACACATACACATATGTATTAACTATAGCTTGGTCGTTGTTGTCTTTATCTTTATCTTTAGAGTTTAGACTGGGCTGAAAATAAGTTTTATACGCAACGCTGGTGCTTTTCTACCATATATTCTAGATAAAATGGGGGCAAAATTATGCGTATACAATGTATAATGCGTGTACGGATTCACCATTAAAAATTTTTATTTTTTCACCTCCGAAACACTGTTCACTTTTCTTTTCTTTTTATTTTTATTGAGACTAGAAAAGAGAGATCAAATCTTAGCGATTGGAGAAAAGATTTTTATTTTTTGGGAATCGTGATTTTTATGTCTTGTTGACCTTTAAAAATTGACGATACAGTTGTTCAGAAATATAATGAATAAATTAGAATTTTTACGCTCAATTTGAGACTGAAAAGTTGGTCTTGTGCCAATTTTTAGGTTCTTTAACTCTCACAGACGCGGAAAATTTGTACAAGGAGAAATTCTTTTATTAGATTGAGATTGTTGTTTCTTCTAATCAGCGACTCTCCGAATCGTCGTTTACGATAATTGAATATTTCTTGTACTTAGTCACGAACGTTCATTCTTTGGCTCGATATTCGTCATTTATTGAATCAACCAAAAAGTACAATAACATCGTGTCGCTGTGTTACACATCGAGTTAAGTAATTGCAAAAACTTGTATCGCTATATCGAGTTTGAACAGGTGGTAATGAATCGACGTCGAACTTCTTTCCGACATATTTTCACGCAGACTTATTCATTCGCGCACTTTTCGACGATAACGCCTCCGCAAAATCGGCGGCTTTGCCGTTTCCGTCTTCTTCAAGGTTCCGAGCTTCTATATTACATGTATACGTATAAAATTATACGAAACGAACACATGGTGAATAATAAATCAATCGTTACATACACGTATAATATTACGTGCGGTGTCGTGTATTTAATGTGTATGTATGCGACTCTACTCACTAATCGTTATAAATTTACAACAATAATTATAAGATACCAGTCAATATGTTCAATAGCCACGGCTTATGTCATTTTTGCAATACTATGTCCAATTTCATTCTGCGGCTTGTGTAAATTTTCATTTCGTCTTTGTTAGATGAAATTCGTGTCCCTGATTCAACATTTTTTAAAAAATTTGACTGGTTCAGCGGAACTTTTTTCCTTCAAAAGGAAACTTTATTTTATGCATTAGTGAATTGTTCGAAGATTGAGTATAATATAGATCACGATTCGTGTCAGTGTCAATTCTGACTTATCCTAAACGTACCTACGTCACACGATACACGATCCAAAAATCGATTTGCCATTTGGAAACGACGACGGCTACTCGTAAAAGAGGATTCGAACCTTTGCGAACCGAACCGGTTCCCCTGATCTTTGTAAAAACGAGAAGCAGAAGCCTCGTGGCGTTGCGTGCTGATGCGAAAACTTCTCGATGGCCACCCTGTGCAGATGTTCGGCCGGATATTGACGCCTGAATTCTGGTGATACTAAAATCTTTGATTCGATCTGTATTATACGTGTATATCCATACGTATAGACGGACGCATCTAATTTATGCGCAAATCTGGCTTTGAAGGTTTTTGTTCATTGCTTTACTCGTCGAAACTTGTCCCGGGGCGGGGGGGGGGGGGGGGGGGGGGGGGGTTTATATCCTTCCATCATCTCGTTTGTCCTTGGAATTACTGCCGAACGTCGGAAAGAATTTTGAGAGAATTTTCACATAGGAACCGATGTTGGATATAGCAAAAGACATATTTAAAAAAAAAATTTGAAAGTATAATTATTTTGTGTTAAAAGTCTTATCACATAACTGCTGCTGAGCAAGTGGGATTCACGCTTTATATAGTTGGGAATTGTAAAATCGTTTTTCCTCGGTAATCAACGTATACGTTTTACATAGTTCCTTGGTCATTTTTGTTATCACGTATGTATGTATGTATATATGTGTGTGTGTAGTTCTTTAGAAATACAAGTTAAACGTCAACTATATCGTAACGAAACACCGGAAATACGTAAAAGTTCACATTTACAATACAGTTACTGTCATTTGACGCACACAGGGATAACATCCCATACAAATAAACGCTTACAATATATAGACTTCCGTAACTGTACGGTGATAAATCATGGTTTTGATAAAACAACGAAATCTTTTCTCTGCTCGTGAAGAGAAAAAAAGTAGTTGTTGTTGACTGCCAAGCACAATTATTAATGTTTGTTTAGTTTAAATAAAAATCAAATTCGATTCAATTAATAAAAATAAATAAATAACAATTGCAATGTTATCACCAAGTAAAAGCACAGTTATTTCAATTAGAGAATCATTAATTTGTTATTTACGTACAAAGGGCAAACTTGGGGATTCGTAGTAGTCTTTGTTCACGTGTGCTTTATATTTTCTCGCTTTCTATGACTCGCTAACAACAACCACGACAACAATAATACACGTGAGCATAATGAAACAATGACAAATAATTGTCCCTGATCAGCGGTCGATTTATAATTGCCTCCTCCCGTCAATTTCAACGGGCAGGTTGACTTTGCACCATGCTTGTTTTATGTCGCAGCAAGTAACGTTATCGCAACGGTTCATGTTGAAGAAAAACCGTAATTTCGCGATTTTGAAAGTGGTCGAAATTCATTAAACCGTAATGAAACAAATTATACTTATATTTTGTAAAACTAAGGAAATAGTGGACTTTCTCCCAATGTTTCGTCAAGATAACGTTACTAACTTCAACCTCGTCTTTCTTTGTCATCCAACATTCTCTCTATTTCGGGCTCACAAACCTATTAAGTAAGTCACCGCTGCATTGTGTCGCATTGCATTCGTGGGTATTTTAAGGCGCACGTAGGTAACTTGTATTATGTTTGAAAAGTTAAAAAATTTAAATAAATATAAATAAATAAAAATAAAAATCATCCTTTACCGCATTTACGTTTGAATACATAATCCCTGTAATCAGATTTACTTTTCGTTAGAAAAATTTAAAAGTCACCATTCGTTTTTTTTTTTTTAATTCTAATTGGTACAGGTTGAAACTTGGACTGAGGCGTTCTTTCGTTCCGTCGTGTCCACCTGGTCATTCGATTGACATTATAAGCGATTGAAATTAATCAACCAGTTGCCTGAGGCCAGGGCTGGCTGGCTGACTTGTTAAAGGTTTTCTTGCTTTCACCTTATGTTCCGGATTCGAATTTGTTTGTCGCCCTGAACCTCGCCCGAATATTCTGCCTGGCATTTCGTTTCTTCTCTCTCTCTCTCTCTCTCTGTTTCTGTATTTCTTTCTTTTTCTCTTACAACATTCGAAAGTCTCAGCTGCTGCTGATAATTTCTTTTTCGTTTTTTTTTTCTTCTCCCCTTCGACGAAGTTATATATTGAGACATTTTATTACATATGTATCATGTGAAGTTGAACCACCAGCAGGCAATACTACGAGTATTATTACACGCTTGGATATATTTGACAATTATTTCAAATTGGGTGACGATAGAATTTAAACGTGTTATTTGATTTTTTTTTTTTTTTATTCTACTTTCAAATTAACATTTTTTAATCTCTATTTTTGAAATCTGCTATTTTCAAAAACTCGAGTTCAATTTCAAAACAACTGTACAAACGCTTATCGTATGTTTTTTATTATCACACGTAGTGGCGATTTACCCCGCTACACGTGCACGATGAACTGAGAATGTTGGTTACGTAATCGCCTGAGGTTTAACGTTGAATTCATATCTAATCTCGATATATGACTTTAACAACTAGGAATAAATGGTTTGGGAAGCTGATCTTGAGTATCGTCGAAAAATTTCCACTATTCGTATAATGTGATACGATTTTCCTTTTAAATATATATAAATTATATAAGTAAATTGAATTGTTTTGTAAAAATTATGAAAGATTTTAAATAGATGCAGTTGTAATGGCGGTTGATAATAATTGTAGAAGAGAATTAAGAAAGGCTGCAAATTCCATCGTTTTTTTTTCTTGAAAAAAAAAAAATAAATAAATAAAAAAAAAAACAAAAACAAAAATAATACCACAGCCGAATTCAAAGAATAAATAACCATGCAGCAAAGAAAAAACAGTTTTTCTCTGTTCTTAATTTTTTTTTTTCTCGAATTTCTGGTTTCAAATACTCCTCTAAAGTTCTTCTCGAACGTTTCACCGAAAGCCTATTTCATTCAGTGAATCGTGAATGCTTCGTTGTAGTCCTGATCCTTATACCTGCAGGAACAGCAGATGGGCACTGGGGATAGTAACTGTAAATTTTCCTTGTCCTCGGTTATCCTTGAAAATAAAAATGGAGAGCGAATGTTCTTGATATTAGGAGCCGAGAAGAGAAAAAAGCAAATGATGTATAACGCATGTGTCGGTAACCTTGAGTTAATTTTTTTGTTATTTTATTTTTTTTGCGAGATTTGATATTTTTCAAACTACAAAATTTTGCACCGCAGTGCAAATATTCGACATTTTTCTATACATGCATTTACATATATGTATATATTGTCGGACGCTTTTTATAAATTAATTATAAATCGCGTGAAAAAAATTAACGTACTTTATATTTGAAAAGTGATTATTATATTCTCGTTTCCAGAATATATTAAGGCAAATATATATAATATCAGGGTTCGTACGCACAGGGAAAACCGGGAAAATTTAGAAAGTTTCTTACAGCAGAGAAAAATTAGGGAAAGTCAGGGAATTTCGAAAATAAGACTGGAATTTTAAGTTTCTTGAAGAAATAAACTCGTTCTCACACGTACATTACTTGATATCGAACCTCCTTTCGTTTTTTTTCTTACTGAAAATCTTTGGCTGCTGTTTGTAAATTAGTAGTCGGACAGTAAATTAATTACTAGGTATGCAAAAAAATTGTCATCAATCAGCGGCATATTTCTTGGAAGGTTACTGAGAAAAATCCTATTTCCAGGCTGGAACACCTGGAAAAGTCAGGGAATTTCGGGTTCCAAAAAGCGTACGAACCCTGAATATATTCGTACAGAAAGCACGTGTGCACTTGCATATGTTGAGTTAATAGTTTAAATTTTGATCGCTTTGGTTAACCTGTAAACCAGAGACAAGCAACGAGATACGCACGGCTGCCAAGGTTTTCCGTATCGGATTGCTCCGGATTGCAGACTAAAAATATCGTCAACCAACAACGATATCGAAAATTATTATAACACTTCCCTGGGAATTAATTCGTATATACACTATACGTTACGTTGATTACATACCTCATATTTATTTACGAGGAATTTTTTTTAATACAAATCCTCAATCAACAAATAATCAATACTCTTGGGCTTTTTTGTTCAATTAATTGATTTTTTATTTGTTTTTTATATATATATATATATATATTGATTTTATTCGTTGTTATTGTGATTTTTTCGTGGAAACAAATATCAGTACGTTTATCAGCTATTTTATTTTATAATCAAGTCTCCTGATTGGTACATGATCAGAAACAAAATTTGAACACTATATATATATATTCTATTCTATTTCTATTTTATCAAATCATGTGTACATATTACATATATATATATAATTGATTGATAGGTTTAATTATTTGACAATACAGGCTTGAATAATAAATAATCTTATTTACATTTACTTCTTACAGACAAGTTTCAAATTTTTTTTTTTTTCATTCATCCTTTCCAAGGTAACTCTTTACTGAATAAACAAGAGTTGATATATGTATCGAAATAATTCGTTAGGGCTTTGTATAAATTTAACGATTGTTAAAATTAAATTTATACAAATGGGTATATGGTCGGACATTACGATCCGAATAAACAGTCACTCACTTTCGTCGCATCTTTGCTACATATTGTGTTACATTCGTTGCTGAGGGGAATTTTTTTTTTTTTTTTTTATCTTTAACCATCGTACGATTACATACGTTCAGTATTCGCATTGCGAAATCTGTGCACGATAACAATTTGACGACGTTTGGCCAATGAATTTAATTGGATAAATATCCTTATTCAGTTCAATTCATGCATTGTGTATTTCTTTACATGCTCACGCTTACTTGGCAGAGTAAACTAATCAGGTTAAATCTCTCTGTGTGGTGATAATACCTGTTTTAATGCAAGACTAGTACAGTTCTAGGCATCGGGTATATGCTTTTTCATATTTCAAATGATTTACTTATTATAATCATTTTCAGATTCAATTATTACGGCTTTTGGTATTCTCGAAATGATTCGATAGTATGATGCCTAACGTTTGACGTTTTTCCAATTTCATATTTATCCAAATTTTTTTTCTATCTTTCAATCTTTCGAAGCAAATAATATTTTTCACCGATGTATTTGGCGCGAGGCCTGAAACAACTGGGAACGTTCGTATATTTTCGTATTTATAACAAAAATAAATATATAGCGTAATATACCGTTAACGTAACGTAACAACGCGAAAAGATGCTAAGGCTATTGCTTTTCGATCTTATTGTTCTCACTTGTGAAAATAATAATTATTTGCTCTGTGGGCAAGTATATATAACGTACATACGCATTATTTAAGTAACGAAAATACTTTAAATGTGTGATAATACGTGTGTAATTGGAAATGAGGGGGTGTAATACGCGAAATTAAACTCATACTATCGGGAGATGAAATATCCGTATTCTGCGTTCTTTTTTTTTTTTTTAACTCTGTGCAACGCGATTGCCTCTTTTTCTGTTAAAAATATCCTATTTTTTTCTCTAGTAAGTAAAGTTACAAATGAGACGATAGTTTCTTACGGTTGGATAAGAAGAGCGTAGAATAATTTGAATCGCGTACGTTCGTATTCGTACAATAAGTAGATAGTCTGAGAGTTTGCTTTGCTGTCTCCGTTGAAAACTAATTATGTTCAATTAACTAGCGGTGAAGAAATATCCATGTTTGCGAAATATGAGAATTAATGCTTACTTTTCACCTATTCCAACTATTATATTATGTCGTAATTGACGAACTTGCGGCATATTTAGTATTCAACCGGAAATTCGGTGAAAAATTACTTAGCATTTCTTATTGACACTGTTGCTGATTGTACAGGTTGAATTGCGCACGTATAGTTATAAGAATGAGAATGAAAATTGAACAGACCGTTCAATTCTGCCATTGCATTTGATTTCATGCTATAATTTATTTGTACGAGTGTTACGCGATTATCTTCAAGGTTAAGCAATCGGAGTTGATAACGAGCGACTCTTTCTTAATCAATACATTATACACATAATGTCTATTCATGTTTTTTTTTAACTTATCGAATGTTTGTTGCAATATTTATTTTTATTACCAGTATTACGTTATTTATTGGTCATTAAGTATACTTGTTGTTACAAATGTTTATTCTTGTTTGCAGAAAATGGTTCTTCAACCGGTGTGCAGCCAACAATTGTCAAAGCGCCAAAAGACAGAAGAAAAATCAATCAAAAGGTAAGATTTTCATTAGAATCATTGATTATTCCAGTCTAATAGATTCCACAGGTCTTTGCAAAATTTTTGACTACATCGGTTGGGAAATTTAAAATATAATATCTTGAGTTACTGTACCAGTTCTGTGTTCGATTGAGTGAATTTTCCCGATTGCTACTCTTTTGATAAATTGATCGGATCACGATCCTGGTTTCGCTACGTGGTGATTTATTTTCAGATTTCACTCAACGCTTCAGAAACTATCTGCGGTGATAATCATTTTTAGTAAATCTATTTATAAACTACTCACCGTGTCCCAGAGTTTTTACTACTCATACTCGGTTTGGAAATTTCCATAATACCTTGGCAGTGTTTGTATAGTTACGTGTTTAATAAATTTGCCCGAGTATTGTTAGACTCAACATTTCTTTAACTCGTTTGTCATCGCAGCAAATCACCATTCCCGCTTCTATACCGTATTTGCTAACTTCTATGACTTATCACTGTTTAAATTATCTTTATGTTAGTATTAACATATACGTTTTACAATATTTCAGGCCAGTGATTTTACCGATATTGGAGACTGGCCATCTCTTGGGGCTCAAGGAGAGGTGGGTTTCGTATTTTCCTGAATTTTACTTACCATTATTTAATTTAGAAAACAGACAGTAAAATTCAATCTCAACATGACTATCAGTGTACCTATATCAAACCTGCAAAAGCTAGAGCGTACAGATTTCCATGAAAATCTGTAGGTGTAGAACTTTTGCCAGATTAACACCGAACACCTTTATCTAAAACATGTGCCGACGCTGTATTATAATTGTCTTGGTACCAAATGTGTTCTTACATGCTTCTAAAAATCCACTATGATTTCATTGTCTTGAATATTTCCCATGCCAGTTAGAGTGTATTACTATCGGCTTTCGTGCAAATTAAAGGAAAAAAAAAACAAGAAAACTGTTAAATGATTAGCAAATCATAATTGTGAAAAGTTTATACCATAATTGAAATCACTCCATTCATTAATTTTGACATCTTATCGATAAGTCGATAAGCAGTACGTAATCTGTTATATCATTTGGTGATCATGATATCTTATTGATAATCAGCGGTACAGTTTATGCCATTTTGGTTTAGAAGAAGCCCACAATAGCAACCCAAAAACAAAACGGCGTCATCGAACCAAACCAAACAAAGGACAACTATGCTGGTCCAGCCAGCGAAGGCAAAGGCAAGGAAAACAAAGAACAAAATCACTTCCAAGATGATAGCGACGAACACACGGACGGCAGTGATAAAAAGAAAAAAGGTAACTCTACGTTAGAAATTCCTCGGTGACTCGTGAAAGAGAAGAAAGAAAAAAAAGAAAGAGTGTTCAATTACGTTGATTGACTAAAATACAAATACGCTAGCATTTTCTCTCGAGCTTGTGACACATTCCTACGCTCTTCACTGCTTATACAATCCACCAAGTTATTGAATAGTTCCTGATATCAAATTTCAGTCACAAAGCAGAAATGGGTTCCCCTAGACATAGATTTGGCAAAGAACAGAGGGAAGCGAGAAAGATCTCCGAAAACTCATGGACCGCGTGAGAGAAATGGAGAAGGTAAAAACTCTCGATTAATTGAGTCTTCCGTTCATTTTCGAAGAATTCTAGTATTCATCTCAACTTACCAAAACAAATTTCATTTTGCTAACTGTCAGAGGAGGAAAATTGGCGTGACAGAGATTACGACAGATCGAGGTATAGCTATAGAGGCGCACGAGGAGGCGGTAGTACTCGATACAGAGGGAGAGGTGGTAGAGGCACTCGTGGTACTAGCCGCGGTGGTTTTAAGCCTAGGCATGATCCTGAATATCCAGACTATCCTACGGACTACACGCAGGTATGTGACGTTTGTTATATGTTTGGGAGTCAATTTTTTGTTCCCTTCATTATTGAGATTAGACGATTAATTAATGTACAATTTTGCACTTGTAGTCGGAGTGAAACTCATCACAATTCTGCCACATCTAGCTGTTAATACGAATTGACAGATGTTATTAACTGTATATATTGAAATTTGGCATAAAACTTGGAAAAATTTAACTGAGTGGTATTAATTGAGCCTGATATGAAGTTAACAGAGTTGAATTGCAGGTGAATAAGTTTGGCGGATCTGATGCCTCATTTATGATGCCATATATGGGTACTTTCTACTTCAACAATTCGAGCTACATCAATTTGGATATGACAACGCTTAAAGATTACATTAAGAAACAAATGTAAGTCTGATTTAATAATGCAGGCATTAATATGATTTTTATTCAGTTCCTAGTTCATTACGTATATGATGATATTACATTATTTTGTCTTCTTTTCCCGACTTAGAAAAGAAATTCGACATGCTGATAAAACTATATCTGAAGAATAATTTGGTTTTTATACAGAATCAAGGATTTTTCTATAACCCAAATACTAAGGCAGTATGTATTTTCTATATTCCAGCGAGTACTACTTTAGCGAAGAAAATCTGATGAGGGATTTCTTTCTACGTCGTAAAATGGATGCTGAAGGTTTTCTTCCTATCACTCTTATAGCTTCGTTCCATCGAGTACAAGCGCTTACCACTGACGTAGCTTTGGTCGTCGAGGCTATTAAAGAGTCTGACAAACTTGAACTCGTTAATGGATTCCAGGTTAGAATGTTCGATATTTTGATTTTTTTTCACATCTGCAAGGCACATTATCATCGAATTATTCGGCTAGATTCTTGATACTAGTTTAATGACGATATTGTGCCAGATGAAAGTTGAAGGATTCGCTAACACCACAAGGACCAAAAATCCAATGAGTGGGGTTTGATAGTAGACCTTCGCACAACTGTTTACGGCTTCTCTCCTCACGCTATTCGATAATTTAATGCATTCTTAATCTACCCATTTATGGAATGTAGATTTATAAATTTTAAACTCTCGACTTTCAGGTTAGAACAAAGACTGAGCCTTTGAAATGGCCGATATTAGATGCAGCTGGAAATCCCGTTTATCCTCAGGCGCATCATCATCATCAGATTCCTTCGCAACTGTCGTCGTCGCCTTCACATCCCAGTTTCTTTCCCGTCGCCGAACCCTTGACTGCTATTCCTCCACCACCAATCCCTCTAAGCTTACGTGTACGCAATAATTCTAATTCTGTACATGGGAGACTTAGCGAATCAGATAGCGTATCTTCTTCAATAGGTGATAGTCTGAACCCTGACGTACCAGAGTTTGTGCCCGTTATAGTAAACAAGGGAATTGAGTCCTTTAATAATGACAAAGAAAATGTTCGATCCAAGAAAGAAGAAGAACGTCGAAAACAGAGCAGCTCCTTACCAGATACCGGTGTTAAACCTGTAAAAATATCATCCAATTCAGTGCGATCGTCAACCTTTCAAGTAAACGGAGATGATCAGCCGTCCATGGATGACGTTTGGAGAGAAGTAAGTATGTGACGCAGTTTTAGTCGTGAAGGAAATAATTTTATAGATTCCATCATAAGCTCAATTTGATAATTCGGATATTCATTTTGTGGTAGTCGGATGATTTGAATTGCGCAAGAGTATTTTGTGAGGATTCGCTAACACCACAAGGATTATCATCCGATGAGTGGGGTTTGATAGTAGACCTCTCTACACACGCTCTTAGCAGTGTATTAACAATCTAGTAACGATACTTACCAATAATGCTGCAGACACAGTATGATATTGGGCCTCGACCGATTTTGAAAAATTGTATGCATGGCTTATAACTTCGTTTGGATTGTGCAGGTGAGAAGAAGAGTGAAACAACCACCAAAAGATAAATCTGAAGACAGAGGAAAATTAGCGGATAACAAAGAAGAAGAACGTGAAGAACTAGACTTTCAGTTTGACGAAGAATTGGATACACCTCCACCAACAGGCCGACACAATGCATTTTCCGAATGGTAAGCACCTGCAATAAAATATATGACAATTATTCAAACACTCTAAAACATGATGATTTAATCAAATTTTGTCTTCTTTTCCCGACTTAGGAAAAATATGCTGATATATTTGCATCTGACAATGAGACTGAATTTTTTTTATGTAATCCTACCTCAAAACTTGCTAATAGTAAGGAATGTCTACACTTCACAGGTCTGAGGATGACGATGATTATGAGCTTTCGGATCGTGACATTAACAAACTTTTGATTGTAACACAGTCGAATCCCCAGGCAATCGCCATTACGACAAGAATTCCTAAACACGAAGGACATGATCGTACAGGTGATTGGATGACTCGTGTCAAGATGTCGCAAGATCTTGAGCAGGCTATTAACGACGGACTCTATTATTATGAAGAAGATTTATGGACTGAAGACAGACAAAGGGTAAACAACCTTTTGCATGTCTTATGGAAGTCTTAAGTCAGCAAATTTCAAGCAACTTGCCAATATTTTAGATTGGATCTGTATCTTCGACCGGAAGTTACAAAACTGTAAATTTGATTAGTCAAGAAGCTTTTGAAAAAATGGCACCTAAAGCTCCAAGAAAAACCAACCCTGAAGTTCCGCCGCCGCCACCTACCACCAGTGAAGATGAAATGGAAGTTGCTCACTCGTTGCCCACACAGGTATTTAATATCTGTCATTGATTAATTTTCGTTCGAAATTGCACTGATGCGGTTGCGAATACAGCGTTCAAATGGTTGCTTCCAATATTCAGGATCCAAATACATCTGAAGGACGTGGCAAGCGTGAACGAGGCGGTGATAGAAGTCAAGGCAACGATGTACAAAGATCTGCTCAGACAAGCAGAGGCAGCAGAAGAGGTGGAGCATCTCGTTTCTTTGCCGTAGTGAAAGACGAGGCAGCTGTGGATCCTAGAACACCACGCAAACGTAAAACGCGTCACAGTAGTAATCCTCCCGTCGAGCATCACGTTGGTTGGATTATGGACGTCAGAGAACATCGTCCTAGAACTTATTCGACCGGGTAATTATATCAGGATATCATATATTTTCCAAAGTTCCCAAAACTTCACATTATAAATCAATAGGCGTATCTAACATCTTTCTTTTTTTTTTCTCTTTGAACCTTGTAATATTTAGAAGCAGCGCAGGCACAAGCCCAAGCGAAAGCTACTTGGCAAGCAGCTACGGCAGTGCACCGCAGTCTTTACCAACGTTCCAACATCCAAGTCATTCACTCCTCAAAGAAAATGGTTTCACTCAACAAGTTTATCACAAGTACCATTCTCGATGTTTGAAAGGTATGAAATTCTTGAGGCTGCATGAGTAGTAAATTAATTCTATCTTTTTCTGGCTGTTTACACATGTGCAACTTTTGTTTTCACAGAACGCAAAAGATTGGGAATTGGGCAGTCTCAGGAAATGAACACGCTATTCCGTTTCTGGTCATTCTTCCTCAGAGAGAACTTCAACCGCACCATGTACGAAGAATTTAAATCCTTGGCTTTAGAAGATGCTGCTGAAGGATACCGCTACGGTTTGGAATGTCTTTTCCGTTTTTACAGTTACGGTTTGGAAAGAAAGTTCAGGCCTCAACTTTACAAAGATTTTCAAACCGAGACGATACGAGATTACGAAATTGGTGAGTCCGTATTTGAGGACGAATTTGATAAATGATTATAGTATAGATCTTATATATTTACGTATCCGATTTTTATTTGTTAATTTATTATTCATTTTTCATTTTTTAGGCCAATTATATGGATTAGAAAAGTTTTGGGCATTCATGAAATATTATAAGCATGCTGAAAAACTCTACGTTGAATCCAAACTACAGGAGTATGTTTCAAAGTTCAAAAGTATTGAGGATTTCAGAGTAGTTGAGGTGAGTCAAATTTTTATTGATCCGCCTGTATAATATATTCTTGATGAAATCTAGCATTGGGGGATACCCCAATGTTGTCGAAGTATGTATTCGAAGCTCTGTCACGTTTGATATTGCGGTTGACACGTTTGTTTTGATTTTTATTGTGTATGCGAGGAAGAGGTAAATAAAGACGACTACACTCTGTTACGGTTCAGGACCGACTACCTTTATTGCCTGCCTTCTCACATTCTATACTATCGTTATAGATACACACATTCGTACACATTCGTACATCACATATCTTACACCCTTCCCCGTTTTATTCAGTTATCAAAGTTGATAGAAATTATCTCCTCCTTCCTTAAATTTTATTATACAGTTTCTTGGAGGTGATTTCCTAACAATTTTGGCTTCCGACATTTTCGGGTGATGTTTTCGAAAATCCTTTGCCATTATTACGTCGCCTTCTTCAAAGTTTTCTTTTCTACTACCTTTGAAGTGCTTTTTTTGCATATATTGCTTTGATTCAACGTGATATCTCGTTTCTGGCCGTAATAATAACAAAGGAGTTTCCAGTTCTCTTTTAAACAACAAGTTGGCCGGAGTTTCATTCGTTGTTGCTTGTTTTGTTGTTCTGTATGAGAATAAAAACATTTGTATAGCAGTTCTCACATCTACTTTCGAGCTTTGTACAATCGCTTTGAGTTTACGCTTAAATGTTTTTACAAGATTTTCCGCAGCTCCATTTGTCGTTGGGTGTTTCGGCGCTGAAAAATCTTGTTTTATTCCTAATTGCTTGAGAAACTTTTTGTATTCGTCGCTCGTAAACTGCGTTCCTGAATCAGTTACAATATGGTTCGGTAGCCCATGCGTTGTAAACATTTCTCGGAATTTTTCTATCGTTGCTTCTGCTGATATATTTTTCATAATGAAAATTTCAGGCCACTTAGAATAGGCATCGATGACTAAAAGGTAAGTTTGCCCCAAATATGGCCCCGCAAAGTCTGCATGAAGTCTTTGCCAAGGTTGGCTTGGCCATGGCCATGGAGTTAATTCCATTCTAATTGGATTGTCTTTAGATTCAACACACCATTTGCAATATTTAGATTTATCTTCTAAATTTTTATCTATATTAGGCCACCAAACCACCGACCTTGCCAAACTCTTCATTTTAACTATCCCAAAGTGACTTTCGTGCAATTTTTCGATTACCTTTTCTCTTAATTTAGGTGGGACGATAACTCTCTGTCCCCACATTAAACATTCTTTTTCGACGTGAATTTCGTCTTTACGCAGTGCATATGGTTGCAACTCATTAGGCCAACTTTTAAGACTACAGTCAGGCCATCCTTCTATTACCATCCGCTTCACGATGGATAGAGTCTCGTTTTTAGCAGTTTCGCGTGCTACTGCTTTGAAATTTAAACATGTTATGTTTTTTGAATATACATAGTGTAAATACGTAAATCGGCCTTCAGTTTCTAAAACATCATTATTTTCTACATAATTTATCGGTAATCTTGATAAAGTATCAGCCACAATATTATCTCTTGTACTAATGTACTCTATTTCATAATCAAATGCCGATAGAAAGTAACTCCAATTTTGCAATCTACTCGTAGCCATTTTTGGTATATCCTTTTCAGGAGAAAAGATCCTAGATAACGGTTTATTATCCGTTTTTAAAAGAAATTTACGTCCGAATAAATAATCATAAAACTTAGTTACTCCAAATATTATCGCAGCTGCTTCTTTATCAATTTGCGAGTAATTTTCTTGCGCGGCTGTCAACCTCGTTGATGCAAACGCTATTGGTCTATCGCCGTCTTCATAAGACTGGCTGATATACGCACCCAGCCCTTTTGGGGACGCATCACATGTTAATTTTAATGGTAAAGATGGAAGGTAGTTTACAAGCACACTTTTTAATTCTATTTTCGCTCTTTTAAACGCTTCTTTGCAATTTTGATCCCACTCAAAAATTCTCGAATTACTGCAATTATGTAATGGTGCTAGAATTTTAGCACGATCTTTAAATAACCTGCCATAATAATTGATTTTACCTAATAATAACTGTAATTCTTTGTGATTTTCCGGTTCTATGCGTACAAACTCTAGTAGTGTGACCTTTATCACCGCACGTATGGCATACTACATTTTCCCTATACATACAATCCTTCACGAAGTGTCTTGAATCCCCGCAACGGTAACAAGCAGAGCCTTGCGGTATTTGTTGTGCTTGCGCCGTTCCTCGAGCCCGGCCGAATGTTCTTCCCCTTCTAGTCCATGTACGTTGTCCCTGTCTACGATCTCCCTCATGTTGCTTTCGCCAAAACTTTCCACGACTTAGCATGTGTACCTCTTGAATTTCCGCATTTGTTTCTTGCAATTTTTCTGCGCCTTTACTAGCTGCCTCTGATGCCATAGCTTTTTTTAATGCTGTTTCCAGATCGGGTTTCTCTAGTTTTAATAATTCCGCCGTTATTGCTTTACTTTTTAAGCCACAAATCATTTGATCGAGTACTTGCTCGTCTTCGTTCGTAAATTTACATTTGTCTGTCATAAACTTCAGCGCTGTGACGTATTCTTTTATACCCTCGCCGTCTGATTGCTTCCTGAGTCTGAATTCATATCTATATACAAGGTATGATGCTGGCGGTTTCAAATAATCTTTGACCTTTGTTATAATTTCTTCATAGGTTTTGTCCTTAGGCTTAACGGGCTTACATATTTTTGCGATCTCTTCGTACGTCTCTGCATTCACTTTACTCAACAAAATTGCTCTTTTTTCTTCAGCATTTGTTATTTTGTTTGCAATGAAATACTGCTCTAGTCGATCACAAAACATTTCCCAATCATTTTTGGTAATATCAAAATCCAAATTTGCACTATGTTCCATTATGCTTTTGTTTAATTGTTCATTTATACTATCTGGATCAACTATTTCGAACGTTTTTTTATCCACTATATCTGCTATCCGTATTAATTTTTGCTGGCCACACTCAGTCTTTTCTTTCACAAATTCTCGAAATTTTCTTCGTAACTCATTAATATTATCGTCTTCACCATCAATATTATTTAATTCACACAACTTTTGCAATTGGACTTTTGTTAAATTCTGGATCCATGCAGTCCCTTTTATTTCAATCAGCATTCCAACACTTTAATTTGGTTTTATTTCGTCATATGCCGACGAAGTTTCTAGAACAATGCTTTTATCCTCGTCGCCAGTTATTGTGTATGCAAGGAAGAGGTAAATAAAGACGACTACACTCTGTTACGGTTCAGAACCGACTACTTTTATTGCCTGCCTTCTCACATTCTATACTATCGTTATAGATACACACATTCGTACATCACATATCTTACAATTTTCATCGCTTCCAATCTACTGTATAATGATATGTCTTTGTAGGTTTTCAGTTTATTTGCCACGGTTTCGGTGCTTAATTTATTCAAAATCAACATGTATTTCAAGACATCAAAAACGTTCAGATTTCTATTGGCACCCGATAGAAACATGCGTTCGACAATCTTGGTTGGTATAAAAGAGTAACTTGAAACTGTCTGATAATTTACAGCCGCAAATAAACGAGATGCTCCAAGGATTTAGTGGGAATCTACGAAGCCAAGCTATGAAAAGGAGAAACAGAAGCGTTTCTGAAAGCGCTGGTGGCGGAGAAGCATCCCCTACTAGTCGAGTACGACGTTTATCCGGTGGTTCGAGTACTGTGACACTTTCTACCAATTCTAGTAATACTAACAATCACAAACGGTCAGATTCCGTAAATCTGTCGCAGTATCGAAATAGGGCAGAATCTTTTGGTTCGGGTAGATTGGGTCGTACCAAAAGACGAAACGATTCTGCATCTAACAGTCAACGTGATCTCACCAAGCAGCAACAACCCAGGAGTCGACACAATTCTGGCTCTTTTACTAGACCCCAAGAAGTAGCTAAAGGTCAGTCAAGATTATCCGTTAAATCTGAGCAACCTAAGCCCTGTGTTTCTAAACCTGAGACGGCATCAGTCAGTCAAAAATGAATAAATTATCAAGGGACCGGAGAACGGCAGAACGAGAAAATTTGATACTAGGGACTGAGGAACTTCTATTGTCCAAACAATTACATAGTAATTTTATTGTCTTTTGTTTGCAGAATAAAACGTTTTACAACAAAACCCATATTATATCAGTTTGAACGGAATTAAAATTGGCAAAAATTAATGGTGATTATTGTATAACTTGTTTACGTACGTAGTAGGGAGTATTCTGAGGTACTTTATCTGATAAAGTTTATCTCGATTTGAAAATCGTTGTATAGGTAGGTATGACTTATACTACATAAAGTACCCTATTATTTTTATTTATCATTTTGTCGAAAAGGTAAAAAATGGTTTATAATTTTTATCAATAACGTGAGATAAACAGTCCATTGATATTTATACATTTTATGTTTTGATCCAGATATTCTGCCTTTAAACTTTTTAATACAATTATTAACAATTTTGGGCAACAATAATAATGTTATTACGAAAAATAATAGATATTTAAGGGCGAGATACAAAAAAAAAATAAAAAAACTCAAAGTATAGTGCTATGAATAATTATAGAACTAATTCAATAGACGTTTTACGTAAATCAATTCTACAGATGAATGAATGGGTAAATATAATTGAAACTAAAAATAATGTATAAATGCATTACGCGCACTGATGTTAAAGGAGCGGAACGAGAATATTATTATTTTTCGGGCTTCCGATATTGCCTGCAACCGTATTTGCTGGCAAAAATAACTTTATTTTTTGTTACTGATGCTGTCTAGTGCCACGTGTTCGGCGTGTACTGTATAATAGAGAACTTTGCACATACTTAAGTATTTAATACATCTGCACTATAACATATTGCAATCTTTGAAATCCATGCTTAATTATCGTTTTGCAACGATTTGAGTCGATGATAATTGTAACTTAGTCAATCCTGTCTTGTTTTTAGAATCCCGTACGAGAAAGCTACGATCGTACTGTTGGAACAAAAACAGTTATTTTATACAAACTTTGTCTCTTAACCCAGCTGTGTTCCATATAATATATTACTCCATAAATCAGTATGATCCGGTGTAAATTTCATAATATTATGGTAGGCACATCCGAAAGAATTTTAACATTGAATTGTGTAAAATAGAAATGCAGGAATTAGGAAAAAACCACCACGAGACAACAAATTAAGTTAAATCTGAGTCGTCTAAGTCGTCTCAAATTGTTAGTTTATGATTACCCACTCGTATAAAAATTATTGACATCCCCGAGATCAAGGAAAAAATTTTTTTTAAATTTGCGTCAGACAGTTTCGGAATACTGTAATGATGACTACTGGTTTTGAAAAATTTCCACCAAGACCGTCGTAAATCGTAATTGATAGGAAAAAAAAAAGAAAATACAGAAAACATTTCAAAACAAGAAAGAATATTTAAGTAGTAACTACACACCTAGCCATTGATCAGTGGCAAAGAAACGAGGTGTGCATGATATAATATAATTACTACTACTAAAGTATAGAATTAATTTAAACATATATGTTATATACTATATCTAAAATATAGAGCAAGAAGAAAAGAAAAAAAAAACAAAACAAAAAAAAATACAAATGAATTAGAACGGTTAGGTTTTCGTGTGTATACAACGGGTCTATTTTCTGTTATTGAAAGGTGTGATCCCTCTGCCCACAGGCTGTAATATGTTATTGCTAAAAGAAAGGGAAGAAAAAAAAAACATAACATCAAGCAAATAGCATGTTTTTTTTTTTTTTGTGTTTTGTTTTGTTTTATTTTATTCCTATGTTAGGGTATAGAGACAATAATGATATAATATCGTATACAATTATTAAACCATTTTTTTGCATATTCGAACATTAATTATCACTATATCTGACCATGATGTAAGGCGAGGTACTTGGAAGCGTTGCAACATACTCTTAATGTTACCCAAATATTGTTTGCATTCGGCACTTGTAAAGAATTGGTACAAAAACTACTCAAATCATTTTTCGGGTGGGAAATCTTTTAGCAATTTGCTAAAAATCCTTCAATTTATTCTACATTGCTTAATTTGTAGCAATTTTTTTTCTCGTCAGATATCCAAGGATCTCAGATCACACATTTACATCCCTCGTTATAACTGAAAAATTGAAATTACAGTTCAGTTGTTTGTCTAGTTTTTTTCAAATTGTGTTTTTTTTATATATAAACTCATTATACGTCGACTTCTGAAAGATTTCAATTATTGTATTGACAGCCTTGTCACGCACTCGGTAACTCGATCCATAATCTGATTTTTTTAAACTCTGTATCGTGAGTAATCCATGTATTTATTATTGCAGAAAAGTGACTTATTGTGCTATTTATTATGCATGAGAACGCACAAAAAATTGACTTTCATGTTTTTCTAATTCTTCTTACTACTTTTAAATTAAGTCATTTTAAAGACGTTTCATGCTAATTCTTGTATTGAACACGAGGGTAACATCGCGGCCAAGACCGTTTTAACAATAGTTCATAAGAGAAAAAATAATTTAGACAGTTCCTATGATAGTCTGTCAAATCAATAGGCATCAAATATGAAGTTTCCAAGATATTTAACAAACAGTAATGAAAAATCGAATCAGGCAAACGAATGAATAATATTCGTTTTAAATGAGATAGCGTTTTTGGTTCAAATTTATATTTTAATACATTAGTCACTGTTTTAGTCACGTCACACTCGGTTCAGTGTAATCTATCTATAAGTCTATAACTTGAGTTGGCTTCGAACATCCTATTCTTTTTATGGAAATCCACGTCTTACTAAAAATTGGGTTTGTTAAGAACGGGTTATAGTCACGAAAGATATTGGTGATTGAACATTGAAAACGTGTCTGTAAACTGACTGGAATGGGTAGGATGGAGAAGGTAATTTGTCTGCGAATAACGCGCGCATCCAGAGATCACGATATTACAGTGGTGCGAAATGGAATGATTGATAAAATTTCAAAGTAAAGCGTGACGGAGAAAGGTAGAGTATAATATTGTGCTGGCAACGAATCTGACAGCCATAAGCATTGTCACGTTTGAAAAGAGTTGATAGCGCTTGAACGACTTTGCTCAGTCTTGTAAATAGAAACTAACTGCTTTGTTGGCAGCTTAGGATTAACTAGTTTTAAGCGAGTGACTACCGCATAATATCATATTATATACCCTATTGATAATATTAATGCTGTTAATTATAGACTCATAGATTCATATCTATTTGATAAGAATATATTATATGATGAAAATGCAAAATTATTAAAGTACGTCGTGGCACGTTTAGGGTAACGCAGTGTGCAAGATCCAATCTTGTTATCACTCTGGAAATTTGCAATAATTGACACCTTTCACTTCCGACTTGTTATTCCGATCGACGTGATCGAGGACACAAAAACGCTTTGACGTTGAAAAAAGGAAGAACATAACTTGCTGCCAGTATTCGATAAACCTTATTTTTTCACAACGTTTACAGGGTGGCCACTCGTCTGGAAAACCGGGAAAACCGGGAAATGTCAGGGAATTTTGTACGTCAGGGAAAAGTCAGGGAAATGTCAGGGAATATTTTGGTTGGTCAGGGACTTTTTATAGAACTCACGGATTTCAAAAGCCTTGTCCATAAAATTGAGATACTATCACCGCATCGTGCTGTATTAAATATCAATTTAAAAATTTGTATAAATGGTGGTGTATTCTTAACACTTAAAAGAAAATGTCCCGTTGGAAAAAAAATTTTAAGTTTATTTTTCAAAAAGTTACACATTCGTTAATTAGTCATAATTCTTCGAACCTCGATTTTCATTGCAAACAGCATAAATGTTCAAATAATAGCTCTAAAAATATTTCGCTTCTTGGAGCCCCTTCTTAAATATATACTTAACAAGACCAAGCAAATGGAAATTTTCATTTTTTGTCAACTTTCAAAAATCACAATGAACGGAATGAACAACTTTTAAAAACTTTTATAACTTTAATATATTAGGCCATACTTTACCTAGGTTACTATAGTTGTTAGTGATTTCTGCACAAATTGTGCATCAAAATGTTAGGGAAAAATAGTGATTTTAGTCAGGGAAAACCGGGAAATGTCAGGGAATTCCGTGATCGGAATTGAGTGGCCACCCTGGTTTAGCTATACTTGCGAGGGGAGTTATGTGTAGAAACTAAAGATTGTTAATTATTGTAAAATCAGACGTGATACAGTATATTATGTATCCTACATAGAGCGTGCTTCGAAGCGTTTAAATTTTTTTGCTTGTATAAATATACATAACTATTAATTGTAATCTACTCACACTGCTATAATCTTTAATATTAAAATTAGGGCTTATTATAACGGGTGGGGTTATAATGTTAGTAAGAACACAAAAAAAAAAAAAATGAATAAATAAAAATGAAAAAATGAAAAAAACGCAAATAAAGAAAAACGTTGAAAAAAATTACCTTGCACTCGTTGAAACTGGGAAAAGGAATGAAGAAAATCAACTGTTACCAGGGATTATGATTTATCGATCATCTTGCTTTGAAGAAAAGTAACGTATGGAGATTATCTTTTTTTATTTAGCCAACATCCTTTCAGGGGGCACGCATGTGATCCCGTCTTTCGCTTACACGATGCTTAAAACTGCCAATGTAAAGCGAAATATTGAGGAACACGGTATGTTTGAAATCAACGATCATTGCCTATCTATACAAAATATTATTACGATGAATAGGAATTCTCGACCTCGTATATAATCTATTATAGAATCTTGGTGATCGGTCAATTAAGTAAACGTATTTTTAGTTAACGTTTCGACCCGGATATGGGCCCTCCTCAGAACGATTTCAGGGTGGCCACCCGTCTGGAAAACCGGGAAATGTCAGGGAATTTTGTATGTCAGGGAAATGTCAGGGAATTTTTTGGTTGGTCAGGGACTTTTTATAGAACTCACGGATTTCAAAAGCTTTGTCCATAAAATTGAGATGCTATCACCGCATCGTCACAATTTTTCTTCTCTTCTTATCAACGATTATAAGCTTAGTTGTTGATTGTCACATGAATTCAGTAGTACGAGCAGACATCGGTTTGATTTATCTATGACCGTCGCTGCGTGTGGAGACGCAAGTTCACCGACGCCTAATAGTCTAGAAAAATCGAAGCCTCAGGTTTTTGGCAGTAACTCAAAAAGTAAAAGCGCTAGCCAAAATTTTAAAAAGATTCTTAAAGAGGAGGAAATTTCCAATAAAAAAGTACAAGCACCCGGAATTCTAACTTCAGTATTAGTAATTTTAATTCAACGCTGAACGTAGGGCTCTGCGCAACTGTGACGGCACAGACGCGCCGCGTCTAGACAGTACACCGCATAAAATAATTGTTTTGCTGTATTAAATATCAATTTAAAAATTTGGATAAATTGTGGTGTACTCTTCACGCTTAAAAGAAAAATTTCCCGTTGGAAAAAAATTTTTAAGTTTATTTTTCATAATTCTTCGAACCTCGATTTTCATTGCAAACAGCATAAATGTTCAAATAATAGCTCTAAAAATATTTCGCTTCTTGGAGCCCCTTCTTAAATATATACTTAACAAGACCAAGCAAATGGAAATTTTCATTTTTTGTCAACTTTCAAAAATCACAATGAACGGAATGAACAACTTTTAAAAACTTTTATAACTTTAATATATTTGGCCATACTTTACCTAGGTTACTATAGTTGTTAGTGATTTCTGCACAAATTGTGCATCAAAATGTTAGGGAAAAACAGTGATTTTAGTCAGGGAAAACCGGGAAATGTCAGGGAATTCCGTGAGCGGAATTGAGTGGCCACCCTGGATTTATTTATCTAACTGTCAAGAACAACAAAAATTTTTTTTAAAAATAATACTAGAAGTACAATCGGACATAAAATATTGTAGATGTAATACTCTTAGGGCTATTATATATTATTGGTTAGTGAGAACAATTTGATTAATTGAAAAAAGAAAGGCTTAGAGTGTTGCTTACCTTTTTTTTATAAAAGTAAGCGGACCAAGATGCAGTCGAATTCACAATTTACAATTTGTGGAGACAATGTTCTTTGGGTGACGGTAGTCATTGTCACTCTTCTAGTTATTTTACATGTAGGAGTCAAGTGTTGGAAGTCATTAATTAAAAAGATTAAAGAACTATGTTTCTTCACAGTCTATATGTCATTGTATTAAAAGGTTTTAAAGAAGGTCTTTTTAGCAGTAAAATTAGTTTGCAAAGTGTCCAAGAAGTGGAGCTAGGCTCTTTATGACTATGTTCCCCATGTCTAACAAAAATTATTATTGGTTGAACCGATTGGGTCAACGGGTGAATAGCGACTGATGGGAGAAACAAATATGATCCAGAGTGAAGGTGAACCTAATATAAACAATTATACAGAAAAACAGAAAAATGTTTTGTGAAAAAAAAATTATGTAGAAAAACTGTGCTATGGAGACAAAAATTTTTTATGTATCTAGTTGAGGTTAAACAATATTTGTTGTGTGGGCGGAGATTAGAGGTTTGTAAATATTACTTAAATGTTCAACATCTTGTCTAAGATTAACCGAATTGTTGTGTCCTACAATGTTGCAATGTTTTTTTTCCCAAAGTACCCCAGAAACAATAACAATAATTCAGTCACTGACAAAAAAATTCGTGATACCATGATTTAAAAAAAAAAAACAACCCTAATATTATGTTTTTAAAAGCGGATAAAGGCAATGCGTCTGTAGCTATGCATAGAGACTCTTACAATAACAAAATGAGGCAACAGCTTTCGGATACTAATACCTACAGAATTGCTGAATATGACCTGTGCAACTCCCTACAAACTAGGGTGAATAAACTCACGTTTAATTGGTTTAACTCCAAATTAATAAACAAAAACTTACACAGAAGCATTTCTACCTACAATAGTGTCCCCCCACGTGCATATGGGCTACCTAAAATTCACAAAGAGGAAGTCCCATTAAGAATTATTGTCTCATTTGTCAATAGCCCGACTTATGCCTTATCCAAGATAATTAATTCATGGCTCACTACTAATATCACACCTCCCACCTCTAGAGTTAAAGATAGCTTTTCCTTAGTTGACACAATAAAAACATTGATTATTCCAGACAACTATACTTTAATATCGCTAGATGTAATATCTCTTTTTACCAACGTTCTGACAGATCTTGCATTGCGCGTAGTAAACAATCGTTGGGCTTCTCTTGAAAATAAGATCCCAATTCCTCTTATTGAACTAGATAAAGCTTTAAAAATATGTTTTGATTCTGCAATATTCAAATTTAACAATGATACGTATGCACAATAATTCGGGCTGCCCATGGGATCTCCTCTCTCTCCAATCTTGTCAGACCTTGTCATGGAAGACTTGGAAAGGTCTTGCATTACCAATCTTGATTTTGATTTACCGTTCTATTTTCGGTATGTTGATGATATTCTTACTGCTGTTCCTAAAGAAAAAATAGATTACACTCTTAATATTTTTAACCGATATCATCCACGATTACAATTTACTATTGAAATAGAAGAAAATAACGCCATCAATTTCTTAGATGTATTGTTGATACACAACAACAATAATATCAAAACAGATTGGTTCTACAAAAAAACCTGGTCTCAGGGGTATTTGAATTTTAATTCTCACCACCCAATGTCCTACAAAATAGGCACCATCATTAACCTAGTTGACCGAGCCATCAAACTTTCAAGTACAGAATTCCACGTAAAAAATCTGTCACTCATATACAATATACTAAGATGGAATGATTATCCTCATGGCCTATTACATAAACATATAAATAAGAGACGCACCTACATCAACAACTTACCTGACAATAGTATTGACTCTGCTCCCACAGATGATAACAATAGACCTGCTAATACATATATTCCCATCCCATATGTATCTGGTCTCTTTGAGTCATTGAACCGTCTATTTACCAAACATAATGTCAAGTTTGTTGGAAAAAATTCAAACGATTTACAATTAGTCTTTGACACGGGAAAAGATAAGATCCCCATCGGCAAACGATCCAATGTTGTGTATAAAATACCTTGCAATGATTGCAACCAAGTTTATATCGGACAAACCGGCCGCCACCTTAACACCAGAATCAAAGAACATCAACGCAATGTACATGAGATTGAAGAACGTCACACCGCTTTAACAAAACATAGTATCAATAAACAACATACTTTTAACTACGACAATACAAACATCCTTTGTGAAGAACCCAATTATTATAAAAGACTATTACTAGAAACGTGCAACATTGTAGGTCACACCAATTCGGTTAATCTTAGACAAGATGTTGAACATTTAAGTAATATTTACAAACCTCTAATCTCCGCCCACACAACAAATATTGTTTAACCTTAACTAGATACATAAAAAATTTTTGTCTCCATAGCACAGTTTTTCTACATAATTTTTTTTTCACAAAATATTTTTCTGTTTTTCTGTATAATTGTTTATATTAGGTTCACCTTCACTCTGGATCATATTTGTTTCTCCCATCAGTCGTTATTCACCCGTTGACCCAATCGGTTCAACCAATAATAATTTTTGTTAGACATGGGGAACATAGTCATAAAGAGCCTAGCTCCACTTTTTGGACACTTTGCAAACTAATTTTACTGCTAAAAAGACCTTCTTTAAAACCTTTTAATACAATGACATATAGACTGTGAAGAAACATAGTTCTTTAATCTTTTTAATTAATGACTTCCAACACTTGACTCCTACATGTAAAATAACTAGAAGAGTGACAATGACTACCGTCACCCAAAGAACATTGTCTCCACAAATTGTAAATTGTGAATTCGACTGCATCTTGGTCCGCTTACTTTTATAAAAAAAAGGTAAGCAACACTCTAAGCCTTTCTTTTTTCAATTAATCAAATTGTTCTCACTAACCAATAATGTATAATAGCCCTAAGAGTATTACATCTACAATATTTAATGTCTGATTGTACTTCTAGTATTATTTTTATAAAAATGTTCTGTTGTTCTTGACAGTTAAATAAATAAATCGTTCTGAGGAGGGCCCATATCCGGGTCGAAACGTTAACTAAAAATACATTTACTTAATTGACCGATCACCAAGATTCTATAATAGATTATATACGAGGTCGAGAATTCCTATTCATCATATTATTACCCTGCTGGAGTTTGCTTCACTCTCAAAAAAAAAAGAACCTTTTCCAATGTGCTTACAGAGCAATAAGCTTCAATTTCGGTAGACTCGGTGATTTTATATGATACGTGGCCAAAAGTAAAGTTGGATGCTTGCGAGTTTTATTCTATTCGTGAAATTCTATTTGTAGCTATGGGAATTGTTATCGTTACACGATACCTTGCACCGTGAATTGCTGGCGTTACTTACCCCTATGATTTACAAATATACATAACCGAATGGTAAAACCGATAGTGATATGCAAAATATATATTTTTAGAAACACGATGAAAACAATCTCTCTTACTGCATAACGGCAGATAGATAATAACAAATATTTTAGTATCTATTATTTCTCCAACTGACAACTACTTCTAGTAGTTAACGATTTATGTCTTCGTCATTCTCAATTCCGATCGGCTCTTATCGAAGAACTACCGCAATTTTCACTTCAAATTTCGACTTAAGAATTTCAAATTTTGATCACCGTATTATCATTATAAGTTAATACATGACCCGATTTTTTTTAAATAATCAAATATATTTGTTCAGGCCTCAACTTTACAAAGATTTTCAAACCGAGACGATACGAGATTACGAAATTGGTGAGTCGGTATTTGAGGACGAATTTGATGAATGATTATAGTATAGATCTTACATATTTACGTATCCGATTTTTATTTGTTAATTTATTATTCATTTTTCATTTTTTAGGCCAATTATATGGATTAGAAAAGTTTTGGGCTTTCATGAAATATTATAAGCATGCTGAAAAACTCTACGTTGAATGCAAACTACAGGAGTATGTTTCAAAGTTCAAAAGTATTGAGGATTTCAGAGTAGTTGAGGTGAGTCAAATTTTTATTGATCCGCCTGTATACTATATTCTTGATGAAATCTAGCATTGGTGGATACCCCAATGTTGTCGAAGTATGTATTCGAAGCTCTTTCACGTTTGATATTGCGGTTCACACGTTTGTTTTGATTTTCATCGCTTCCAATCTGCTGTATAATGATATGCATGTCTTTGTAGGTTTTCAGTTTATTTGCCACGGTTTCGGTGCTTAATTTATTCAAAATCAACATGTATTTCAAGACATCAAAAACGTTCAGATTTCTATTGGCACCCGATAGAAACATGCGTTCGACAATCTTGGTTGGTATAAAAGAGTAACTTGAAACTGTCTGATAATTTACAGCCGCAAATAAACGAGATGCTCCAAGGATTTAGTGGGAATCTACGAAGCCAAGCTATGAAAAGGAGAAACAGAAGCGTTTCTGAAAGCGCTGGTGGCGGAGAAGCATCCCCTACTAGTCGAGTACGACGTTTATCTGGTGGTTCGAGTACTGTGACACTTTCTACCAATTCTAGTAATACTAACAATCACAAACGGTCAGATTCCGTAAATCTGTCGCAGTATCGAAATAGGGCAGAATCTTTTGGTTCGGGTAGATTGGGTCGTACCAAAAGACGAAACGATTCTGCATCTAACAGTCAACGTGATCTCACCAAGCAGCAACAACCCAGGAGTCGACACAATTCTGGCTCTTTTACTAGACCCCAAGAAGTAGCTAAAGGTCAGTCAAGATTATCCGTTAAATCTGAGCAACCTAAGCCCAGTGTTTCTAAACCTGAGACGGCATCAGTCAGTCAAAAATGAATAAATTATCAAGGGACCGGAGAACGGCAGAACGAGAAAATTTGATACTAGGGACTGAGGAACTTCTATTGTCCAAACAATTACATAGTAATTTTATTGTCTTTTGTTTGCAGAATAAAACGTTTTACAACAAAACCCATATTATACCAGTTTGAATCGGAATTACAATTGGCAAAAATTAATGGTGATTATTGTATAACTTGTTTACGTACGTAGTAAGGAGTATTCTGAGGTACTTTAGCTGATAAAGTTTATCTCGATTTGAAAATCGTTGTATAGGTAGATATGACTTATACTGCACAAAGTACCCTATTATTTTTATTTATCATTTTGTTGAAAAGGTAAAAAATGGTTTATAATTTTTATTAATAACGTGAGATAAACAGTCCATTGATATTTATACATTTTATATTTTGATCCAGATATTCTGCCTTTAAACTTTTTAATACAATTATTAACAATTTTGGGCAACAATAATAATGTTATTACGAAAAATAATAGATATTTAAGGGGAAGATACAAAAGAAAAATAAAAAAACTCAAAGTATAGTGCTATGAATTATAGATTTAATTCAATAGACGTTTTACGTAAATCAATTCTACAGATGAATGAATGGGTAAATATAATTGAAACTAAAAATAATGTACAAATGCATTACGCGCACTGATGTTAAAGGAGCGGAACAAGAATATTATTATTTTCCGGGCTTCCGATATTGCCTGCAACCGTATTTGCTGGCAAAAATAACTTTATTTTTTGTTACTGACGCTGTCTAGTGCCACGTGTTCGGCGTGTACTGTATAATAGACAACTTTGCACATACTTGAGTGTTTACTACATCTGCACTATAACATATTGCAATATTTGAAATCCATGCTTAATTATCGTTTTGCAACGATTTGAGTCGATGATAATTGTAACTTAGTCAATCCTGTCTTGTTTTTAGAATCCAGTACGAGAAAGCTACGATCGTACTGTTGGAACAAAAACAGTTACTATATACAAACCTTGTCTCTTAACCCAGCTGTGTTCCATATATTACTCCATAAATCAGTATGATCCGGTGTAAATTTCATAATATTATGGTAGGCACATCCGAAAGAATTTTAACATTGAATTGTGTAAAATAGAAATGCAGAAATTAGGAAAAAACCACCATGAGACAACAAATTAAGTTAAATCTGAGTCGTCTAAGTCGTCTCAAATTGTTAGTTTATGATTACCCACTCGTATAAAAATTATTGACATCCGCGAGATCAAGGAAAAATTTTTTTTTAAATTTGCGTCAGACAGTTTCGGAATACTGTAATGATGACTACTGGTTTTGAAAAATTTCCTCCAAGACCGTCGTAAATCGTAATTGATAGGAAAAAAAAAGAAAATACATAAAACATTTCAAAACAAGGAAGAATATTTAATTAGTAACTACACACCTAGCCATTGATCAGTGGCAAAGAAACGAGGTGTGCATGATATAATATAATTACTACTACTAAAGTATAGAATTAATTTAAACATATATATTATATACTATATCTAAAATATAGAGCAAGAAGAGAAAAAACAAAAAAAAAATACAAATGAATGAAAAACAAAACTTAATACATTATTACAAATGAATTAGAACGGTTAGGTTTTCGTGCGTATACAACGGGTCTATTTTCTGTTATTGAAAGGTGTGATCCCTCTGCCCACAGGCTGTAATATGTTATTGCTAAAAGAAAGGGAAGAAAAAAAAAACATAACATCAAGCAAATAGCATTTTTTTTTTTTTTTGTGGCGTTGCAACATACTCTTAATGTTAACCAAATATTGTTTGCATTCGGCACTTGTAAAGAATTGGTACAAAAACTACTCAAATCATTTTTCGGGTGGGAAATCTTTTAGCAATTTGCTAAAAATCCTTCAATTTATTCTACATTGCTTAATTTGTAGCAATTTTTTTTCTCGTCAGATATCCAAGGATCTCAGATCACACATTTACATCCCTCGTTATAACTGAAAAATTGAAATTACAGTTCAGTTGTTTGTCTAGTTTTTTTCAAATTGTGTTTTTTTTATATATAAACTCATTATACGTCGACTTCTGAAAGATTTCAATTATTGTATTGACAGCCTTGTCACGCACTCGGTAACTCGATCCATAATCTGATTTTTTAAAACTCTATATCGTGAGTAATCCATGTATTTATTATTGCAGAAAAGTGACTTATTGTGCTATTTATTATGCATGAGAACGCACAAAAAATTCACTTTCATGTTTTTCTAATTCTTCTTACTACTTTTAAATTAAGTCATTTCAAAGACGTTTCATGCTAATTCTTGTATTGAACACGAGGGTAACATCGCGGCCAAGACCGTTTTAACAATAGTTCATAAGAGAAAAAATAATTTAGACAGTTCCTATGATAGTCTGTCAAATCAATAGGCATCAAGTATGAAGTTTCCAAGATATTTAACAAACAGTAATGAAAAATCGAATCAGGCAAACGAATGAATAATATTCGTTTTAAATGAGATAGCGTTTTTGGTTCAAATTTATATTTTAATACATTAGTCACTGTTTTAGTCACGTCACACTCGGTTCAGTGTAATCTAACTATAAGTCTATAACTTGAGTTGGCTTCGAACATCCTATTCTTTTTATGGAAATCCACGTCTTACTAAAAATTGGGTTTGTTAAGAACGGGTTATAGTCACGAAAGATATTGGTGATTGAACATTGAAAACGTGTCTGTAAACTGACTGGAATGGGTAGGATGAAGAAGGTAATTTGTCTGCGAATAACGCGCGAATCCAGAGATCACGATATTACAGTGGTGCGAAATGGAATGATTGATAAAATTTCAAAGTAAAGCGTGACGGAGAAAGGTAGAGTATAATATTGTGCTGGCAACGAATCGGACAGCCATAAGCATTGTCACGTTTGAAAAGAGTTGATAGCGCTTGAACGACTTTGCTCAGTCTTGTAAATAGAAACTAACTGCTTTGTTGGCAGCTTAGGATTAACTAGTTTTAAGCGAGTGACTACCGCATAATATCATATTATATACCCTATTGATAATATTAATGCTGTTAATTATAGACTCATAGATTCATAACTATTTGATAAGAATATATTATATGATGAAAATGCAAAATTATTAAAGTACGTCGTGGCACGTTTAGGGTAACGCAGTGTGCAAGATCCAATCTTGTTATCACTCTGGAAATTTGCAATAATTGACACCTTTCACTTCCGACTTGTTATTCCGATCGACGTGATCGAGGACAAAAACGCTTTGACGTTGAAACAGGGTATTCCTTAAATGTAATAGATATTAGTTACCGTCTGTTTTTATGAAAAAACGGGAGGAAAAAAAGAAGAACATAACTTGCTGCCAGTATTCGATAAACCTTATTTTTTCACAACGTTTAGATATACTTGCGATGGGAGTTATGTGTAGAAACTAAAGATTGTTAATTATTGTAAAATCAGACGTGATACAGTATATTATGTATCCTACATAGAGCGTGCTTCGAGGCGTTTAAAATTTTTTTGCTTGTATAAATATACATAACTATTAATTATAATCTACTCACACTGCTATAATCTTTAATATCAAAATTAGGGCTTATTATAACGGCTGGGGTTATAATGTTAGTAAGAACAAAAAAAAAAAAAAAAATTAATAAATAAAAATGAAAAAATGAAAAAACGCAAATAAAGAAAAATGTTGAAAAAAATACGGGTTACATTACATATTATTACAGAAGTGAAACACTTTTGATTCATGCAAGGAAATATCAATTTGTGAATTTGTTTTGAACTTCATTGCCTATGCTCATTCTATTCAGATCGATTATTACTATTACGCGAAGTACAGTATAATGGATGGATAAAAGAATTTTCAGGGCCTATCAAGCAGTTTGAAATTGTACGATAGACATGTAAGCGATGATTTGTGTTAAATTTAACCTTCGTTTAATTATACGTGTAATTATAATAAATTTGAACTACCACTTGTATAAATTTAGCATATTAAAACGGGATATAAACGATAGGAAAAGAAATTTTACCCATATAAATATACAGACAAATATATTTATCGACGAGTAAAGCGAAGCTGCGTTTGGATTTAACGTGATAAATAACTGAATAATCGATGATATGTACGATACACATTTTATGTAGATACAGACCAAAAATGTATAATCCCATATTATTTATCATATAGTAAACAATAGATCATTATACAGATTTGTGAAACGTATTAATATAGCTTATTCTGAGTGACTGTTACAACGTTGCACTTAATTGGATGCGATTAACGATACTATACAATGTAAATATTATTATGTAAGTAGCAAACGTATACATTCATGTGTATATACATGCATGTGCATTAGACCTGTCCTTAATAAGGGTAAAATCGAATTTTAATGGTCTCACCCCCCAAATTGGTTCGAAATAATGCAAAAGAAATGTCGGATTTTTAAAAAAATTTCGAAAAAAGAAGAAAGAAAAGGAACTAAGGAAAAAAAAAGCCGAAAAAATTTGCAATTTAGAGAAAATTCTCGTAGTGTATACTTAAGTGATAAATAGCAAGGTATTATATGATAGATAAATCACACGCCTATTAATGCATCTGGCTCTGTTCTCTCGATACGTTTTGAGCTTATACATACATAGCATTTGTTAATATAAAATTAATGGTAATAATAATAATAATAATAATGATACAATAAAAACCAAAAAACCGAGACTAAGGCGAGGAGATATCTTATTTTTTCATGGTTATATCAAAGCGATATTAACGGACATTAATACTGTGGAACCATGGGACGTGTACCAGAAAATTATAATTCCGTAATATACGTCATGGAGATATGGTGTACGATGCAGGTTAACGCAGATAATAACATTGTGAGACCGAGTTTTAAACGAAAAAACTATTATCTTCCTGAGCCCACGGTTTAAAATAAGATCGAGCTTAAAATAATAAATACACCGTATAAGACATCTGGCGTATAATATGGTGTACACCCCCGATCCCGCAGGTATGACTATAATATATGTATGTACAATGTGTACGAAGTCGTTGGAAGCTTTATGGTCGCTTCAACTTCCGCTATGTAGCGTTCCCTCGAAGCTCAAACTTCTCTCAAAATTAGGACCACAGTGTATTCCGAGAAAGCTTGGGGATTATTTGGTCCGGTCTCAAGATATTGACCGAAATTTTTGTTCCACGCTAATTCGTTGTTCCTGTTTAATAATACGATAAATAAAAAAAGAGGAGAGGCGGTAGATAACTGAAAAAAAAAAAAAAATGCCAAATAAATCGGTTCATCTTCCAACTATTCCAGGTTCCAAATATCGGCGAGAAATATGCAATAAACGGCGAAATTTAACGCAAAGCAAATTCGTGGGTAGTCGCTGTAAATTCACGAAGCAGGGGGAGAAACGCGTCGTAACAACTCAAGGCTCGAATAAATAAATATTGAGCTGTAAAGTATAAAGTTAAGACTTGAAATAGTAGCGAGCGCGGGGCGTGTGGCTGCCTCCTGGTATCTGTTCGTGTTGGTGATTCGTGTTTTACGGTTATGACTCGCGCCCAAAACACATGGCCACATGGCCCACTACTGCACCATGCAGTTCCGGTCCATGGATCATTTCCTACAGTTTTTTTTTTTTTTTCTCTCCATTTTTTTCTTATTCCCCTTAATCCTTTCGTCATTTTCTCACTTTCATCCGCTATTTCACGTATAACAGTTTGACATTTTTTTCTTTTACCCGTGCTTGGAAAGATTTCATAAAGTTTTTAAGGAATTATAGTAAAAAAATAAATTCTTGATAAAAGTTTATTATCCATAAGAGATGAGCTACATACATATATATTTATAAGTACATATTTACTTGGGTTACACAAGTCACGTTCTGTACGGACGTATTTATATTTCGTTTGTGAAGTGTGTAAAATGGTTGTTTTTTTTTTTTTCTTCTGTCTTTTCTTTCTTTCAATTTTCTATTGCAATATCGCGTTTAATTATACATCGTAGAGGTTGTCATACAGGTACTTAATACGGCTAATATACAGTATAATCGTGTAATATACCATTTAATTATCGTAATTATATCAATCAATGTAAATTTATGTAACAACGGAAGTGGGCGAATGCAGGGATCCTCCAGCAGGAATCCCTGGACGTGTCGACGGACCTAGACCTTCTGGAAAAGTGCTCGAAGCTCGCGACCGAGGCGCGGCGAAGGTGCGAAAGGAAGACGGCGTCCAAGACGCGGCGCGAAAGGTGGAGAACGCTGCTCCATGTCGTCCTGATTCCCGCCCTGGTCACCGACCAGCGAATTGAACCCGTAATTCTCGCCCAATTCTCTTCCCAATCTCGGTGTGAAGACCTGCAGAGCGTGACGTTTTCCTCCTGAGAAAATACAAAGTACAGCGGGAACTCGTATCACGCATCGCAACCGATCGGTTAAAGGGCGAGCGCAAGTTCACCTGGGATGGAAACCAAGGCCCAGGGCGCACCGTTTATCACGTCGGCTATGGCGTTCGTCTCCTCCGGATCCATCTCCAGCCTCTCGTCGGATCTTCGCCTGCGGCCGAGACGCGGCCCGAACCACATTGAGCCAGCAGCACCGTTCAGGGGACTTCGCTTTGCGCAGCTGGTTCCCGAGCACATGCTGTTCTCTTCCGGCAATCGGCCGCCATTCAATTCGGTTTCCCTGGTGTCTGGAAAATTTTTACCGAGGTAGGTACGTTACACGGCTTGCGAATTGCGGCAAATCAATATACGGAATTAGTGGCTTGACAGTGGGGAGAATTTTTTTCGGAATTAGCAACGTCGTCGCAGAAACTGATATCCGTGGCTAAGAAGGTACTAAAATTTAAAAGAAAAAACACGCGACTCTTGGTTCATTCTAGTGATAATAGGTATAGGGATTGAAATTTTTATATCGCTGTACGGTAAAATTCATTCGGTAAAGCAGTTGCGAAGACCGCGTCTTTTATTTTGTTAAAAAAAAAAAACATTTAGCATTCAAAAATTCTTGTATACAACCTTCAAGCGAGTCTACTAAATTACTTGAAATTTTCACAGTGACTTTATGATACTGAAATATTGCGGAGTGATCTTTTTCAATTACAAATCGTTACAATTAAATATTCTCCTTCTTGTGGGGAATCTCTTTTCGTGTCATCGGATGGAAGTTTTGTTTCAAATCAACGTCAATTAACACGAGGTTTTATTTACTTTATACAGGTCTCAAGCTCCTCGACGATTCGCATGGTTTAAAATCACCCAAAATTCTAGAGCAGAGCATCAAATCCTTGTAAAAGATTTGAAATCCGTTACCTATGGATGTCTCATTGTCAAATCAATACCTGCAACTATCTGTACGATTCACTGCCTTAGCGAGTTGCATAAATAGCCGTCCATTTGAAGAAGGAAATAACTATGCAAAGTTCAACTAAGTCCAAAAGTCACAGGTTTTCAACAAGGAGCTTAATTGCTTAATCAGGCTGAAATTGAATCGCCACACGATTTAACATCGTTAAACAAGATTGGAGTTACATTTCGTTAACAATGAGCACGACTCCGCGCCCTCAAGTACAAATCTCGAAGCCGAGCCTGTAATTCTCGTAAGAATGATTTTCACTGCAAGAAATGATGCATGTGCAACATGTAATAAGGTTACAAATGTGTGTAAGAGTGTCGTCGACTTGGGACTTACCGTATTCGGCCGTGACGCAGGTGACGAGGAGAGCAATGCTCGTACAGACAGAGAAATGCTTGGTGAAGAGGATCATGCTGCTGTACACTGGATTGAACCTCTTAGTCGAGTGGTGTTCGGTAAAACGAAATCCTCAGGTTATATAGGAGGCGCAATCCCACGGGGAGGATGACCGAGGCGCCGCTCACGGGGGCAGGAAAACCACCCCGCTGACAACACCCTTCCCCCTACATCGACAATCTCGACTCAATGGTAATTTGTCTCCATTTGATCGGGACTCCGCGTCGCCCATACGGAATTAGACGCACCGAGTTTAGAACGAACCTGTCCGATAATACACCTTCGCATCACCATTCACGGACCACTCGATACCGACGAGCTGTTTTCCCCCGATACTAATCATTTTTAAAGTCAAATCGAGAGGCTTGCTTCTTCTCCTCTTTTCATAAACTAGCATTGTTTACCTTTCACACCGTACATCGCCGCGTAGCTGATAGTCAGAGGGTGAAAGGTGACTCGGCGAATCTGTGAATGTAAACTAACGTAAGTGTTTGTGACTCTGCTCCGAAACGCGTAGAATTTCATCAATAACACCGGGTTTCATTTACCGCTGATCCTTCTCGGCATCCGTTTATACGTTGGCTTGTCTCAAAGCCCATTCATTCTACAATTCTAATCGTAACAGTTGAACGAGTGTGTGGTGCGAGTGTGTAGACAATGACGAGGTTTCGTATTAGAATCGAGGTTGCATCGAGAACTTTTCAACTTTTATCAACAATTTTGCGCAGTAAGGCAGAACGAACTGTTTGAAATTCCCAGTGCATAGTGTTAAATGTGAACTACGAGGGAACAGAGCGTTGTAGCAAGACAGGAAGTGGATTTCTCAACATTCGGTGAGTTGTACAGACATTTTATACACACGCATTTTGTATGCTCTGTGAAAATGATCACCGTGCCGACTTTCGATCGTCAGAAAATCGTACCTATTGCGTTTTTGCAACTTTCAAAGGAGGAACAAAATACACCTGAAAATGGGATTGTGCTTGGGAGACGGGGGATAACGGAAACAATTGAAAGTCGGCGACGTGGATTTCTCGACGTATTCGCGTACCCCATACGGCGTAACGAATGAACAGATTTAACGTCGAGCTTCGCGCGAGGCGTCGAATTTATGCGTAACGCTTTCCCCGGCTATCAGTCGCGGGTTAAACTTGTCAATTATCCAATTCAATCTGAGGATCAACCAATCAACCCCTTACGCTATAAATACCCTTTCGATTCTCCTCGCTTGACCATTGGGTCTTGGCAGCTCGCGGAGTAACGACGCGACAAGCGAGCTTTTTCAATACAATTCTTAAACTCTGGTCGAAGCCTCGTACACGACTCATGTTTTTTTTTAATCACAGTATTATTGTTTCTGCGTCATAAATTTATCGAAAATTCACTCCTAATTGTTTAATAACATGTAATTAACTTTGATGATAATCGTGGAAGACTGTTATGAGGATCAAGTTTGTAAAATAGTCGCCACAAAACGTAACCAAAAAATTACGTTGTATCGACTATTTCGACTACTCGTTTAGGAGATGCTGTAAATATGTTTAAAAAAAAAAAAAATACAAAAAATAAAAACCAATGAGCAAATTGCTTTATGCGGTGGCAAAATTATTTTCCTGCATATTAGTCACGGTATTAACGTCAGACTGACGTGAGTTGGATTTCCCATGCAGACGGAATAAGGGATGCTGAATGTATGTCGTTATTTTGATTCGTGGGCGTAGCCGAGGGTAGGAATAAGAAGACAACCGGTATGCCGATGCAAGTGAAAATAAATGGAGATTAACGCTTTTACCAATTACGGGATGAACTTGTAGACAAGTATAGAAGCGTGAGACACGAATTCCCACCTTCGGTATTTCGGCCGGGCTTCAAAAGATCCCAGGTACCGCCCGCCGATGAAAAACTACCCCTAATTACGCGAGCAATTAAAATAACGGGAACGCGTATCCAGCGTGGAATAATCAGTATAAGGGTGGCGGTAACCCGACGACAGGAAAAACGTCACTTCTTTATCTAATAATAGCGTGCCTCGCATAGTGTCGCCCGTTTGGAATGCAGATTTATATCTCAACCCGGTATTTGAACCTCGAAGTTGAGGGTGCAGGGGTGGCCGCGATGGGATGAAGAAAAATTTCCGTCTTTTTTCCGGCCTCGAGTCTTCGATTCGAATCGTTGATGAAAACGAAAGTGCAAGGGAACAGTGAAACCGCCGTAATAATTCTCATACACTCGGAACGCCTTTTTTAACGTTCACATTTATTTCACACACATACGCTATGTAATAATGTATACATACATACACATGACGCTGTCTACGCAATAAATATCAAAATAGCCATAAATGAATAATAATTGTGGAAAATAAGTTAAATAATTCTATAAATATGTATATATTATCCGCGAATATTATCACTTTTTACCGCTCAACTCTTTGCTTAAAAATTTATTAACCGTAGAGCTCCAAGTCCACGATGATATTCGGCGGGTTTCATGCGAATTCTAGTGTCTGTATAACACATTGGTGTAAGACTTAATTGCTACTAAAGATAGATAGCTAACAATGTACATATGCGGGTGAATTTTAGTCACTAGATATTTATTGCTATCGGCATATATTACCGTCTATGCAGCAGTTATACTTCAAACCAGGCGTGCCCTGGCTCTGCTTGTCGATAAAAATAACTTATAATACTTGCATAATTATATGTAATATGTATCTGCGTGTATTATATTATAACTTTACACATATTACGTAGTATTTGAAAATTAACAAAGAACGAAGAAAAATGAACTGGTGATTCCACCTTTACCGACTCGGCACCTTCGAGAATGCATTTCATATATATATATATTTTTTAATTATTCTCGATGGTGATTTGTTGCTCATGCGACCGATTTTGTTTCATTATTTGGCATTTCAACAAACAGCATCGTCGAATTTTTCCTTCGATAATGTCTAACGTATTGCAATAAAATGCCAAAATATATTTAGCTCCCTAATTATTTTAACGCAGAACCGCGTGATTCCAATTCTTATTGAATAATCGTCCGGCGAGCTGATTTTTGTTATTCCAATTTTGCGAAAGTTTATTATTTTTATTCGAGCAAGATTAAATTCTATTCCGTATCAGAATTCTGTAAAAGTTCAACTAGCGAGAAATGTTCATCGTGAGAAGAAGGAAGATATCAATATTTATTATAACGATAGAGATTTTTTTTTATTGCATTAAGCTTGGAAATAGCTGTATATTTGTTACTTTATACTGTAAACGATCACGAAGCTGTATAAAAGTTTATTAGAAACCGATAAATTAAACCTGAATAAATATGCTATCAATATTTGTGTATCGATAATATAGTTTTAGTATGCGACATGGTAATAAATACTGGCTTCACCATACAGTAATAAATTGTCCTCTCAGTGTTGAGCCAAAATATAATCGAAGAAATAGAATTCAGATAAAAATTTAGTTGAAGAAACGATGGAAATTAAAACATTACGTAACCCGCGGTAAAAAGTTTCGTCAAACAGTTTCAGGTGAAAAGTCTGTTTGTTGAATTTACAAAAAGCGAGCTACATATGTTTATTGCTTTTTTTAAAAGCTGAATTATCGGCACACTAAAAATTTTCATGCATGCAAATTTCCGATTCGCGTTAATTAAAACCTACAGCTGCCGTCAGCGGTGAGTCGATGAATCATTTGAGCAAAACTATACATTAAATCATGACTTGGAACGTTGCGAGACTTTTGGCGCCGTAATTACGACTCGGAGATATCGAATTTACCAGAACCCGCGCGTAATTGATGTCTCGTTGAAAAAGTGAAGAAGAAAAAGTGACTCACAGGATTTAAACCTCGCGGTATCGGGTGTCTTGCATCACCATAAACTCTGTCCCCTTCGTTAATAGTAATATTTCAAAACAGAAAGTACGCTTTACTATCGTAATAAGCAACGATTTCACGACCAATTTCAACTTGATATCTGCACACTTTTCAAATTGATGCACAGTGAAACGGACCTGCTTGAACATCCGTCCGCTCACTTTACGAGCTTTTCTTTAATCTTCAAACCAATCGTTTGTTTTAGTTGATTTCGAGCTCGTTTTTCCGCGGTGTCTATTTTTCCCAAGCGACGCTTGCGTCGAGATACCCGCGGAAAAAGGGATTCCCTGGACCACCTAACGTTGATTCGTAATTTACGTCGCACTCGCGCTCGCCAGAGATATTTATGAAGGAAAATTCAATGACAAATGTTTCCCCGTATAATTCAACCAGCTGCCCGCGATTTCTTTTGCTACGCCGCGGTACAGTGGATTATAATTTTTCCGGACGATTCGAGTGGAAGGATCGATGGAAAATAAAAAATTATTGAACCAGCCGGGTGAACGTGAAATTTATGTATCTTCATCCGTGAAACGCGACCTCATTGCAAAAGCTGTTCGTTTTTCAAAACTTGAGACAAGTAATAAAAATTCCTACGTCGTGACGTTGTTAAAAATCCTGGGTACAACGAAATTATAGCAAATCTTAGGACGATTGAAACTGCTCGTAAAAGTTGAAATATACAGTCAAATTCCACGACGACTTATAAAAAATCGTAGGCACTATGATTTTGTTGGGAATATTTTTTTTACGGTAGGTATATCGATTGAGGTCGAATTAGCTGATCTTTTTTCCCAAATTCTGCTGGGTAGAAAATTACTGACGAAACATATTATGAAGTTGAAGAAAACAATTATTCTTCGAAGTGATGTTTCCGAACAAAGATAAATTTAAGAAAAAAATATGGATCAGCTTCGTGGTCGTGCTTATTGATTTTAAATGATCGTTCGTTTCTCGTGAGAACGATTTATTCTCCAAAAAATGGCACTCTTAGAACCGAGGCGAAAGCGTGAATGCTCTCTCATTTTTGTGACATGTCCGCACTTATCTATCACGCCACCTTGCTTGTCACATACCCAGTTCGTATAAAGTAGGATGAATCTCAGGCTGTTCGTGGTAATTAGGCTATAATCCCGGAGGCTGTTCTTGCTTTAATTCCAAGGCCCAGACGTGCTGAGGCCATCCCGTTCTTCCTTTCGTACGCCTCGTTTCCTCAACAGGTTCTTGAGATATCGCTTCCTGACTTTGATCAACCTGCAACGAGACGCATACTTTGAACTGATATTTATACGATTGGCATTTTTTTCGTTTACTCGTGTTTCAGCGTTTGACGACGAAAATAATTAATGACTTAATTTAACCCTTACGCTGCACACCTCCTGTGTATAACACTGGTGTCACACCGGGGTCGCTGGAGACCCCACGTCACAAATCAATAAGTAAAAAACGGTGATATCGATTCGGATAACTTGAAAAAATGTAGGGACACTCTTTAACTATTACATTTCAAGAAAAATTAACTATGTTTAGCGTAATGAAATTTTAAAAATGAAAACAATTCCTTGAACAAAGAAATACCGGGAAATCGATTAGTTGACTCAAAAAATCATGACTCGTTGAATTTTCAATATTTCCAGCTGAGAACTGATTGAGTAACTCTCGAGACACAGGGATTAAAAAAAAAAAACATGGAGATAATGTGCGATGAAAAATACATATTTATATGAGTGAGTGAAGTTGAATTTTTGGAGAGAGAATGAATTAACGATTTTTACGATATTTCATTATTTCTCAAGCATCATATCAAACTGTTTTGGATGTTTTTCGTGTGGAATTTACAGTGAACACGCATCGGGGTCATTTTGACCTCGGTGTGCAGCGTAAGGGTTAACCGTGATGAAAAGTAATTTCTCTAAAAATTAGCTTCTAATATATATATATTGAAGTCAGAAGACCTACGATTACAAAAAATTCTATGATATGAAAGGATTTTGACGACATTCCGAGAGTTTCGCAGCAATTTGAATTTACAAAACGCTTTCTAAGAATAGTGGGAGTTTTTTTTTGTTGGTATTTTACGAAACAAACAAACAATTATATATGTATAATTATTTATACATCCCCTTATTTAAGGGCCGTAAAATTTTTCATTGGGACGCCCCCCTGATCTGTTCCAAATCATTGAAAAAATAAACTCAGTGCAAAGTTTCAAGCATCTACCTCAACTGGAACACGTGCCTCTAAGCTCCGAAAGATTTAAATATAAAATACATGTGGTTTTGAAATTTTTAGGGTTTGTTCCTATCATTATAAGCAATAACTCTGCTAAGTTTCAAATCGGTCCCTTGATTTATACCTCGATTTATACCAAATTCATACAAAAGGTAATAACTGGTTATAACATGTATTTTACATTAAAAATTATCGGGGCTTAGAGGCACGTGTTCCATTTGTCGTAGAGGCTTGAAAATTTACACTTATTTTATTTTTTCAATGATTTGGAACAAATCTGGGGGGCGTCCGAATGAAAATTTTTCCAACACCCAAACAGGCACCACTATAATACATATATATATATATACATATATATAATAATGAAAAATGTGAAAAGAAGCGTCTAGCTGAAACAACGTCGGTTTGCGCTATTTATAAATTCGTTAAACACTATCTAAAGGGTGTGGATAAAGTATATAGCGCGAGATATGCAACGCTAAAATAATATACTATATAAGGTAGTAATAAAGACGCCACATGCATTGAGTGGTTTTTCAGTGAGATCTAAGTGCGCGACTTCAATACTTATCAAAGCAAACAAACGGTTGGTTCATACTTTTTTTCCATATAGCTTAAACACGTATTTGAAATAAGTGTCGAGCTTCTCGTAGAGCCCAAGACGAATCAAGCCTCACAGCTGCCTCGGTTCGCTTCAACCTTACACTCCGTTCCCACGTTTTAATTTGAATATACGCACACGTCCATTTTCCGACTTTTTTCCTTCTTCCTATCAGGATCATCATTTATTTTTTACCATCTAATGTCTACGCGAATGATTCTCAGCTGATTGGCACGCTGTGTAGATATGTACGTTTATTTTACTCTGTTCATACGTACAGTTTGTATTTTCGAACATTCTTCGAAGAGGGATCTTATCTTTTGAATCAGTCTTACTGCGTCGGATAATTGTTTTGCATTCGGAGCATTATTGAGCTGCTTCATATTCTTGAATGCAAAAATCGTTGCGTCCTCAACAGAGAAAACCACCCTCGTTCCGAATGTTGGCAAAATTAATTGGATATACTTTATACACGTCTGCTTATACACGCGGTCACGTGCAACGGGGTGAAATAACAGACGTGAAAAATATTTCAATAGGGATGTATGCTACTTCCGCCGTGCGTTGGTGGCCTCTAACGACGTTTTAAGAGTAGCGTTGAACAGACCCCGCGGTATACCCTAATTTAACAACTCGAAATGACTGTACCGAATAATCAGTGTAATTTTCAAGCTGTCAGCAAACCAGCTACCATTTTCTTTCTTTTTTTCACCCTTGTTTGACCGACGTTCATGGTCCGACTATTATCCTCTCTTCCGTTATTACCTACTTTGTAAAAGCGTACATAAACGATTTCGAGCGAACGGTGTTCATTTTTTTCTCTCCCGTCAGAGAACATCATTGAAAAAGATCAAACCGGACGTGAAACGTAAAATTAAGACAATTGACATCGTAGGTACGTATAGCGGGAATTGATTTGGCAATGATACGAATTGATAAAACTGAAACATATCGCTGCAGCAATTAATTATAGAATTTATACTACCCAACACATGGACAAATTTACGAAAGCTTTCACGAACCTAACGTGTACTTATGTACCATGAATAACTGCTCCGCTTTCTTCTGCCAAGCTGCGGTCATAGATCAGACGATGTCTTTTCAATCAGAGCAATTATGGCGCTGGAGATGGCTAGTGATTCTGGACCGAGATATCGGTACAGCCATTGTGCGATACGTTGAGATCGGTCAAAAGATAAGGGATAATTGTATTTGATTAGAAAACAAGATAAGATGATATTCCGGTAGTGAGTGACTCCGGCGTTCCGAATTTCCCGACATATTGCGATTTTAGGGGACATGCTGCGGTCCCAAGGGATGGAGATATTACCCTGCACCAATGAAGAGTAATCAAGAGTGCTTTTATCCATCTCTCTTCTCGTCCCTGCACGGTGTAGGGTGTTAATTGAATTATCACCTACTCGACGTTGACTTATTTCTCATGGAAGGTTCGCGGACAATACAAGAGGTACAAAAAGAAACAATTTCAACCCGGTCGTTTGACTGCGACTCAAACAATTCCCAACAATAGTACTGCATGCTCAACATTCGGAACAGCGCATAGCTCTATAAACTTGGGTCACGTGATACGAAACTTCAACATCCCATTGAAATTTAGGTCAATGAATTGGACCCAATCTGAATCCGATTTCAGTATTTATCTATCATAAGTGGTGTACTGCAGGAAGTGCCAATATAGTTTTAAAACGATTCAAAGAAAAAATTGTGCTTCATTGGGTTAAATTTTTATATGAATCCTGACTCGAGGAAAAATTTGATACTTAGAGATTACGATGCACCATCGAAAGATCTACTCAGTGAATGAATTGTGTAGTCCAGTCAGCGCGCAGGGTGATCCGCACTTTAGTTGTCTCGACCTGGTTCCACTTACCTCGCATCGCTTCTTCTCGCAATGTCACTCGTACTAATTCCAATTTCAAATTTTACAGTTCAACTCACCCCGGATTGCTTGGACCGCCTGCTGCCGGGTACGAGTTCCGCCCTGAAGGTGGCCGGAGGTTCGTCGCTGTCCAGGACCGCTGTGAGGTAGCCGATGTAGGAGCAAGCGAGCCTCAGAGTTTTGATCTTGGACAATTTGGTGTCGGCCGGGACGTTGGGAATGCAATCTCTGAGGTCGGCGAAAGCGTTGTTTATACTCTGCGTGCGTCGTCTCTCCTTTTTGTTGGCAGTGTTCCTCCTCTTGACCGGTCTCACCGGGGTCCCGAGGCTGAAGGACGAACCCTGACCCGCCGATGTTGAGCAGGGCGCGTAGTCCTCCCGGATTTGACCATCGACGACCTGGTCGTGGTACCCGACGCCGTAATGATTGTGCGAGGCTACGACGTGGCTCTGGTTGTGATAGGTGTGGAGGTGAAACGCCGCCGGGGGATCCGTTATCCCGAGCTCCTCCAGGCACGGTGGAGTGTCCGAAGTGCCCGGACTTCCGGAGCCGGAACTGCCCCCGGATATTCCCGTCGCGTCCATCGGACTCCAGTAAGAACTATCGGGAACGGCGTGACAGTCCATGGCCGGAACAACGGCGCTTCCACCTGCAACGGATCAGCCCAGGGTGTCTTTCTACGAGTCGAAGAATCGTGAGGATCGGGCCCGATCGAAGAGGGTTGGAGAATCGACCCTCGGACCTCGCATCTTTACGCTATCGCAACGGGGTTTCAACGCCGTTCGAACGGCTGATTTACAACGCCTTGTGTCGTGCAACTCTTACCGAGGTTAAACTCCGACTGGGATGATGATCGTGGCGATGTGCGAGCCGAACGTCGCTATCATGCGAAGTAAGTATGCTATACCCTACGCGTATGTATGCGGGATGGACGAGCTGATGAAGATTGGTGAGTAGGTAGGTTTAGTCAGGCCTCGACGTACGGGAGAACCGTATCTACTTCTGGCCTAAGAATAACGCTACGAAGGTGCTGGAAATCTAGCGTGTTTATACCACTACCCCGTGCAGCGAGGAAACGATAGGTGTTCTGGCCTCCGTCACTCCGAGAGTTTACAAAGCTCACCGCGCGGCTAGATATCCTACGGTAGGTATTCCGGCTGCTTTAACACCCTCGAGTTGCCTCGTGACGCGTGCCCGCGATACTAGGGGAACCGACTTTTTCTTCGTTCCGTACCTACTTCGATTGCTGGTACAAGGAGAACGCGTCGCGAGTTCACAGCCGTAACCGCTGCTCATTTTTATTTATTTGTATATTTTTTTGTTTTGTTTCTTTTCCAGTATTTCCATTTTTTGCCTCGCCGCGATGTAAACGAAAATTTTCAACGCTATGTGGATTACGCGATAATTCGGAATGTTAAACCTCGTTCCGACACGAGTCCACGTTCCGCGATGTCAAGTGTGAGGTATGAATTATTATTTCATGTTTTGGCGGGGAAATTGGGCTAATGACTTTCGCAAAATTTCCTTTTACTCGAATGAAAATATGTGCAGAGTATCGATTGCAAATTATTATAATATTTTCTAAACTTTATTGCAAATGTACTGTACATTCTCGTTGACGTTTGAACATCCTTCTTCTTGCTATATAATTCGCAATTCGAGCATGAAGTAAAGTTTTCATTTGACCGAAGTTCATTTGAACTGCTCTTGGCACGCGATGCACAAAATTTTGAGAACGGTATTCGACTCGACGTTTTTACGCTTATGTTAGTTACAATATCCCCAAACACTTAGCATCGATTCACCGTACTGTAAAAAAAATTGTTCTGAATATCTGAACGTTCATCAAAGTTTAATAGATTTATTATCGTGAACTTTCTACGCAACGCTACCTTCAGATAACTTCGTTAATTGACCGTTATGACATTATATACACGATCTTAGGCACGTATCAGGTTCAAAATCTCTTCAATTAGTTTGAATAACGCTGCTACGAATAATTTGATATCACTGTTAGGGTTTGCCTTCGTAAATTCCGACAAAACTTGGCATGAAATTTCTTGCTTTTATCCTGTACGTCATTGAGAACCGAGATATGCTTTTTTCGAATTACCCTGAAGATCGGCACCTCCCAGATTCAAGTATATTACCATCACCTTTTCTAAAACGACATTGCTAATTTATGAAAAACCAAATCATCTGCGATTTTTCTTCAAAGATGAAATTTGTTTTTCGGATATAAAAGAATCCGGGATATCGACGACAGGGTGGGGAAAAAAACCTGAACTCTCGCAATCCAACTTATCGCTTTTTACTAACCTTGGCGATGCGCAGGTACGGTATAAGCGTTTGGTTGAAAACACTGATTATGGGCGTAATAATTATCGAGCTGGTTAACGTATCCGTCCAACATGGCAGCCATTATGGTACACGCCTTTGTTCAAGAACGATCAATTACCCGGCGGCACTTGCGGGTGTCTAAAAGCGGTGCACACTGTAAAGTCACCGCAAATTCGACAGTCGTAGAGAAAAGCTGTTCGACAACGAGTACAATGGGTTCAAGTTGACCGACGGTTCTTGACCGCTGTTGCAAAGCCCAATTTATCTTCCGCTGGTCTTCCCCGACTAATGGATTCGCATATTTTGACACTTTTAACCGGAACACACACTAATCGCGCCTTTGGCGACTTGCCCGCTCGACGAGCGACGGTGACGGAAAATTAACGATACTTTAACGATTCGACTGTACCGTCGTATGCACATACGCCCGATGGCCGGAATGACAAATGAATATCCTCCGGCCGCGACCATCTGCGATGACTTTCCTGCGACACCCACACCGCGAGGTGCTGTACGCGGCTTCATTCTCAGCTCCGGCTCGTCCGCGTGCGCTTCGGAAGCTCCGCCTTTTCCCTTTATTCCTCCATATCTCTCGCCCCCTCTCTGAACATCAATTTATAGGATTAACCTTCTCCCCCCGTCTCTCCCCACCCGGGGTTCCCTCTCTCCCATGACATTCTCTCTTTGTCTTCGGTCACGCGGTCCATAATGGGTCGTAACTCTCCTCCAACTACCACCCCCTGCATACCACCTGCGTGTATACGATTGAGGTACCAACGACCGTCATACGCGTCGCTTCCGATGAACGGAGGGGCGAAGAACGCGACGTTTTTCAGTCGAGCTTGCGGCACGTTGGCACCAAAAGTCACATAACTTATCCCAACCGGCGACGCGGAGTTGTCGCATTAGTGTCAAATATCTTCAGAACCGTCCGCTTGCGGAACGGAAAACTAGCCATGGTCAAGAGTCCGATACTCAAGGGGTGGTTCCCTGACCGATCCGGTCAGCCCCGGAACAACTGGAGCAGAGAGAGAGGACGAAGGAGAAACGTGCATCTTCGCCGTTGACAAATAGGGACTCTTTCCGGGCTGCTGCCTTCCCGCGGGCGGGAGTGTCAGCTTTGTAATTGCCGATGTAAACTTTCCGGCCCCCTTCTCGACGATCCGAAGCCGATCGGGTTCTTCGATGAAACCGTTGACGGACCAGCGCCGATATAGGCAGGTAGTTTCGGTCTCTTGTTTGTGCCATGGTTAAACATTCGCACGGTGAAGAAGAGCTCAAAGTCGCGATCGAATCGACTCATCGGTAAACAAATTAAAATAAAATCATGATGTTATACTCTCAGGGCATTAATTGGAGACTGACAAATGCTGTCACGCGGTTCCCTAATTACTTTGTGTCTCATAGAGGATCGTTTATATGCCCTCGTACACTGTGTCGAGTATGCACACCTATATGATACATACGTAGCGCGATGTGCGACACGCTCTATAGTCTATGGTATGTATATGGCAAGACACGCGATGAGGTTTGAAATATTTGGATTGGTAAGGACCGCTATCGACGACGCTCTGAAAGTTCTGCGTCAAATATTTACTCACTCCTCTGATCATGCGAGTTTTGTACGTTGGCAGGGTCGAATTCTTATCCCCCCCTCCTCCCCCAACACTTTTTAAGTTCTTTTTTATTTTAACCAGTGGCACCGTCGCGTCGTCGCGTTACATCTACGTTGGTCATTTCGGTCCCCGTTATAATACCGAGGCTCGATCTTCTCAACAGTTCGGGATTCGTTCAAATGACGAGTGATTTTATTTGAATAGATCTAGTTGCCGAGCGATTAAACGGCAGTTAATCCGCAACATTCCATCTCTAAATTAGATTATAGACTTTTTATTTTTATTCCCTGCTTGTGTTTTTTGTTCTCCTCTTCTATTTGTCGAACCTTCAAAGCTGCACACACTTACGTTTCTCAGATAGTTTGGGGGAGAGAAAAATGTGCGCGCTCACACTTGTGTACGGTCCGAAAGGAAACAAAATTTCGACAGGCGCCCTTCTGCAATTGATACCCTCAATTGTCCCTTTGCGTCCGTCGGTTTTGGGTTACGTCAGAATTCTGGCGCCAGGCCATGCGCCGCAGCATGACACGAAATAGGCGTCCTAAAAAATCTCTCCTATATGCTTCCCACTCATCCCCTGACCTATAGTTCCAGTTCTCGTATTTATTCCTTACCCTTGTCTGTGAAGAACTTAGTTTTCGGTGCAATTATAGTCGTAGCCGGATTTTGTCAAATTTTGTCAAATTTTCCGCCTAGACGAAAGTCTTTTTATTCGTACATAATTTTCAAACACGACGAGCTTACTGTGTTTATCTATTTATTGCCGTGACATCCAAGCCTCGAAAGCACGTTGATCTGTTACACGATGTTTACTGTACTTACATCGCGTTAATCATTTTCAGACACCTGTTAAATCTCGCCTAACTTGACGTTTCTTCAACGATTCTTCTGCAAGGTTCAGAATTCTTGATGTTGAGGTATAAACTATTATGGGAAAGAAAACGGCCGATAAACAGGGTATTTTAAATTACTTACTCACATTCGTATTAGTCTTCACTCAGTAATGTATTTTTATTTGTTTTCATTTTATTTTTCTTCTTGTTTTATTTTTTTATACAAAATTTTACAAATACGTAACTCTCGAAAATTATACTCCCTTAACTCTATGCACAATCGAATCATATACAGTAATACTCTTTGGTAGGTAAAAGTATAATTCAGAGAAGAAGATAAAATGCACGGAATGAAAAAAATCGATCAAATTGACTTCTTATTTACATACATACATGTACACGAGAGCAGTAATATACAATCGGTATTATTTACAGGTACGATTACTTTTTTTCTTTTTTTTTTTTTTAATTTCTTGTAATACACAGTTCGTCACGTGTTGCAAAAATTCTCTTGTTCCCGTTCAATCAACTCCTCGACTCTTTCTCTGCGGCGTCTTTTAGTCAGGCCTGAGGTTCCTGCTTCAGTTCCAAGGCCCACATATGCTGCGGCCATCCAGTTCTACCCTTACCCTTGGGGCCTTCTTCTTGCACTAAGGAAGTGCTCTGACCGGAAGTCTCGATCTGTAAGACAGTTGCAAAAAACAGCAAGTTTAGCGTCTTTACGAATCGAAATAATTCACGGTTTGCCATTGAACTTTAATTTTCATGCCGAAAAAAATTTCAGGAGACGTGGGTCTGTATGTCTGTAACGCGGGCGGGCAAATCGTTGGAAATTACCAAGAGAAACCTTAAAAACCTGTTCAACAGGCTTAATCTGTCTAGCTAGGATGAGGAATTTTTACGGAAGCGGTCTGACCGTCAGGTGAAAAACACGGAAGCTAATCGCCCCCCCGAAGACCTCCCATGTCGCGAAACTAACCTTGCTGACAGAAAAGAGGTCCAAATTTCTGACGCGTTTATACCCATTTCTGCCGACAAATCATTCGACCGCACAAGGCGATCGTAATTTGCGATGATGCGACTTTCGAAATAAGATGCTGCGGATATATAATTCCTGACATTATCTTCATTCTGTCCTTCTCACTGGCTAGAAAACTGAATACCGTAAAACAAAAAGCTCTTCGTTGAACGAAAATCATCAACCTTTAGGCTTTAAGGCAAGGAAATTATCGTAAAATCTTGAAAGAGATTAATCGCGGAATATCGGAATTTGTGATTATTGCACGTCTAGGCACGCTTTTCGTGCTTCGTAAAACGTTATACAAAATACAGGACCGCTCCCGTCTTGCATCTTTGTCAGGAATAAAAAAAAGGTTTTAGATTTATCGCGTCGAGTAGACAAACCGTCTTGAGTGCTGGTAAAATATATTTTTTGTAGCATAGATTTTTGTACAAGAGTTTATACTTTCGTTTCGAATCGAACATTCTCTTAAATTTCTTGATTCGTTCAGCATTTTTTTTTTTCTTATGTTATGTTTTCAAACTTTCGGCTTGAACTTTGAGTTCAAATATAAAGTGAACAAATGATTGAAAATTTAAATCCTGATAACGTCGTTTGTGAGAGAGATGTTCCTGACAGAGCGGCGATATGGGGAATTACAAATTCGTGTTCATAAAGTATGTAAGCGAGGTATTCCGTCGCACTCGTAGACAAATACTCGTGGATGAAACAGCTTGAGTCAGGCTGCGGTTCGTGTTTACTTTCGGCCAGTGTACTGCGAACGCTAGCAGCTTTATTAAGTTGTTGTAAACAGTGAAAAAAGCAAGAGGGTCACACTACTCGAGCTCGATACTTTGTTGGGTGAAGTGCTAACCAACCTTTCGTCGAATCTCGGGACAATTTTCATCTCAAATCAATCAACGCGGCTTACCGCGACAAGCACGATGCCAGAGATGAAGATAAATTTTTTTAATTACAACACGCGTCCGTCGGAATGTGCCGGTTGGTCTACGCGTTTAGGCTGTATCAATAAATAATCGGCATTGTGACATAATTTTACCGACTGTAATCATCCGCAGATGGCTTTATTCTTTCTTTCCTTTTTTTCTTTTTTTTTTTTTTTAATCACATTACACCTTTAAGCGTAAACGCGATTTACGTTATGTTTCACCTTGAACGTATTTATGTTAGCCAATCGCAATCGCCGGTTTGTTGTTGAATGATTTTAACGCAATTATCTGGAAGCTTGCGCCATTTTTTACACTCGTTTGAAACAAAAACAAATTTAACGCAGCATGACGAAAGCTTCGCGATATGAACTTCTGGGCGAGAAAAAGAGCCTCACATTGCGGACATTTGCGACTTGTTATGATCCTAAGATTTTTTTTCTAAATGCGCTTTTAGATCGGAATCTTGCAGAGCATAGAGATAAACCTGCCGTTTTATTCAACCCAGTTTATGAAATTACGTTGAAACCCAAGTCTCGTCACTTATTCATTGCCGAACTCTGATCTCGTACGCGGTATGAAGATGAGAAAAAATTTCGACGTGCTAGCGAGCAGCAAGCGAGTTGAGGCGATGAGTTTTCAACTGGTTTGATTGAGGAAACGGGTAAAAAAAAGAAACGTAGATTCTTAGCACGTTTCGACATTTTGACGCTTGGGCATTTAGAATTACAAGTTCACCGACGTCAATCCTCGGCTCTTCAATATTCTTGTGGTTTTCACATTTTGATTCTAATCTACCGAGCTGGGACAAGCTTAAATAATAAATCGTCTCGGAACGATACTACAACGTAAATTTTATCTCCTCTTCACTCCTTGAGATTTTTCGAAACTTTGTAAAGTACAAGAGTGGCGCGCTTTCTTCGCGCACCGCGTAAATCACCATTTCAACTAATCTCTTGCAACAATTATTAATTTGCGTATAAGCAATGGCAGACTAATATCTCAGATATACCCTCGGATGTTTGTTTTCACGTAATATATGCCCGTGTCAACCACTTTACTCGCTTTATCTACTACGACTACAATTTATGTTCTACTTGTCAACGCGTTAACCCATTAACACTGACGAAAAAAAAAAAAAACTGCGTAAAGATCGGTTTCTCGTCCTAGTTTAGTGTCTAAACGTTGCCCCGTTGGCACGGCTGAATGTTAAAAATCGTGACGACGCACGTAGAGCCGAAAAGTTGATGGCAAAAAGAATTCGCCGGAAGACAAAATTACCGTGTGCACGAAATCTCCCTTGGTCTTCATCCCCCATTGACAAACTTTCGAGCCCCGTAAAAAACGTTAGATAAAATGGACTCACCGCGTTTTGTTGAGACTTGTTACGCCTGCTACTGGACAAAATTTCTGCCTTAAAACTCTGCGGTTCCTCTCCCTCGTCGCTGTCGAGAACCGCCATTAAGTACCCGATGTAGGAAGCCGCGAGCCTGAGTGTTTTTATCTTGGAAAGTTTCGTGTCGGTCGGTACGTTCGGTATGCAGTCCCTGAGATCGGCGAAGGCGTTGTTGATGCTCTGGGTGCGTCTTCTCTCCTTTTTATTCGCGGTGTTCCTCCGTTTCGGCCTTACGACCATCCCTTCCCTGACGTCGTGGACGCGTTGAAGGTGGTCGGAGGGCTGCAACGAGCCCCCAAGAAATTCGCTCTGCCTAGTCGCAGACTCGGTCTGACAAGCCTGGTACATCAAACCGGGATAAGATTGGTGCCCCGAGCCACTCGTCATCTGATGGGCGTTGTACTGTTGGTGATGATGATGATGATGGTGATTGTGATGGTGGTGGTTCGTCGTCGTCGTCGTCGTTGATTTCGAGTAGTGCGAGGAATGCGACGAAGGGGAATAGTGCGACGGTTCCTGGACTCCGATCTCTTCGATCAACGGCGGCGTCGAGGCCGCCGGACTTCCGGCCCCCGAACTGCCCCCGGATATTCCGGAATCAGCCGCCGCCCAATACGTCGAATGAACCTCGACCGGGTCCGGAATTCCGACGGGTCCTGAAACGCGTACGAAATACGATGGGAATGAGCGGCGTTGCGCGAATTCGAAATTCGATTAAAGATAAGTCAAACACTTGTGTCGTGAAAATTGTATGGAAAACTCACCGTAGGGCAGCTGGGTCATGTAGTTGTACGGCTGATGCCATTGAGGGTAATATTCTGCCTGAGCCTCGTAGCCTCCCAACATTTTTAACGTTCGAGGCACGTCACTGTGGCTCAAACGAGAGAACGAAGATGATTCCGCGGGGGTTGTAACCTCCCCGGGTTACCGAATACGAAGAAATTTCTTATAGCGGAACTTACGGTCCTTGAAAGCACAGTTGCAGAAAAAAAAAAGTAACAAATATACGACTAAAAATTAACGTAAACTAAAAGAACAAATGTGGAGGGTAATTATCGTCACACACGTGTCGAACGGAGGCTGACGTTGCGGGATTTTTCGTTATTAATCTCGGTGAATTTTTCTACCAAAAGGACGCGTGCGCGGCGTGACTGAGAAAACGGTTGGAATGATACTGACGTTAGAATCGGGGATTAACGTCTCCGTTGCTCAGGCTCAACCCGGCTTTTTACCGACGTTGAGAGCTTGCGGCGTGGGTGGATACCTTCGAAGCTCCGCCTGCGGAGGCGGGATCTCGACTCCCACGCAACGGCGTCCCGGTGCCAGGCGTCGACGTATCGGCTGAACGATTCAATTAGTAAATTGGATCCCGTATAGCGTATACGTATATCCGTATATACTATGTGTGTATGTCGAGTTGTTGTGCCCCCCAACGACGGGCTGCAGTCGAGTAATGCTAGAGTTGTTTTACTTTACGAGCTCGCCATCGTCATATTGTTTTCCGAAACGAGCCACCGATAATGTATTATTTTTATCCTGAAATATAACTATTATTTCACCACATACATTAGGCAATTTTAAACCCGTTAAATGAATTTTAATCAGGGGATCGCAGAGGCGAGGAAGGGCAGAAGGAAAGTCGAACTACGATCTTGGTTTAATATGCCGGCAACAATTTTCAACACTTATTAACGTACGTTTTAACGCAACATCACAGAAATCACTGCCCGAAGGGGCTGACGCACAGCAAATCTAATAATAAATAATTTACTTCAATTGATGTACTCGATTATCGTAATTCTTTACCTTAGTTTCAAACGGAACGATTAAGGAAATGCTCGGTTTAGCTCGAGTCCGTTCTGTCGTTGGTTTTCTTTTCTTTTAGTGAAATTTACTTATGTACTCAATCCTAAGTCTCGTTACTCTCGCCCTCGCACATACATACATACATACCGTACGTAATTCTACGGTACGACATGCGGATTTACTCCCTATTACGCGCCGAAGTTATCAGAACCATCAGGGAAAAGTACAGCGACGAATGTAAACCGCTGTATTGTAAAATAAATAAATGAAACTGCGAGTTCTATGAAATTTTCAAACTTCACGAAGGTCAGTCATTTCAGTGAAAATTTATTATTCGTACATTCCTACTCGGTCACTAAAACGATTACTGATTACACATATGAATCCAATATGAACATTGATTGATTACATGGCTAATTTTATTTTTACGACCGCGAAATTAGGTCACGGATAATACTTTCAAAGCGCGCTATAAATTTGTTTATCCATTTTCACCGTTGATTAATTAACCCTGAAAATCGACTCAGACTGCGATATAATTTTCCGAGTCTCCGCGGAGAAAGTAAATTATAACGATCATGAAACATTATGAGTACGGTTTAATTTCGGGTATCCTTGAAAGTGGGCGAAGCTTGAGCGGATTTATACAAATTTGTTCGTATTACCGAGGGTTCAAAACAGGACGGGAATCTAGCGTCCCCGTAAGTAGTCACGTGTTTCCTCCGAGGGTTAAAACCAGTGTAAAAAGTGAGAGTTCGAGACCGACAAAGCTTCGCGGCAAACGGTAGCGTGAATAAAATTAGTTGGGGAAAAAAAGGCCAAACAACAAGCAAAACGGCGTGACTCGTCTAGGCGGTACAACTCGGCTTCATCCCCCCGGGGAATTAAATACCCCGTCCTGAACCTGTTCGCATAAATAAATTTCTTTCGAGAACCGAACGCGCGTCCGTTTTTTTTTTTTTTCCCCACCTCCTTTTGCAGCAAGGTTCACCCCTCGCTTCCTTTTACCTGTTTTGACGAGACTACGCGGGGTGGAATATAAGAAGAATTCGAAAAAAACTTGAAACCACCGCACAAGAAGAGGCCTTCCACTTCACCGCGTGTTTTATAAGGGGACGAAATGATAAATCAGATTATGCGACGGCGTCATAAAACGTCAGAGGTTTACAATTAACGTACGTGCAGGAGTGATGAATGTAAAGACTGCAATTAGCGATAAGACGAACGAACGGTGATGCATGCTGGGCGTGTAATCAGCCAAGAAAGTAGAAGCGTCTGGTATTTCGGATCGGACGTTGCCCAGACCAGATACCATCATCTGTAATTAATGGATTCGACGATCGTCTCTCTGAGTTTCTGCAACTTGCGTCGCGATGCTTACCTTGATCCCGGAGTTTCCTATCAGGTACTACGCGTGAGACAAATAGATAGATGGTATTATAGTATTTATTGAGGTTCCGGGGTCAGAAGCTTCTAAGAACCGCAAAAGAGTACAGTCGGTACAACGGTGGCAATATAAATTATTCTGCATAAGGAAGAAGATTACAGAATTGCAGATAATTTAGAAAGTGGAGTAGGAATAGAAGCGAAGTAAGTTAGAGTGGGCGGAGAGATAATTGGACCGCAAAGTCCTCGAGGGTGTCGGCGTGAAAAATTCTTTTACGACCTTTTCCCATGGTGTAACAAATAAAAACTCACCACTGGCGCCTCATCCATCCAAATTCCACTCCGTTCCGTTTCTTGCGGGCTGGCTCATGGAATCTAAAACTCGCAGGTGTAGCTCCAAGGCGAGTTTAAGTACTTTAAGATGAAACCGTCGATCTTGTTCTCCGCGAACAAATTACCCATCCCTTGACTTTCGCGATCGAATCCCCTTCGGTAATGCAGATTTTTTAGGTCGATTTTAACGGGGTGGTAAAAATGGACCAAAATCCCCAACCGCAGACGGGGAATTCGGTGGGAAGTTTTGAGTTCCAGAGGTTCTTGAAAGCCGGGATTCTCGGAGCTTTCATTCTATCCTTTGACATTTCGGCAGATGCGAGCGAAAGTGAAGTGGCTGTACGTATACGAGGTCGCAGGGTGGCAGGTACCTACACCCCGGAGGAAAGCTCTCCCTCTCTCTGTCTCTCTTCTTCTCTCGGTGTGCCTGTGTCAGCATGGATTATGTGGAGGGAGGCCGCGCAGGCGAGGGAGAAAGGTAGAGAAGAAGCTAGATATATATTCCTCGGGTAGAAAGTAGGCAGACGTGGAAACTGGGGTGTGGGAGGCGACGCGCTTCATCTCTTATCAAAGACGAAAGCCGCCTAGCTCCGTCAATAAAGACGTTTCGAGGAGCACAGCACACTTACACCGACTAATTTTTTCACTCTTTGATCTTTGCGCCTGCACGCCGTCGACTCGGAGGTGCGGCTTATAAGCGCGGTTAAATTCACATTATTAGAACTCCGATTAGGAGGCTGGTGGTCTCGCGTGTCTCCCGCTCATCTCGAAAAGAGAGAGTGAGAGAGAGAGAAAAAAGCGGGACATCTCATTAATCGTTAAGCCGTTGAATCAACGTTCGGTTCCGTTCGCTATTCTACAACAATCCCTCTGCTATTGCAGGGATTTAACCATAAAAATAAAATGTCGACTATTTGTCCATAGAAATAATTGTTATACCCATCGAGACCGCTAGTAATAATAACGAAAAACAAAACATTGAAAGTAGAGTCGAGAAATTCGAGTGACAATATTTTTATACCCGATGTTTTACCCAGGGTGAAGATGTCGCGTTACGTTTCGATACGAGCCCGGTGTTCTGGTCCCGATGTCTGATCTGGTCCAGGGTGAGGAATGCGGCGGTGTCCTGGTGCCTCGGCATCGTGAGGATGGGGCGGGGGGAGGAGGCTTGATAACAGGCGACTATATCTCGAGTCCCCTGGGGGCCCGGTATATCTATTATGAAATAATCGCGATAACTAAGTGAACCAGGGGGCCTGCTGGAACTTTGGTATAATGTATAAGGGATGATGCAGAGGGTGCCTTCATCGAAGTGCGCGGCAAGCCGACGCGACGCAACCCAGAACACCGTGCCTTATACATACACACCTAAAACGCATCTGGACGCTACACGTTATTTGTCGGGAAAACTCTCTCCCCGCAATCAGCGAATATTATCGCGCGTTCGCTTGAATATTGCCGGAAAGCTTTACAGATGAGGCTTGTAAACGGTACCAAAGTTACAAGGTTAGATGAACCGGTTTTGGTCATTCTCACAGCGATATATTCGTCCTACGTGTGTCTATGGTTTACACGGTCATAAATTGTACAAAACGGAAAGAGTTTTTTTGCAAAATAGAAATTGTGTGATGTATGAAAAACTTAGACGTCTGAAACCGTTTAAACCGCAAAATTGAATTTTGGCTATGAAGCGAGTAATTGGATTTGATTGATTGGTCAAGTTAACTGAAAACAGTTATTCGGTAGATTCGGGGGTGACATTTTCTCAGATGAGATGACGCTCGGTCGATTATTATTACGCCCATGGTCGAATTAGCTTATCACAGCTGATATTTTGATTCCTGCTCGTTTTTCTTCGAACAATAAAAAGAAGAGAAATTGTATGTATAATATATTCTATCCGCTGCTGCGGTAGCATCACTTCTGCACATGCGGGGACGTAAACAAAAATTTTGTCACGGTGATCTGGGCTAGCTCCATCGCCGAAGAGCTTTATGAAAATTTATTTATTTTCTCAAAACGACGACACGCTTTCTTTACTCAGAGACTTTCTTCGCTCTCTAAAGCCATAGAGCTGTGTCCTTAACCCCTGCCTAGTGAAACAGACCGACGATAAACCGTCGAGTAGATACACGTTGTTCCGTGTTCTTTCATTCATAATCTTCGCCTCGGCTTCATTGCGAGGCCATTCGTATAGCTAAGTCGTACCTACAATTTTTACACCGAATCGCGGTCTCGCTTGTTTTCAGGCTTGTTCGTAGATTCGGAGATTAATCTACGTCGGTTGAGTATTTTCCTTTTTATCTAGCTGCTAATTTCACGCGTTGTTATTATTACATACATATACACATTATCGTTTTGCTGATAATGGAAACAGAAAAAATTTGGTCGCAGAGGGCTCGTAAAATCGTAGCTCCTTCCTGTCTCCTTTCCGTAAAAACAGTCGTGAAGAAGAAAAGAAAAAAGAAAACACCTTCGTCAACCCTAAAAGGGTGAGAAAATATCACAGAGCTTTGTAAGATTAATCGCGATCACTCCGCGTTTGAGAAGACGACTTCCGCATTCGCGCAGTTTTCAATTCCGCGATTGATCGAGCTTAACGAGAGGGACGAATATCGTACAGTCATAGAAATGAAATTTAAGGCGTAGGCGATTTATTCTCACGTATCGTTCGCAGCTGTAGCCCAGATTTCGGGGTCGAATGCCCGGAATCTTGTTGCGGGTTAGTTTCATTGAAACGGGAATTTGGCTCTTATGATTTTATGAATGAAACCCGCGACGCTGTTAAGTAGGAATAGTAAATGTGCGTTACGTGTATATGTATACGAATATACGTGCACACATGTATAGGGACGTGTAAATACGCTGTGCGCGTGCGTATATATAAGATGATTATAAAATAGAGGAGACACGTGTCCAGACAAGGTGTTTACGTTAATGTCTCGAGAAGCGAACGAGGCTGAAACCTATCCTATAAGTGCATTCGTACTGCGAGGAACAGAAGCCCAGCACACGCCACCCACGCCATCCGCAGGCAACCGCTGCACCTGCCATAAATGCTTCCTTCCTGTCGTTCCGTTTCTACTCCTCCTCCTCCTCCTCATTCTCATACTTTTCAAAAGGTTGCCGATGCCGGGTTGAACGAGAAAACGAGACAAAAAACGGCAATTACCCTAACTAGCGTTTAACGATCCGTGTGTTCAAAGCGATAACCGTTTCGATCTCGAACACGGATGGATAATTTTTACAGTGCAAATAGTTGCACCGTATTTCGATAAGGATGCAGACGGATTATAGGCACTCGATTCTTTTTTTCACGCGTGATTCGATACAGTGACATAAATTAATAAGGTAATCGGCTCTTCGTGACTAATGATTTTGGGACAAGCTACAAGCTTACAAAAAAATTCTTAATCCGACAAAAAAGAAACGATCGAATGTAAACATTTTCCTTTTTGCAAAGTTATATTTTAGATATTTGAAACATTTTCAAAAATCACGATTTTTATTATAGTAATAGCCTTGCCAAGTTGAGTTTGTGAAAGAAAAAAATTTCATCATGCTGATTTGACAGTTGAAGGCGCTGACAATTGGGATCTTGAAACGGAAAGAAAGTATAATTCATTCAAGTTTAAACGACCGTAATTATTTACTAATTATTTTATTGAATGCGAAATAACGAAAAAGTAATATTTTATTGAAAATAATTTTGTATTTTGCAAGTAATTGTAAATTTCAGTTTATACTTCGACCGGTTCAAACTCTACCCAGACAAACTGAGTGATAATTTTTCTCACAACTTGTTCCATAACTGTCACTTAAACGCAGTTACCACCTCGTGGCAGGCGATTCGTTGAGGAAGAGGCTAGTTATTGGGTGTTACAACTGCACATTTGTCATTAAGTTTATGCGTTTCTGAGCACGTTCTAGGTTGACGGGTACTCGAAGTTTCCTCCGAGTGGAGAGAAAAACGGTAGTAAAACGCTTGGAATCTTAAGGTGTGAAAAAGCCGGTTCCGTGCCTGTGTATTTGATCGTGATATTCGCAGCGCAGGTATTGCGGTTTATCTGTAATTCCAGCGCAACCAAAATCGTCGATAATCTTATTTTCCGTTTCGTTTTTCGAGTGAAAGACTAAAACTTGTTTCTGCTCGTAGAATGCAGAGTAGGTACGAGACGCAAGCCGTAAGTTTGGACTCGCGTTGGATCCGGAGTTCCATTAATACTTGGTAACGCAATAAACTATTTTTATATACGACGGGGTTTGCACGCCTGCGCGTATCCAGCCTTAGCTCTTCGTGGTATATGATTTGATATCTCATCCGAAAGCCACATGGCCCCCTCGATTTGCTTCCAACACATCCGTACGCCGCTGCACCGTTTACCACTCTAACAAAATGCTCCTGCATCAGCTTCCGAGTAAAGTGCCAAAAATTACCCTTCTACGTTTCGTTTGAGGACGGAACGAGAGTCGGGAAAAGTCCAGGTTCAATTTACCTGGATGCATTTCATTATCTTACGTATAACGAGTCGTAAAATAATTGTGACGCCTAACGATCAGCTCGACGTTTTCTGCAGTATTGAAGTTTTTTTTTTAAACCCGCGAACATGATTTCCACATACTTGGGTAAATGTTTATAATCATGTTTCACAAATTTACGTTAGTTTGTTTTTTCACACTCTACGTAGAATCAAAGTCGCAGATCCCCTGTTACGCAGATGCACACTGACATTTTCGATAAGAATAAATTCTGGACGCATCTTATTGTTACAGGGGCTCGGGCCGAAGTAGCGAGGTAACGCGTACGGGGATCTGAGATTTTGTAGAAACGGTGTAAAGGAGATGTGAAAAAAACAAGAAGAATACCTCGAAGCTTTGGGAAAGTCGTATTTCACTCTCGGAACAATAAACACTAACCCTTTTTGTTCGAGCGGTTCGTCTTTTCCACATAAGCCACACAGTGGGCCGTTGTTGAAAAATCATTCCTGATCTAGGTTAATAAAATTTAAGACGTATTAGGTTTCACGCGAGGCGCCGACGGGCTTAGACATCGTATACTCCTACTCTGTGAACCGAGACGCGTGTATCTATACGCCGAGCTTAACGCGCGCGTCGGTAGAAAACAGTGTATTGTAAAAAAAACAATATTTTTCTTAATTTTCGACCTCTCTTACATCGGCAATGAGCCGCATGCGTACAAATAAATTTTTAATCACAAACGTAGGATTTTTGATTAACAACCGCGACGCGCTACGTCTCGAAATAAAAAATGCCGGAAATGAGGCTGCTCGTCGCGTGCGGTAAGAACCCGTGGGTTGATACTGTACTCCCGAACCCAGCGAAACGTTCCGATTTGAAACAAAGTCCTGGATATATATCCGATTTGCTTCCAAGTCAAATTAGCTTAGATTCTGAAGTGGGTTTATCTCGGCTTTTCCCACGGTAGCGCTCGAGCCACTCAAGTACCTTAAGCTCAGCTAGCAAAAACTTCAACATAATAAATGTACGCGTGTATCAAATGGCGCAACGACAAAAGCCTGCATCAATATAGAGATATCCGTATCGGGACATCAGGCGACATGAGCGAAAATTTTCCTCCACCAAACATATTTTCCTCCATTCGTATTATTTCTGACCGTTTGATTCGTCTGCCTTGGCATTTCTTGATTGGATATGTATTCGGAAATTCAAATTCCTGGTGAGAACAGGAGGAAGAGACGTCGGGAAAAAAATGTAACGAAAAGCCGGGAAGCGATGGTCGACGTCGACGAACCGCCTTCGTTTTGGTCCAGCAAATCCCTGATGGGCGGAACCCACGTCACGGAGATCTCTTTACTCGCAAGCGTAATTCGATCTCGTGTTTTGTTTGCAGAGCTCACGTTTAATGCGATCCCATTAACGCTGTTTAACCGCCACCGTTCTTCGTTTAGTTGCGTATGTTATACAGGTTTGTAACTCGTTACATGTCGCGAAAAGTCCACAAAGCAAAGTTCCTGACCGATTTTACGGTATAAAATTGAAGCGCCTGATTTAAGTTTAGATCGGAACGAACCACTTGATCCGTTCAACAGGCCCGACGATAAAGATAAGAATCTTTGAAGGGCCGTTGTAGTAGCTGCATTTCTCGTTGCCGTGCTGCGCGAATAAACTCGAGTTGAATGTTGGTGCAATACCGGTGTTCATTTACCTACAAAAGATTAGAGAAAAGTTTTTACTGAGAATTCGTCCGTTCGTAGAATCGTGATTACAGAGGAACGGAATGTGCGAGTGAAGAACAATTTTAAGATTAGTAAACGATTTGCCAAACAAATTACCGTGAACGTTAATTGCAATTTTTGATGAGAAACCCTCGATCCAATTTACTCCCGTTATCACTACCTACGATGGCAATGTGAGCGAGTTTTATGATTACGATGTGTGCGAAAAGTCCCGAACAGCGAAGACACCGCAATCAGGAAGTACCCCGAAAAATTGAGAAAGAACAACGCGAAAGTATAAATAAAGAGGAAAGTGCTCGGGGTTCGATAAATCTGTCAGCAAGATATTTCTGCGTCGGTCTCTTCGACTTTGTTTCTCGTTCGAGAGTCGGGACTTTTCAGGGATAAACGGGTCTTGCCTCTCCCGCCGCAAGGATAGACACTCGGGAGTCCCGAAACATTGGCACACTTGACTCTGCTCTCACTTTGTTAGCTTATTCCCAATCCGTGAGCAGCTTTCCTGGCCTCGGTTTTCTCCGAGGATATTAGGAGTTCTTTTGCTGCGTGGCGCCAGGCTTGCAGGGATTTACGAGTCTTCCTACCGCGGCATCCCTCCACCGTTTTCACGGCTTATTCTTGTGCGAAGATATCCCCGTGTTCGTGGATTCGTCTCGACGTCACGACGACCAAGACCATTTTCAACCACACGCACGACTTGACCCTCGTATCACGTGCAACCACTTGAACATCTCGCTCTCCCTTCTCGTCGTCTTTCACACCGCTTTCTTACATGCTCCACGCTCACCCGTCACCCTCGATCTCTCTACTTGTCATCTCGCGATCACCTCGCTTCATGGCGGGCTTACTTTTTCGGACAATTGTCTTGCAAAAAATCACTGTCAATAATGCAGTGGCTGCGAGGTTGGAGAAGCTTTGCCGAAAAAACATCACGGCCACGCATTTTTTATTCTTTTATCTTCGTCAATTAGATTCCGATGATCAGGCTTCGATATGATTTCGGCATCCTAAAGCTGAACAAGTTTCAAGGGAAGATTCTTATTCTGTTGTTAAATCTTTGGCGTCGCTGAATACAAGTCGCAGGTCTTAATTGCACAGTTTATCCCAAATGGTGGAATAAATTTGACGAACAGTTGGAGCATATGTAGCCAAAGTTTATTTTTTTAAACATTCATCCATTTATTCGCAATCCGTTGTTCCAAATCTCACGATTTTGAGCTTGCACCTATACGTTTATAATCGGTGGTTCGATTCCGATAAAATTCTCCCTGTATTTGTTTTAACGTTATTCCCATCCATCTAACTCCTATCCATAAAAATCTACAATAGATGATACAATAATTGATTCCTTTTTTCAACGCCATATTGCTCAGCCACTCTCATATGTCGTATACCACAAGCCCGACTGAGATCGTCACAGAAAATAATCCCGAACAAACGCTGTTTATTATGCATCTGAGGTGAATGCAATCAGATCAATAAATAAATATCCGAGGGTTCGAATCGTCAGAGCGAGCACGGGCAATTAAGCAAATGTGTTTTCCGGTTCCGGAGGCGCGTATCATCAGACGCACATGGGGGAGGGAGCGGAGTTGCGGTGAAGGCGACGATTCAATTTCCCTAAATACAAATCCAGTCTCCATTATTCGATCTACTCCCTCATTGCGCAAATTAAGGGTTGCTCTCTGGTCTCGACCGCGTGCACATGCCTCGACACCCCGTCGCGCCAGACAAACGCATGGATTGTATTTACGGGTCGGACCTTCGAGGTTCGACCGACATGTGCGACACCCCGTTCAGTCACCCGTCGTCCTAGACCCCTCAAAGTCATAACGCAACAATATTCGGGGGGAAGGGAAATGAAGGGCAGAGTCGGGGGCTGAAACCGGCGGCATCGATGTCGGAACGGCGTCTTTGCCGATCTTGCTCCAGATCGGCATGTGCGTTTAAAAATATAGTTGTTGTGTTCGTTTTTCTTGCCTGGTGCAGCCTTTCGGAGGGTCAAAGGTGGCACGTTTTACGATACTTTCGACGGAGGTCTCCTTGGCGCCAACCTCCCTAGGACACCATCCGGGGTCGAACTATTGTCACCGAGTATTCGAGGGTGGCTGCCGACGCGTGCATGGATGACCGATTTTTCGAATGTTAGCGAGTCCTCGTTTGTCTTCCTGACCGTAATAAACTGTAACCGGAGATCATACGGACGCGGTGACACACGGCAAAAGGAATCCTGTGCTTCGCATTCGCGATATGGTAAGAGAGAAAAAAACAGTTTATCATTGCGCTGTGTTGTGATGTATGCGAGCACTTTTCGTTACCGATTTGTCATCCCAAAACGGATGTGTTGAGGAAAAATCGCCCCGAATCTTTTGTAGCAGGTCTGGAATTGTTTTTTTATTCATCACATACGTAGTGTCCAGGAAAATTGGCAGCTCGTTATATTCTTGAAATATTGTGTTTCAATGTTCCGTCGACCAGTAAGGTTGAACATTCATAAAAATTGTGATTGCTTTTAAAAACGAGAAATATAAAATACAGAGTACTGCGATAAATTTTTTAATTAAGCACAAAAAAAATCTGCAGCTAACTTTAGACGTTACAAATATTTGTTTAAAATTGTTTTAAAAGTTGAATTATGGAAATTTACTTGCTAAAGAGCTTGAAGAAAAGATTTACAAAGTATTCATTACTGTTTGAAATTTTCGGAACTCTTGAAGTAATACTTAAACATTTCTACGTTTACATTCCATCATATTTCGCAGGGTCGACAACAGGGGTAAACAAAAAGGACAATGTCAAGAGTGACTAAGTGAGTACTGAAAAATCGTGTCATCTCCAAGAGGGTATGCACGAGTGTTTGATTTATAAAATTTCTTTCTTGAATTGTAACATTGCGTGGAATACGAAAAAGAGGAACCGTGGTATAAATATTTACAATATCTCAGATCGAAATCCTTGACTTAGTAAAGTTATTTCATGCTATTCTCTCACTGCCCGAATAGTATAAACAACCCGTGTGTCACGCTCGAGTGTCTGCGGATGTTTGAAACTCGACATTTTTCGCATTCGCTTCGAGGAAAAGGAAATGGAAAAGAAGTCGACGGGAAAGAAGTCCTCTTTTCGTATCCTCCGAATATTCCAAATCACACAACCCTGCACCGGTCTAATTTATGCCGCTACGTTACAATTATATATTATACACAGGGTTGCACTATAATATACCCAACAGGATAACCCCTTGCGAATCGTCACGCCTCGAAAGATGCGACACAACACAGAAGCGCTAGTCCAAGTTACTTCAACGATTGCAAAACCGTACCCTGGAACTTGGCCAATTCCCACGCATTTATTCAACACCATCGCCGTTGCAATTGCGGTTCACAATCGGACGCGTCCCTCAGGAGTCGTAAGGACACGCGCCTCTCGTCCCAGAGATTCCCTGAGCGAAGTTAAACGGCTCCATTAGCCGTTAACCCTGCCAGCAAGTGCTTTTCACTTATGTATTAGAGTAATATTTGCGGAGGATTTTTTTTTTTTTTTCATCGTCCAAATACATTTACCGTCAACTTACAGTTAACGATCGACTTGGAGTGATTCTTTCTTATAAGCAAACGATATTCTTCTGAATCGTTATTGCTGGGTGAGAAAAATGGCATTAAAGGCAACCACAAATCTACTTGGAGTTGACTGATCGTATGCTGTTTCAAAGCTGGTCCAGGTCGATGTTTATGCAGGTTCGGTTCTCAAAGGGATATTTTAACACTTCTTTGTCACTTTTGGCTGACGTTTCAGAAGTGAATTGTAGTAGATGGGTATAGGCTGCTACGGGCGGTTAAGGGCTTCACGCTAGCTCGGAAGAAGAGTTGCTACCGAGTGACAATGCGGACTCTGTCCCGTACGTGGAAGTAACCGATACCTCTGCTCATTCTTGAGTGAGATGTGTTTCACCATACAGGAACGAAAAGTTTGACAGTTCCTTGACCGCGAGTATATTGTGCGTAAAATACTTGTACCATTCGTAGAATTTTCCAGCCTGAAAAGAGTCGAGATGGCAAGTAGTTGAGAGAGTGTAAAAATCACATATGCGGGAAATAAAAATTAAAACAGCTTATTCGTTTATTTGATAATATAAAAAAAAAAACACACGTTGAGACAATCAAACAAAAATACTCAGCCTCACGCTGACAACTGCATGCCTGGATATAATTGGACGTATACGGATGAAAAACATCTTACGTAAGAAAGTACGAACTGCAATAACTATCTAGAATTTAACCCGGAAATCTTTCGCTAAATAGCTACAATTGGGTAATACTTCTATTTCTCTTTTAAACCACCGTATAATAGTCATATTTTATCTATCACTCAGTGCGGTATACTTGGTTAATTTTCGCGTAATTGAAACGCTAGGTACGTTATAGAATAAATAAAATCTCTGACTCTCTGCTTGAAGAATTGCTGAAAGCTCTAAAAAAAAAAAAAATAATAAACTGTCGTACGAGATTTCACGTGCAGTAATTAATAACAGTTTTACAGTATAAACTATGTACACTCCTCTGCAGCGGTGTCGCCGATTTCGCTGTTCGATTTACGACCGCAAGTTTCGACCCGTCACCACGATTACTGCTGAGCTTGCAAAGCGCACCAACTTGGCTCAAAATTCTGTGTATCCGGTCGACCCCGATTATCGTCAAACCTGATACGCCCTGTTGTCAACTCCCGTCGTCTGCTGGGTGCCTATGCTTTCGGTGAAATTGACGATATCGTCCGAGGAATCGAAGCGACCTTCCGCGGAGTTGGTCGCCCGGTTCGTTGGCACGTCGTACCTTCTTTCGGATCGTGGAGTACCGATTTGCGATCCGACTATGTAGGTGTAAACGTTCTCGGGTTTAGACGATCTGTCCACCTGGTCAACGTAGTAGCCGTTGCTCGGGTCAAAGTTCGTCACGTAGGATCCACCCACGGATTTCGCTATGCCAGCAACGTCCGTGTATATCTGCGACACCGACGACAGCGAGCCTTTGATCGATTTGTAAATTTCTTCGGTGTTTTCCAGCTTGGCAGGATCCGGCAAATTCGCCCTCGTGTCCGCCTGCCGACCCTTGATCTTCCACAGAACTCGGTCCAGCGTCATAAACGGCATCTCGAAGACCAGGCTTATCACCGTCGACAATCCCAGGACGAGGACCAGGTTGCCCAAGAAGTCGTGAACCTGTAATTTTAAGGCAGTGAAAGATCAGTGTCGCGCTTCGGTCCGGTATGAAAATCGAGGTGAAGGAGAAAGCCGCTCACCACAGTGTAGGGCGTCACGTTTCCGGGTGCTCGGGCGATTCCGGAATTGTACAGTAGCACTATGAAGTGAGACAGATAAGCGCTGTACGTCAATCTGCTCAACGGCAGCCATCCAGTCCAAGCCAGAAGCCCGTTAATCGGACCTAGGATGAAACGGATTATCTTTGAAATCGTATCATCTGCATAAATTTCTTGAACGTTATCAACATCCCACCTGCTTTTCCGTTTACGCACGCGAATATTATCCAGGAAATTGCCAGTGCGAAAGCTGGCCTGTGAAATCCCGCGTAAAAACTCGCCTCCAGTCTGTTGTAAACGTGATCGGAGTAGTACATTCCTCGTGGTCCGAATACCGTTGTCCCTAATAGTACCGCTGTAACGATCCATCCGATTATCGCGTATGCCTGAGAAATAACGAAACGATGGTCGAGTTGCAGATAAGGATGCGATGCGTCGTACCAAATCAAAGATAGAACATTATCGCCAACGAAGGAAATATGCCCAGGGTATGAATTATAGTTTACCTTCGGTATTTGGATGGATAGAGATTTTGATTTTGCGAGAAAGTATCCAATCCCTATTCCAATCAAGTAAGATCCGGCCCTGGCGTACGTTTTCGTATAGACTTCCAAAAAGACATTGACCACGTCAGTTTGGCTGATAGAAGCAACAATCGTTAAGAAAACAAATTCCTATGGAAATGTCACACGGCTACTGAGTCGGATTGCTTACTCTTTGTAGTACAGCATTGTCCCCGTGAGTTCCATCGCGTAAGTTATGCTAAAAGGAACGACAATCGCTACGGTCAAACCGATCCCAAGAACAGCCCAGAAGATGGTGCCCCGACTGAACTTGAGCATCGGGTAAAGGAATATCGGTGAAAGCCAAAGTAGCTGCATGTCGACCGCCAGATACCATGACTGCGTTATACACTGAAGAGAGAGGTGAAAGATGTATTTTTAGCGAGATAACGGAAGTTTACTACTTACTATGTCTTCGACGGTGACCATGTTGTTGACGTAGAGCAAGTTGGCCCACCAATTTGCCTGGCAAGATTCTTTGGCCGCGGTGATCACAACGTCCCATTCCGGTCCGGAACCAAACTTGTTGTAGATCGTTGAGTAGAAACCAATCACCATTGCGTAAACGGGTGTTAACCTGACAAAGATAAGGAGAAAATAAACACCTGCAAAAGCCAGGGCAACGATCTGTTTTCGGGTCACCGCTCACCTCACGTAGCGACGAAGGTACAGCTCGAACAGATTTAAGGAGGAACCTCGGTTTCTTTGCTTCTGAGAATATTTTGTGTATGCTAGAAGCAGACCGCTTAAGAGGAAAAACGTGTCAGTTACGATGTTGCCGTTCAGCACCAAGAGCGTACTCCAATTCTCATGCATCTGCAGATTGATTTCACAAAATTATAGACACCCACTTTTCCTTCTGAAAATCACCGTCTTACTATCAGCGTAAACGTGGTGCGCCGGAAGCATGTATGAAAGAAAAATTTACAACGATCGAAACCGCCTCGGGTATTCACGGTACTGTTATTGACATATACTTTGACGAACTTTGAATAGAGTAGTTAATTTCTTACTCTGAAAATTTTTCGTAAAACGACGGCCTTTCACGATTCCAACAATATTTGTGAAAATTGAGTGTTTAGTAATGTCGTAAATGAACTCACGATATGTACGTTGCTGACATCCAATTGGACACCGACGATCGTGTAGTAATGCGTGTGACCGTAAATGATCCAGCATATACTGATGAATCTCAATCCGTCCAAGCACCCAATTGAATCACCGTTTCTTTTGGTGTTCAGCAAAGTCTTGCCATTTGTGTAAAACGAGAAGGAAGTGAGAACGACCTGTTTCACATCTGATACCGTGCAGAGAATTATGTAGTGCTTAAAGTAAAACGTGCGATAGGAAGGTGTGCTTTTTTTATTACTGTAATATTTCACCTTTCCGGTTCCCCTCGTACTTGTTTCTCGTAATCAAATCAAAGGCTGTGCTGGATATTGCAATCACTGCGAATAATATCAGGAGAGTACTGCAAACCGGAAGTTGTTATTAGGGGTTACTTGTTTTCGTCTTCTTTACACTCAGTTCTTACCAGTGGCGTGGTAAAAATTTCGACAAAGCGTTCCAAAGTATGTGCGTCACTGGGAGTTCACTTACACGTAAATCCAATCAGCTGTATCCAATTTTCTTATGGCGGTTTCAGCGGTGTGGCAGGAATTCTCTGTCATACTGACCTCCAGGTCAACTCTACCCTCCACCCTCAGAGGATCGAGAGACGTGTCGATCTTCTCTCGAATCTCTGCGTATGTGCAACTCGACGGAACGCACAAAGTCCATTCATATTTACTTGTAGTGCCTCCGATCCAGTCTGTCATCCCCTAAAAATCGGCACATGTCTGTAATAAGACGGTTATTTGGATCCTCGTTTCGAGCATTGGATAATCAAATTGAATGCCGTACGTACAGATGCCCGTGCGACGTTGATGAGAAGGTCCCCCAAGTCAGTTTCGTTCGAAGAATTGGCTCCGCGAAAAATCTCAAAACTAACCACAGCTGTGCAAGCCTGGCCGACGAATCCATTGGCATTTTTGACCCGAAGACACTCATCGTAGTTACCTAATTGCTTCACATTCCCGGTAATCAATCCCGATGGTATCTTCACCGAGGCGTCGTACACTGGGGACGAAACGTGGGAGTTTAACGATAATCGAGTTATATATTTATATGACATCAATATTTGAAGAGAAAACGCAGGCAATTAGAACAAAACGGGAACAATATCCCATGAGTTGTGCGATCCTACGAGTGGTGTATCTGAAAATAGATTTGTCATTACTGAGCTTCCGCGATATCGTTAATTTCTTGACGATTCGTAGAAGAAGAAGTAAAATGGATGATATTAGATAAGGGAATCGGGAACTTCCCGTCTTTCTTTTGATGTATTTTTTTTCCCCCTATTCTTTTCTTATTATTACTACGATCTACTTCCAAGGCATTTTTAATCCGTGCACCACGAGCGAGTGCATTGACCGATAAGACATGTAACGTTTATCCAATCGCAATTGCCTTTCGTATTTCCTAAGCATATTTAGTTGGGTCGAGAAGCACAGATTTGCTAAATATGCTCGACCTTTGAAGCATGGTCAACTTGACAAGCTGAGCCAAGAATATTTTTTCATTTCGTTAATATAATAACATCATTGCGAATCAAGGGTCACATATTTTACTCAATGAGATCACGGTGCGCGCTATTTACTTTTATACAATTTATTATATATCTCAATAAATTATATACACTATAAAAATCTATAATTGTTGAATAGATAGATTCTACAAGACTTTTTTCCTATTCGAAAACTGGTAATTACGAAAGTACGTGGTTTGATTTGAAATTGAGGTTGAAATACAATTTCACGCTAGAAGAAATCGACCGAATTTCAAACAGGTAAGAGCTACTTATTTAGGGTTTAATAAATATTTGCAATCGGGAATTTAAACCTGACATAAAATCACCATCAATGATAAGAGCATTCGAACGATAAGCTACGATAAAAGGTTTCCGCAGCACCTCGGCATATTATCTTGACTCCGTAATTATTTATATATATTTTTGTACTAGGAAATTGCCCGATTAGTTAGTTTTGATTTCTGTCCGATCCACCGAGATTCTCACGGCGTGTATGTACAGACAATTATTCACGGTCACACTTGAGTTTAATAAAAATGTCAAATTAAAAAATTAATAAATTTCTGTCACTATCGGCGGCTGAATGAGAGATAAAATCGACTTTCGGATTTGAACATATGTGTCTCCATATGTCCACCAAACGAATTCCAAAGTAAATTTGCTTTATTTTTTCTTTTCCTTTTTTTAGTAGGTACAGAAATTTCACGGTTCAACTTTATCTCCCTTCATCGCTAATTATTAACTCCGCTGCACCCTTAAAAAAAAAAAAATTGCCAGCGAGTTGCGACACTGGCAGAGCAGCAAAGTCGAGGATCGTCAAAGATGTGCATTACCACGCGTTGCGTCGAGATATCAACAGTCACAAAATAAATCGGATTACAAATACTACAATATGAGTAATTCTATCGCCACGCTTCCCAAAGCGAGATAATGTCTTCAGTGTATATGCACTGCATGATTTATATGTATGTTCGTAGCGATCTTTTATTCGATAAACATTTCCGACACGACGATATTGTGTACAGTTAGAGCAGTTACGTCAGTCATGCAGCTCTGATATTGCAACGTTGATCGGAGACGTCACGAATATCTGTGATTGATGGCCTTACAGCGGCAGAAGTATCTGCGTATGAAAGAAAAAGAAAAAAAAAACAAATTAAATCTCTCTTACTATAATGTGAAAGTTGGATACGAATTATTTTCCTGTAGGGCTATTACAAACCTGCCTTGACCGCAAAACGTCATTCAAGTAACCTTTTCAAGCATGAATCCGGTGGAATTTAGGACTAGTCAGAACTTTTCAACACGCGATGTAGCCCGTCAATAGCGTATTTCGACGGTTGCATAGAATAACCGGCTATCTCGAGTCAGGCTTGAAAAATTGGCTATATCGAGTCAGGTTTCAAAAACCGGCTATTTCGAGGATCGTTTACAAAACCGGCTATCTCGAATGTCATTACCAATTTAATTTAATGTCAATGCTAATTTAATGTCATTATACCGAAATGATAATCTTTCATTTCATCTCAACGTACGCCTGATGCTTTATACTTTGATTTCTTCATTATAATTATGTAGATAACCATACAATACGTAAATTCGCAAAACGGAACATGTTATGAATTTTGTGAGGCGCTGGCGAATTTCGTATTACGAACTTAATTTGCGGCCAAAAAATTTCAAAACGCGAAATAGCCGGTTTTTGAACTTTACTCGAAATAGCTGGTTACTCAAGCCTGACTCGAGATAACCGGTTATTCTACGTCTTTCAAAGGCTCGTTGCGAAATGTATTAGCATGGTAAACTTTTATCGATAATTGCCCGATGAGAGTCAAACGGAAATCGTGAACTTGCTCTATGCAACTATTTACAAGAGTACACATTTCCTTCGGGAATTTCGAATTTTTCTGTCCAGAGTGGTGTTTATATTATATTAATAAACGATATCGCGATCAAAGATCGTGCATCGGAAACGCATAAGCTTTAGGACGGCGAAAAATTGTTACGTACAACAGATGCAATTTATCCGGTTCACGGAGAAGGTCACATTGTGTCGTACGATGAGGGAAAATTTTTTCGAACAATCCAACAAATCTAGGCCAAGATCTGCGTTAATGCATAACCACACGCGATTCAAATTTAATGCGACACGTTCTTACACGGCTGATGATAAGTAGAAGCTCGTTTATAATATTCTCTGTGTTTTTTACATGCTCTCTTATTGCAGCTGACGTTTCTTCAGCCGTCACTTGGCTTATCGATGATTCGTTATTACGATGAATTCCGTTTTTCATTTACTGTAACTATAAACTCTATTGAAAAGCTAGCTCATTATATGAACACTTCATCGGACCGCGACCTACAATTTAATGATCCAACTCATTAAATCTGGTATTGAATGGCATATCGTCAAAAACAGATTCCCGGTTTCAGCTACTGTAGTGTTGCTTAATTAATTAAGAATGCCAGTATGTGTTCAGTTTTAGTTTGAAAAATGGCAGAAAGTGCAAAGTCCGTCACGCTATTGTTTTGGGTGAAACTATAATCAACGTTAACGTGTTTAACCAACAGAATCAATCGCTTGATCCGAGATCACGCGACTTCATTATATTCATTATGATTTTTCCATATTTTCAATCATACCCAATAGATAAGTAATTAATTATGCGAAATCGATATGTGGTTAGCACTCCGTGTATTCTATAGGTGTTTTAAAAATGTCTTCAGCCTTGGGTGTTATGCAATTACAGAAATATCCTCACCGTCCAGAGTACGCGTAACAAATTACAATGGTCAACAAAATTTCATAACATGGAAGATGCTTACTAATTTTTAAATACCTATCTACCCCCATTATAAAAACCATATTTATTTCATCAGGTCTAGTTTTTTTGTTACAGCTATTATCAGTAAAATTGAATGTCTATTGTCTTGACTGATCTTTTTTGATTCAGGGTATTTTATTATTTACAATAAATAGCAGTTAGTTGGTTATAGTAAATAACGATACACCCTGAATGAAAAAAGGTCAGTGAAAACGATAATCGTTCAATTTTACTGATAGTAGCTGTGACATAAAAACTAGATACGAAATTTTGTTGATCAGTGTACTGGAACACTGTATATAACCTAATTTTTGTTCACAAGAACTGTACTTTTATAAACTCTAAAAAAATCATGTCACCATAAAACTATTCGTATCTAAAATATTATAATATCAATTCTATTAAACTAAACCTTATTCCTAACATAATCAGTTAAAATTGTTCATGTTACACACGGAAAGTAAAATTTTGCTGACCAGTGTTATTATAGCTCTGTATCGCGACGTTATAACAGGCAATTATTTCCTCAAAGTATATGAATCTAGGAGTTATTTCTTTTTTCGGGAAACACACGCCGCCAAGGCTGACTTCTAAAACCTTCGGCATTATATTCGCGTCGGTGCGCAAACCGAACCAAGGAAATATATCGGTGCAGCGATCCGTTTATTATTTTTTTCCCTCCACCTCAGCATACCACATGGCTTTTACAATCAAACACGGACTTTTTCCCGTCCTGGTACAATCCGCGTCTGTACCTGCACAGTTTCATTTTCATCGATCATGACGTCGAAACGGTATCGCAATATCTCAAAGTGCGCCACGCGGTTGCTGATCCGTAACCAGAATGACCCGCGACATGATTTAAACCAGCAAATGTTAAAAAAATAAAAAGTCAACCGGACACCGAGGACACGGTCATACGCCAATGGAACGAATGCCATGGTAGTTGATGCAAACCGGGGATAAACCCGGCGTTAGAGAAACCATCGAACCAACTCACTCTGCAAAGCCCACGGTGTGTAATTTCCCAATGATGTAATGTAAACGGCACTGTCCCTGAGACATTCGGCCGATGCTGCATCGGTCGGAACAAGAGGTTGCGCCACGACATCGAGCAGCGTCACTTCCGGACGAATTCCGTTTCCTGCACAAGACTTTGTCAGGTAAGTAAAAATCGTCACGTATGCGGCGAGTATCGTCGTCGATTTAACGTGGCTCAAACGGCTGTTCGCGCCGCGTATCAATTTTCGGGTCATTTTTCGACCTCGGTAATCTTCTTTCACTTAATTTTCAAGAGGCGAGCTCTTTCATCCGTTTCCGCCCCTTTTCAGCCCACTGTATATCGATCGATTGTTCGCACGGCGTTGACCAAATATTAACGAACTTCCAACCGAACGTTCTTATTGTACTGTTCCGCGGGACAATCGGCACTGCTTATATATCGTCGACGGGACCGCGATTGCATAGACGGGGGTTGTTCATTCGTACGTTCATCGACGTTACTGGACACCAGCCTTCCAGTCGGAACGACTTCGGCAAACGCTAACGCTTATCTGGACTGAATGACTTCCCGGAGCTCGTGACATCGCCGAGGATCCCAATCACGGCTTTCCACCTGCGTAAATAACTTGCCGCTAAATTATATTTGGCGCGCCGCTGTACTTGAGTTTTCTTTCTTTCTTTTTTTTGTTGATTTTTTTTTTTGTGTTTGATACTGACATAACGATGGATAAGTCGGTAAACTGTAAGCCTATATTTGAATCAGCTTTGCGAATCGGCCTTGGCACCCCCTTACTGTCAGTATCTCTCTTCCATTTCCGTCGATTTGTTTTATTTATTTTTTTTTTCAACGATACAGTAGACGAAAAACTAACAGTAGCTATTACTAACGTTTGACGTCAAAGTACATTGTCCAGCCTTTGGTGATAGGTCAGTGTGAAATGAACTTACACGTCATATTTCGCGGAATTTTATTACGTTGAAGACTATTATTTTATTCTTTCGAAAACGCGGTTTCATCCTTCGTGCAGCGCGGTAAATGTGTGAGTGTGTTATTCTTACAAGACAGCGGAAGTCTTGGATTAATATTGCTAAACATTTTATTTGTAGACATTTAATAATCATTTTCAATTTTCAATGTGATAAATTCGTCGAACAGTTTACCGTTTTCCAAAAATTTATAATTGTCAATAGGAAGTATTAAAAAACTGGGTTAGACTCACCTAGAGCGATGTGTCAGTTCCATCGTTAACGAAGGTACGACGTCTTGGTGAGAAGACGTTTGCAATACACAATGAATTCGACTTGTAAGAACACGGCCGGTATCCGCTCATTACATGCATGCATTAATTACGTTCGTTAATTTTAACGTGAAAAAAAAACGGATGTCGAAGAGCTTCAATGCACGAATGCTGTAGCATATTGCCTCAAGTGGACGGCTTTCAAGTTTGACAATGAGTGAAAAGAAAATATTTTCGGCACACTTCTGGAATGCTTATTCAATTGCTATAATAACCCGCTTATAGGTCACCTTGCGTTCACAGCCGATACTTTCGAAGTATGATAGCATGTGATCTCATGTTCGTTTATTTTATACAGCAACATATAATCATACATATTTTTCATATATTTATTAATCTAATTGTTTCTTATACTCGATGTTTCTTAATCACACTGTTATGATCATATTCAATTTACAACATATAAACTTTTTGTTGTAAAAGTATGCGGATGTCACGAATATCTAGAAATTCAGTAGAATAAATCAATATATCTATATTTAATCTTTACGTATATCGTGATAATATAAGAATGTTTACAATTTTATTGATAAATAACAGTTGCTGCTTACGGATAACAGGTACAATGAAAAGTGATAAAAGCGAGAGAATTTTTTTTTTTTCCAAAGAAAATCGTTATCGTTTAAGAAAATAGCAGATTCCCTCGGAACCTGTATGCCAGGGAAATATGTGCAATAAATGATTATTAGTGTTTTCCGAACCGGCTGATAATTAAACACGAAACACAGTTTCTTTATCGTTCACATATTCCGGCAAGCTTATCTTGCTTGGTATGCACGGTTACGTGGATTTTTTCTTTAATGTACGCTATTGTACTATAGTCAATTTTTACGTGGTGCTGCAGTGCGGATGTAAACGCAATTGTACTATTCACGATTAGGTGTAATTCTTTTTTGTATATAGTCGCAGGTTATTCAGGCTTGGAGTTTATGAACGGTGACTTTAAGACCGGACATTTATTGTTGAGAAATATCGTGTTTCTGTAAACGTTGCAGGTCTATGACCTCACGAACGTCTTACCACTCGCCTTCAAAGTATAGAACAAAAATATTTTTCAAATGACCCGTTTGCAAATAGTACTGTATAATCGGTAATACCGTTTTAACAATTTATGCAAGTCACAGGCTTTGTGAAAATTTTCTCAGTATTCGTGAAAATTGTCTCAAATACCTACAACTTCTGCACCTATATAAGATATCTTCTCCTGGAAGTCAGTACGACTATAATTGTAAGTCTCGTAATTGTTGGGCCACCGACATGAAAAAAGTATAGACTATCAGATAACTTTCCATGTCTGCGATTTTTAAAAGACAGATTCCAGATTGAAACTCCATCATGGAAATACCAGGTAAGTGAAATAAAATACTCAGCAACGAGAATTTATGACGATATGATCGTGAACATTTTTTACCTACGCAAGTTCCAATTCGACAAGAGTTCGCAAACTGGTTAAATGCCATTGTTCGTTTCATTTTATCGATATAATAGACGTAAATCAATAAACAACTGCCGTTCTACTTTTAGTTCATTTTGAACTATCAAGTAATTTGGTGAACCGTTAAATGTCATCCGAAGACAATGCACGCTAATTGCTCGACCGGTTTATTTCTCTTTGTTAATTTCTACAACAGAATCATTGTTATTCGATTTTGGGTGATGACAGATGATACTTGCCTAACAACGAATAGGGCCGTGTATCTCATTATCGAAACCGAATCTCGGCCGATTACGCCATTGCTGCCGATGATCACTTATCAGAATTATCAGTTGATAACCGATCCCTCCTTGGGATTTTAATTTTTGTTTTTTTTTTCCGAAGCATCGTGTAATCGACGTTGAAGTGAATGCCCTCTCATTGACTTGAACACTTGTCTCCGCGAAGAGGGTCTTGTAGTTTCTCTAAATTGATACTTTTATCTGTATAGAAAATCGAGTCTGTGATTAAAATTTATACTCGATTATTTCGATAATTGTGTTTCGAAAGTTCGTCGACCGATACCACCGATAATTCTTGCGTGTTACTTGTTATTGCGGATTAGAACTGCATGTGGGGATAATCACCGAGGTGACGAGGTCGATCTCTTCCTTGTCTCATATGCGGAGGTGAACAACTCGAGTGACACAGCAATAACCCTTGGCTGTAGACATGAGAATCAACGCGTTTCGCGAAACTCTCTCGAAAAGGAAAAAAAAACAGCAATTTATGTTTTGCTACAAGATGAAGTTACATCAGTGCGTAGAATTCAATAAAGTACCATGTTCAATTTACGATTAAACGTATTCGTTGAATCAATCACAGTTGATGAAATTTTAGCACTTAACAAAATACCGGAAAAAAGTACCAAAGAATTTAAGCTCAACAATGCATTAGCTTAAACATTAAGCGTCGAGATGTCATTTGAAAAATGAAATCGGTATTGGAAATATATCAAAACCAAATATTTTCTGTTCACTGATAAATGCAACTCTGCTGTGTTTCAAATGGAAAAAAAGAATTAATTGATTATTTCATTATATGATTATATTATATACTGAGAAAGAGAATTGAAAACTGTCGAGTGTAAAACGATTATAAAAACAATTATTGGCTTCGAGAGATTTTATGTAAAATACCGGCGGGAAAAAATGTGTTATTTGAATCACAAGACATCTAGAGATCTCTTAGTTTCTCTAAACGGTGAGGGATGACGCTACTTTCTTTGCCGGCGAGACAACACCGAGTTTTCAAGGGCGCAGTAGAACCGACACACATATTACGAAATTTCTGATATCGCTAAGGCCTCGCGTTTTAAAATAGAACAAGATCAAGATATCCAATGTAGAGCAAACATAGTTTTCACAAATGAAGTGCCTCCAGTCTAGAATTTTATGTAATGAAAAATCCAAATAGAAAATATCTTTGTTAAATAAAAAATGACTAAAACAATGATCTATTCGTTAATTTTTCTGATTTTCTATTAACAATGATATATCGACTCTCCGGTTAAAGTAGCTTTATTACAGGTGAAATACTAGTCATACATATTATGTGTTCAAACACAAATAGTGGGCAAATTCTTTCTGCAGACCGCATATAATGCAAGGCTGGCAGTTCGTTGCATTTACTTTTCATTCTAAATGAAATTGATTACACGATCGCATTACATATTCTATATATAATCATCAATGACAGTTACTAACATTGTTATTACGCAACAAGAGTATCCTGCAAAATTTAATGAAACTTTTTCTACTTCTAGCATTGTACATAAATCATAAGTCATACAGCATGGTTCATCCTCCAAGATTTGATAGCGGAATGCTAACTAGATCTGCACAGCTTTGTGTGTATATATATATAATATTAAATAATACAATGATTGGATAAATTCATTAATCTAAGCCATAATATTCAAGCGTAGTTAAATGCACTCAGGCACACAGGTGTGTATCATCATAGTTGATTAAAATTGCACCAATGTGGATTATCAGTTAGCGGCTGGTTAATGTTGAAGCCTTGCCAAGACTTTTTGAACATCCTCGAATACCTGATCCGCAGCTTTGTTGGCATCTATCTTATAGGCGAGTCCTTGGGCTTCGTAGTGCTTAATTATGGGAATAGTCGAGTTCTGGTAAGTCTGAAACCGTTTTTTCAGCGTTTCTTCGTTGTCGTCGCTGCGACCGCTGCCGGATGCCCCTCTCAACAAGCAGCGGTTGATGCAAACCTGCTCCGAACAATCGAAGAACAGTACGCCAAGGAAGTTGACCTTGTCAGACATGGCCTCGTTCCACCCATCAAGATTGTTGGTGTTGCGAGGAAATCCATCGATCAGGAAACGGTTTGAGCCTGATTTTTCCATCGCCTGAGCCAGCAGGCTGCAGGTTATCTGGACGGGCACTATCGTTCCATTTACCATGTGGCCTTGGATCAACTCGCCGTATTTAGATCCTGGTTTGAGCTGTTCTTCGCGGAGGAGCTCGCCGGCCGAAAGATGAACATAACCGTATTTGTTTACTATGTTCGTACACTGGGTGCCTTTTCCTGCTCCTGGACCACCCAGGACGAAGATAACTTCGGGCTTCGATACGGCCGACATGACAAACTTACGTAAACTGATAAGTAGCCCCGGATGACAGAGCATGGAAAACTTAATTATCAACGATATCTGGTATGCACAATTTCCGGAATGAACACCACATGATGTCGACGAGCCTAATCTATCGAATAATACGACAGGTATTGGCGGGCCGCTTCGTTCCATATCGCATCTGTCCTCCACTCTGTCGAGATACAATCGCGTATTTACCGCTCTTCGTATGAATAACCTTAAATACATGCTTGACATATTCCTCAAAGTTGGCAAGTCGGCATTATGTTTGTCACCTCGGACAAGTGACAGCCGCTGACATCTCTTCGAATCATAATTAATTCATAATATAATTCAAGTCCCCCCCGTTCGACGGCCGCTAGTTAGTGCTTTGGAACTTGCTTACTTTGATCTTCGATAGTCGATACCATGAATATTTTCTCAACTACTTCGATATGCTCGAAATATTCTAATTCACCGAATATCCAGGAGAGGACGCCAAAGTATGTTAAGATCACGACTCGCAGTGCCGTCAACGAGGTGGTCAAGGTGGTCAACGAGTAACTCGAAATTATGGAGAATGTGTCGGGATAACCTTGAAAATATTCTACAAAAACAACTAATTATGTAACTAATAAAGTGCACACGTTTACTCTTCGTTGCATTTCAATCGTACGATACAGATAGGTAAATTATTTCATAATAACATCATATCGCTTGTATCGTCGATGCTGCAATTGTTAGAGGTTATGTCGATCAATAATAGACCACTTAAGTTTATATATTGGACTTAATGTTTATTCAAAACTGATTTTCAAGTAAATAAATGATTACTTAACGCTGTTTACGTTGCAGATCCGGATTTGAGATGTTAGTACCTGGAAGGTGTCGTGTTGTACCTAGTCTAACTCGCCTTTTGAGATGCTCTGTTCGATCTAGTCACAAAAATTGGTTCAAATTACAGGCCGTTAGTTACTGCCCCTGCCAACAGATACACACGTCATACTTTTTGAACATTGAAAAAGAGTATAAAAAATTGTACAAACAAAATGTCAATCAGTTAAGAGTAACACCTGTACAAAATATAACTAACTGTTTACCTCCTAGTGATAATGATATCTCACAAGCGAAAAGAAGAGTGAGCTTAGCCGCTACGCTGGTAAATAAATCTCCAATTTCGATACAGCCTTATATGAGGCTTATGAGAATAGACAAACCCATAGGTAATCAATTTATATAAAGATTCATATTTATTCAGCGAACATTTACAGCATTTTTCTTCATACTATCAGAATTAATCTGATCACAAAATTATCTGAAAAATAGGATCTTGGTTGTTATTCTGGCCTTGTGGATGGAGCATAGCACTGAGTGCACCACCTGGTATGATTCCTGACCCACAAATGCTAGCATTATTTTGGCTTGGAGCATTTATCATGCGTGGCGCTGGCTGTACGATAAATGACATGTGGGACAGAGATATAGACAGAAAAGTACGTTTGAATTTCTTTAGGGTCTGCTTTGAAATACATAGGACATTCTTAAACAAAGAAAGTTAAAACGAACATAGGTAGCAGCAGTATTCACATCTAATCAATTGTTACTTTCAGGTAGCCAGAACGAAAGACAGGCCCTTAGTTAGCGGAGAAGTAACTCAGTTGGAAGCACTAGTTTTTCTCTCTGGTCAGCTCGGTGTGGGTCTTTTAGTTCTTTTGCAACTAAATTGGTATAGCATTCTCCTCGGTGCTAGTTCATTGGGTATGTCTCATTACATCGCAAATTTGATTAATTATTTATGTATTGTTTTTTATTTATTGTTTTTATTAGTTCCAGTGCTAAAACTTTGTACTTGACTTTCAAACTACATTACAGGTCTTGTTGTCATTTACCCATTGATGAAAAGAATTACTCATTGGCCTCAACTTATTTTGGGTATGACCTTTAACTGGGGAGCATTATTGGGATGGTCTGCTGTACAAGGTACCTGCGACTGGTCAGTTTGTCTACCTCTTTACGTAGCAGGTGTTTGTTGGACAATTTTGTATGACACAATTTATGCCCATCAGGTATGTTAAGTGATCACATGATTTCTGATTCATTTGTATTGACAAAAAATTTGTAGAAACACGAGAAGCTTGCCTTTAATACCAATTTCCAATGCACCAATGCTATTACATATGAGTGTAATTTTTCTTTTTAATTAGGACAAAGTTGACGACATTTTGTTAGGAATAAAGTCAACAGCGTTGAAGTTTGGAGATAATACAAAAGTCTGGCTATCTTGCTTTGGAACTTCTATGATCAGCAGCTTACTCACATCTGGAATTATGGTGGATCAAACGTGGCCATATTATGTAGCTGTTGGAGTCGTCGGCAGCCACCTTGCCAATCAGGTAATTAATCAACAAAACTGTATTTTTCTAATCAGTAAATGAATTCCTTCTACCCACAATTTCATGCAATAAATTGGAAATTGACAGTAACCATTCGTTACTGAAAATGCTAATATTTGCTGAAGAGAAATTGATTTTGTATTCAATGTTCGTATTTTCAGATATACACATTAAACATCGACAACCCTACAGACTGTGCAAACAAGTTTGTGTCCAACCAAAGGGTCGGATTTATACTATTCACTGGTATAGTATTAGGTAATTTATTGAGAAGTAAAAAAAAAGAAACAGAAAAGTGTCCAGATGAAACTCAGTATGTGATAAAAGAAAGTATATAATGTCAGGATATAATCTCTATCAGCCTGAGTCTAAGTCTCCGATCAACGATTAATTAATAGCACGTGCCATCGTAGCTTATAAAATAGTATTCCAAAGCAGGGTAATGCTTACGAGAGGTAAGTGTCTAATTTTATTTCAACTCGGCCATGTATTTCGAAATCATACTATTCAATGAAAGGATTTATTGTCGTATTATTCTTTGCATTATTGCAAAGTATTTTTTCTGGCTAACATTAGCTGTGATTCTGTTGCACGCACGAATGTAAGTGAATCCAAAGATGATAACTTAGGGTAGACATAGCATTATATATAATACAGTGTAAAATAAAAAAGATAATAATACATGGAAATATTCCGATCTATTTATTATAGAAGAATTGGTTTATTGTATGGATTGTATGAACGTGTGGATCTTGTGATTGAAAACAGATAATAAAGGAAATTGACTCTTGCCTATTATTATTCAACATGATAAATCGTATTAATAGAAAATTATAAATCAGAATGTTCCTAATAAGTAATACTCAAGTGCCAACCATCTATACAAGTCTACAAGGTCACTTATTGGTTGCTGAACGTTGATCCTTGAATGAGAGGTAAAATTACTGCTTCCGTCGCAATAATGTTCAACAATGAATAAATGAGTGTATGTGTATTGATAATTCATAAGATAGAGAACACAGCTACACAAATTCTTGCTTAAAACCCATTCAGATGACATGAAAGAAATTGAATTCATGAACGGAGGCAATCTGCCATATTACTAAGAAGAACTAAATTGTTAAAGAAATTTTTTCGGATCAGTAAGTCATTGAACTCTAGATATAACAGCTGCGCATGAATTTTACAAATTTTCTGATGTATTCAATTTGTTTTTTGAAATTTGAGTTTTGAAGATTACCTAACATTGTGCAATTTGAAGGAGAGGAAATAGATTTATGTACAAAAAGTTTCATTCTTTCATCACGTAGCTGTTTGTCTTATGGCCATCTTGGCATTGTACCTTTCTTGGGATAGTAACTCTGTTGTTAATATTTCAAATCGATTAATATTGGGTAAAGCAATTGCAAGATACCCTCCTCTGTGTGGTGGCTCAAACAAGAGCTCTGGTTTTTTCAGCAGTGCGTCATTGATCTCCATTAATTTTCCAGTCATGTTACATTTGACAGAATAATTTCCACCATGCTCACACTCTATTGAACAAATGGTAGAAGAAGGTTGCAGGGGCTGTGCACCATGTTTACTTTTACCTGATACCTTATTCGACGCCCGATCCAACTTTTCAGTGACTTTGAAATTGATACACTTAATATTTTTCTGCATTTTAATAATATCATGACTTGGTGCTAAACTAATCAAACAAATACGATTACTGTGAACCCAAATACAAGTATCGTCACCTGGCGATTCTTCATTCACATAATAATATGGGGTCAAGTAACGTTCCGTAACATTGGGAAATGCAGGTGTCGGCTTAAAACTGTTCAAAATATGTAACTCTTTTCTATTCTCTATCGCTTCTGAATCTTCAATAGGAATTGATCGTTTTTCCTCAGTTTCTCTCACTGCATGTTCTAATGATTGAGCTTTATTCATTTCGGACACCTTTCTCCTTTTAACTTCAGGTTCCGGGCTATCAGTGGGCAGTTCATGATTCATTATATTTCGTCTTCCTGTTCGCGTAACCTTGCTTGAATCCTGGCGTGCAATACTTTGGATTGTTTCAAATTTTCAGCCTGCTTGATGCGCCTCTGTGAAAAAGATCACCGGCTCAGTTTGTATTTTCGGTATTGTGATGAAATCGGTTACAGATCCAATCAAATACATTGGCTTTTTACCTGAGATTTCAAGCACTTCCTCAGAGCGTTGTGAAGGGTTGTGCAGTAGCCGAAAAATTTGCCGACCGAGTGCTGCGGTAATAAACAAAAGTATAGGTTATGTTTCGGTCGTAAATTGATATGATTTTAACAATACCTCTGCTTGACATTCTTGAAACTCTGCGAATATATCATTACACGCGGCATTGTGAGGGGCTAATTCACGCGGCATCGTAATAATCTGTTCGCAAATTAAGTCTATTACGCAATTATCTGAATGGAAATCTAACCTCACTCTTTTCGATGTGTTTCAAATTTCGGAAATATCCACGCATCAGTATAAACCCAGGCAAACCAAGCGAGGATATCGACAACAGAGGGCGAACATTTGTGTGAATTTCAAATGTCCATGGCAAAAGCGGTGACGGTCAAGTTACGGGTGGAGAAAACGCGGAGAAACGTAACTTGAATGAAGACAAATGGAAAGGTAAAGTCACTATTGCTTCAATGATATTTTATACATTGTAGGCATGATTTTAAAACGATTAAACTCAAGTATTATTACTGTCTGTCCAGTTTTGCAACGAAGTAATTTTGTATGGAGCCAGCGACAGAGCTGATGGTGCCTCTTGTCTCGATACATTTAGACAACCGTTTGCAAGCCTGTTAGCAATATTTCCTGCATATACGGAGTTAACGATAAACCTCACATCTAATGAGAAGGGCCTGTCAGCGATACAAGAAATTACTAATGAGAACAAATTTCTTCCGAAATTCGTAGCAAAACAGTGATTTAATTAAAGTATAAGTAACCGAGAGAAGAATGTATACTTAAATCATAAATAATAGTAGATCAGATGTAATAATGATGCAGAGAGTGAAAAGTATATATGCATGTGCGGTCCATGTATGATATTAATAAATATGATCCATTTATGATTAATATGTGATGCATAATATAAATTTTATGATTTTCCAAAAGACAAACTAGATTATCTACAATAATTGGCTATAATATGAAAATAGAAGAATTATTCATTTCGAAATGGGATTCTATTCGACACGCGCTCGATGTATCCCATAACATTAATATTCAAAATTATTCCAACAACTTTTCATTTGCTCTCTCGATCTTGAATTTTCGTAGGCATAGAATCGAAACGCTGTTCTAGCTAGTCGCAAGTGAAGTATCTACGTTGGATAGAGAAGCAGAATTGTTTTTCGAAAAGTATTCGGATGGAAAAAAATTCAGAGTAACTGTAATACATCACGGATGCGCTAATTTTGAACGAGATGAAATGGATGCTTCGTATATGAGACGGTATTTAACGCAGTGTACGGATTTGAAGATCTAAAAAGGTGATTGTAGGCGATTCTTTTTTTTTTGTTTTGATAGGAAGAGATAGAACGAAACTTGTTAAAACTTCCAGTGTAGTCGAAAACATTTGAAAGGTATGAGTAAAAATTTTTATCATGCAACTGTCGCAGAACGGCAGCCTTATTAGCTAACCCGTTAGCTGAAGAATACATCTTTAGTCATCTGACCATCGAAGGGCCTAGCCGCTTGAGTCGAGAATCGGCAAGAAAGATAAAGTGCGTATTTCTTGTCCGAAATGTGAAAACTAAAATCATTATACATCATACATCATGATACATCATACATCATCATATCATACATAGCATTAAATTCCTAAACCAAAGTTTGGATATTCGGTTGTTCAGAAAGTGACGTCACCCAAATTTTTTTTTCTCTTGACGTCATCGATCTAGAATCAGCTAAACGAAATCTTCAGTTTGCAAACAACCGCGCAGTAGAGCGGACGGATGAGAATCGCGCTCCGCAAATTTCGAGTACCGGGTTCTCAACCTCCTGGATCCTGCGCTCGGGGTCCGGTACCTGGTGAAAATCGACTTTCAGGACATGCGCTTCGTGGTTCCTGCGCTCCAGGTCCGCTATCTAGTGCAGCTCGACTTCTAGGACAAGAGATCCGGGGTTCCTGTTTCATGTTAACAATGAATTATTTCAATTCATTATTAGCGCAAGCCCAAATTCAGTAGCTGTCAGTGTGATAATAAGATTTCTACAATTATAATTTTCTCATGATCTTCTAGGTAAAATGAGTCGATACAAAAGTAATACTAATCCTTACACAATATATTTGAAGTGTTCTAATACTGAAAATATCTATTAGTGTTCGCGGTATAACCCGAGATCGTTATCGGTGGTTGTTGGAGGTGGTTGGCGGTGATTGGGGGTGTTCGGAGGTGGACGAGGAGGAGGACGAGGAAGACGAAGAGAATAAGGTGGACGAGGATTTGTGCACGGTGAGTAAAACATTTTCATAATATTTTGTGGCGTTTGTAATTGTATTTTATCTAAAATATTTCAAACTTGTCATGTTTACAATGAGTTATTTCAATTCATTTTTCGCACAAGCACAAACTCAATAGCTATAAATGGGCTAATGATATTTACTATATTATTAATCAATTAATTATTTATATTAATCCTTGAACAATATTTTTGATGTGTTCTTATACTAAAAATATTCATTACTATTCAAGGTATAACCCGAGGTAGTTCGCAGTGGTTGCGGATGATCGAGGTGGGCGAGGAGGAGGACGAGGATGACGAGGACTTGTACACTGTGAGTATAACATTTTTATCATATTCATTAGAGTAGGAGTAGGATCATATGTAGGAGTAGTAGGAGTAGAAGTAGATGTATGCGGTGAGGGGCGGGGAGGGGATATTATCATATCAAGTTATCAGTAATAAGCAATTGCGGGTAAAATATTAGCTTACTTTTGTAAGTATTTATGAATACAGCCTCTATGAATATTCATTGTTGTTATATAAGGTCTGGCAACGTACCTACCTTCTGTAAGAGATTTTGAAGATTTTCAACATAATTATGTTTCAGTTCTGTGCCCCACCTAGTGATCCACTAGAACATATCCTCCGACGTGACATCGCTCCGCTACGTATGCAGAAGAAAAGATTTATTAAGATGCAGATTGCTCCTCTCTTCTTGCCATTGTGCTTTCAGCCATTGTTGTGCTGTGTGTTTAAAATTTAGGACAGTATATAATATAGAATAACATGTACATCTACGAATATAGCACTGCAATAAATCTTATAGAAATGAGCTCACATTGAGATTTCTCTGTATTTATAACTCGACGCGAGAAGGCAAAAATCAATGTAATGCCATCTGTAAGGTAATTGGACTCGTATTTGCACTACGAGAACTCGTTGGGCATTTTGCGGTGAAATTTGAAAAATTGTTGTACAAGAAATTAAATAACTATAAAAATGGATAAAAAATATTATCTCCAATAGTGAATGTAGCTAATACAGCTTTAACCATAGATTGATTATGTTAATGATCTATTGTGACAAGATCGGAATTAGATAAGCTCTCTAAATACTCTTTTCCAGACTATTAATTTATATTATATATATGTAAATGTAGATTTCTTCAGTTTATACAATCACTGCACTAGGATTACCCTTGCCACGTTTTATGGTGCGCTTGTGTAATTTGTATATTATTAACCTTACGTTTTACTCTATTTGCGACAAGTTGCGAGTGTTCCTAATTTCTTGGCAATTATTTATGTACATGTATGTGTATATATGTATATGTATACTTATGCATGTGTATATACATATATACTCATGTTTAAAACTAGATTTTTACAATAAACACAGAGGTTTTAGTATATTCTCATACGGATTTCTGTGTATAGATATACTTGAACTAAAATATCCTTATCTCTAATACGGAGTTCTTCGTAATTCGCATTTGTTCTTGTAACCCAATGTCCTACATACAATGGCAAAAATCGAGATCCAACTTAGCTGAGTCTCAAAGCCCTGTTGACATAAAAGCAGCTATTTGATGGAAATTATAGTTTATAGTTTACACAGCCCATTGCATGATATTTCATTATAAATACATGTATTTCAATGTATTTAGGAATAATTTATCAAATGTACAGAGGTCATGTGCAAATAATAAATGAATTGATTCGACCGCAGTTTGATGTATTCATTAGAGCTATAACAATAAATTTAAGCTTTGTTACTTGTTTTATTTTATTATGGATAATCAAAAACATTAGCGACTATTCGTGCTGTGGAAGCATGGGGATTAAACCAAATGTAGCAAAAGATTAGAAACAGTGTATGTAGAGTACGGGTATTTTTCTAACAATGCAAACACGTGCCGCTAGCTTAGTTTTGACATATCTAGAATACCACGCTTTGCGAATTAGCTTTCCAGACAGAGATGAATGATGAATTTTAAGGACTGCATTATCGTTGTTGAATACTCTATGCCTCATGGGAAAAGAAAATCTGTAACGATAAAATTGATGCACCGGATCATCGTCGACTTTAAATTTCGCAATGTCCTACCATTTCCGAACACCTCCAACCATCCTATTTACCTATATTACTAGATTAGCTATGATATGAAAAGAGAAGAATTATTCATTTCGAAATGGGATTCTATTCGACGCGGGCTCGATGTATTCCATAACATTAGTATTCATAATTATTCCAACAACTTTTCATTTGCTCTCTCGATCTTGAATTTTCATAGGCATAGAATCGAAACGTTGTTTTAGCTGGTCGCAAGTGAAGTATCTGCGTTGGGTGGAGGAGCAGAATTGTTTTTCGAAAAGCATTCGGATGGAAAAAAATTCAGAGTAACTGTAATACATCACGGATGCGCTAATTTTGAACGAGATGAAATGGATGCTTCGTATATGAGACGGTATTTAACGCTGCGTAGTGGTTTAAAGACCTAGAAAGGTGATAGGGAGAGAAAGAACGACGCTTCTTAACACTTTGAGTGTATTTCAACAGACATTTGGAAGATACGAGCGAAATTTTTCATCATTCAAGTGTCGCAGAACGGCAGCGTTATTAGCCGACCCGTTCACTGAAGAATATATCTTCAGTCAACGGCTGACCATCGAAGGGCCTGGCCGCTTGAGTCTGGAATCGGCAGGAGAGATGAAGTGTGTATTTCTTGTATGAAACGTGAAAACTAAAAGCATTATACATCATATCATATCATCATACATCATACATCATACATCGTACATCATACATCATCATACATAGTATCAAAGTTCGAAACCATAGTTTGGATGTCGGATGTTCGGAAAGTGACGTCACCAATTCAAAATCAGCTAGCCGAATTCCTCAGTCGGGAAACAACCGCGCAGTAGAGCGGACGCATGAGAGTCGCGCTCCGCAAATTTCGAGTACCGGGTTCTCAACCTCACGGATCCCGCGCTTCGGGTCCGCTACGTATTTCGACTACCGGGTTCTCAACCTCCCGGATCCCGCGCTTCGGGTCCGCTACGCGGTGAAACTCGACTTCCAGGATAAGCGCTCCGTGGTTCCTGGTTCATGTTTACAATAAATTATTTCAATTCGTTTTTCGCGCAACCCCAAATTCGGTACCTGTCAGTCCGCTAATAAAATTTCTCGACTTCCAGGATAAGCGCTCCGTGGTTCCTGGTTCATGTTTACAATAAATTATTTCAATTCGTTTTTCGCGCAACCCCAAATTCGGTACCTGTCAGTCCGCTAATAAAATTTCTCGACTTCCAGGATAAGCGCTCCGTGGTTCCTGGTTCATGTTTACAATAAATTATTTCAATTCGTTTTTCGCGCAACCCCAAATTCGGTAGCTGTCAGTCCGCTAATAAAATTTCTCGACTTCCAGGATAAGCGCTCCGTGGTTCCTGGTTCATGTTTACAATAAATTATTTCAATTCGTTTTTCGCGCAACCCCAAATTCGGTACCTGTCAGTCCGCTAATAAAATTTCTCGACTTCCAGGATAAGCGCTCCGTGGTTCCTGGTTCATGTTTACAATAAATTATTTCAATTCGTTTTTCGCGCAACCCCAAATTCGGTAGCTGTCAGTCCGCTAATAAAATTTCTCGACTTCCAGGATAAGCGCTCCGTGGTTCCTGGTTCATGTTTACAATAAATTATTTCAATTCGTTTTTCGCGCAACCCCAAATTCGGTACCTGTCAGTCCGCTAATAAAATTTCTCGACTTCCAGGATAAGCGCTCCGTGGTTCCTGGTTCATGTTTGCAATAAATTATTTCAATTCGTTTTTCGCGCACGCCCAAATTCAGTAGCTGTCGGTACGCTAATAAAATTTCTATAACTTTACAATCTTCTCATAATCTTTTTGGTAAAATATGTCGATAAAAAAATTATATCAAACCTTACACATTATTTTTGATTTGTTCTCACCCTGAAAATATTTATTAGTATTCGAGGTATAACTCGAGGTGGTTGGCGGTTTTCGTTGGAGGTAGTTAGGGGTGGTTGCGGATAATCTCGGTGATTCAGGAGGAGGGGGACGAGGATTTGTGCTCGGTGAGTAAAACACTTTTATAATATTTCATGGCAATTGTAATTATATTTCATCTGAAATATTACAAATTTGTCACGTTTACAATAAATTATTTCAATTCATTTTTCGTGCAAGCACATATTCAGTAGCTATGAATAATCTTATACAATTTATTATATTATTAATTAATTAATTAATATTCCTACAATATTTAATGGCAATTGTAATTATATTTCATCTGAAATATTACAAACTTGTCACGTTTACAATAAATTATTTCAATTCATTTTTCGTGCATGCACATATTCAGTAGCTATGAATAATCTTATACAATTTATTATATTATTAATTAATCATTTAATCAATTACTAAATTATATTAATCCTTACACAATATTTTCGATGTGTTCTTATACTGAAAATATTTATTACTATTCAAGGTATAACCTGAGGTGGTTGAAGGTGGTCGGAGGTGGACGAGGAGGAGGACGAGGAGGACGAGGATTTGTGCTGGGTGAGTAAAACACTTTTATAATATTTCATGGCAATTGTAATTATATTTCATCTGAAATATTACAAACTTGTCACGTTTACAATAAATTGTTTCAATTCATTTTTCGTGCAAGCACATATTCAGTAGCTATGAATAATCTTGTACAAGTTATTATATTATTAATTAATTAATTAATATTCTTATAATATTTAATGGCAATTGTAATTATATTTCATCTGAAATATTACAAACTTGTCACGTTTACAATAAATTATTTCAATTCATTTTTCGTGCAAGCACATATTCAGTAGCTATGAATAATCTTGTACAATTTATTATATTATTAATTGATTGATTAATTACATTAATCCTTACACAATATTTTTGATGTGTTCCTATATTAAAAATATTTATTACTATTCCAGGTATTACCCGAGGTGGTCGGAGGTGGACGAGGAGGAGGACGAGCTGGACGAGGAGGAGAACCAGGTGGACGAGGAGGAGGCGGGGTGGGTCGTGGGAGAGGACCTCTCCTCTCCTCAGAGGAGAGGAGGGGGAGGGGCCGGGAAGGGGGAGAGGTGGGTGAGGAGGGGGAAGGGATGGGAAGGGAAGGGAAGGGAAGGGAAGGGAAGGGGTGAGGAGGGAGGCGGGAAGGGGCGGGGCGGGGGGGGGGGGGGGGGGGGGGGGGGGGGGGGGGGGCGGGGGCGGGCGGGCGGGCGGGCGGGAGGGAGGGAGGGAGGGAGGGAGGGAGGGTGGGAGGGAGGGAGGGAGGGTGGGCGAGGGGGGGGGGGGGGGTGTACTGCTCTTTTAACTGTAACGGGCTCACATCGACATTCGTCCCCCCCCCCTCTCTCCCTTCCTCCCTCCCTCCCTCCCTCCCTCCCGCCCACCCTCCCCCCCCGCCCTCCCTCCCTCCCTCCCTCCCTCCACCCGCCCGACCTCCCTCCCCCCCCCCATCCCCCTTCCCGCCACCCTCCCCGCCCCTTCCCTTCCCTTCCCTTCCCTTCCCCCTCCTCGCCCACCTCTCCCCCTTCCCTGCCCCTCCCCCTCCCCTCCTCTGAGGAGAGGAGAGGTCCTCTCCCACGACCCACCCCGCCTCCTCCTCGTCCACCTCGTCCTCCTCCTCGTCCACCTGGTCCTCCTCCTCGTCCACCTCCGACCACCTCGGGTAATACCTGGAATAGTAATAAATATTTTTAATATAGGAACACATCAAAAATATTGTGTAAGGATTAATGTAATTAATCAATTAATTAATAATATAATAAATTGTACAAGATTATTCATAGCTACTGAATATGTGCTTGCACGAAAAATGAATTAAAATAATTTATTGTAAACGTGACAAGTTTGTAATATTTCAGATGAAATATAATTACAATTGCCATGAAATATTATAAAAGTGTTTTACTCACCCAGCACAAATCCTCGTCCTCCTCGTCCTCCTCCTCGTCCACCTCCGACCACCTTCAACCACCTCAGGTTATACCTTGAATAGTAATAAATATTTTCAGTATAAGAACACATCGAAAATATTGTGTAAGGATTAATATAATTGAGTAATTGATTAAATGATTAATTAATAATATAATAAATTGTATAAGATTATTCATAGCTACTGAATATGTGCTTGCACGAAAAATAAATTGAAATAATTTATTGTAAACGTGACAAGTTTGTAATATTTCAGATGAAATATAATTACAATTGCCATTAAATATTTTAGGAATATTAATTAATTAATTAATAATATAATAAATTGTATAAGATTATTCATAGCTGCTGAATATGTGCTTGCACGAAAGATGAATTGAAATAATTTATTGTAAATGTGACAAGTTTGTAATATTTCAGATGAAATGTAATTACAATTGCCATGAAATATTATAAAAGTGTTTTACTCACCCAGCACAAATCCTCGTCCTCCTCGTCCTTTTCCTCGTCCACCTCCGACCACCTTCAACCACCTCGAACAACCACCGATAACCACCTCAGGTTATACCTTGAATAGGACTGACAGCTACCGAATTTGGGCTTGCGCGAAAAACGAATTGAAATAATTTATTGTAAACATGAACCAGGAACCACGGAGCGCTTATCCTGGAAGTCGAGAAATTTTATTAGCGGACTGACAGCTACCGAATTTGGGCTTGCGCGAAAACCGAATTGAAATAATTTATTGTAAACATGAACCAGGAACCACGGAGCGCTTATCCTGGAAGTCGAGAAATTTTATTAGCGGACTGACAGCTACTGAATATGGGCTTGCGCGAAAAACGAATTGAAATAATTTATTGTAAACGTGAACCAGGAACCACGGAGCGCTTATCCTGGAAGTCGAGAAATTTTATTAGCGGACTGACAGCTACCGAATTTGGGCTTGTGCGAAAAACGAATTGAAATAATTTATTGTAAACGTGAACCAGGAACCACGGAGCGCTTATCCTGGAAGTCGAGAAATTTTATTAGCGGACTGACAGCTACCGAATTTGGGTTTGCGCGAAAAACGAATTGAAATAATTTATTGTAAACGTGAACCAGGAACCACGGAGCGCTTATCCTGGAAGTCGAGAAATTTTATTAGCGGACTGACAGCTACCGAATTTGGGGTTGCGCGAAAAACGAATTAAAATAATTTATTGTAAACGTGAACCAGGAACCACGGAGCGCTTATCCTGGAAGTCGAGAAATTTTATTAGCGGACTGACAGCTACCGAATTTGGGTTTGCGCGAAAAACGAATTGAAATAATTTATTGTAAACGTGAACCAGGAACCACAGAGCGCTTATCCTGGAAGTCGAGAAATTTTATTAGCGGACTGACAGCTACCGAATTTGGGGTTGCGCGAAAAACGAATTGAAATAATTTATTGTAAACGTGAACCAGGAACCACAGAGCGCTTATCCTGGAAGTCGAGAAATTTTATTAGCGGACTGACAGCTACCGAATTTGGGGTTGCGCGAAAAACGAATTGAAATAATTTATTGTAAACGTGAACCAGGAACCACGGAGCGCTTATCCTGGAAGTCGAGAAATTTTATTAGCGGACTGACAGCTACCGAATTTGGGGTTGCGCGAAAAACGAATTGAAATAATTTATTGTAAACGTGAATCAGGAACCACGGAGCGCTTATCCTGGAAGTCGAGTTTCACCGCGTAGCGGACCCGAAGCGCGGGATCCGGGAGGTTGAGAACCCGGTACTCGAAATACGTAGCGGACCCGAAGCGCGGGATCCGTGAGGTTGAGAACCCGGTACTCGAAATTTGCGGAGCGCGACTCTCATGCGTCCGCTCTACTGCGCGGTTGTTTCCCGACTGAGGAATTCGGCTAGCTGATTTTGAATTGGTGACGTCACTTTCTGAACATCCGACATCCAAACTTTGGTATTAAACTCTAATACTATGTATGATGATGTATGATGTATGATGTACGATGTATGATGTATGATGTATGATGATATGATATGATGTATAATGCTTTTAGTTTTCACGTTTCATACAAGAAATACACACTTCATCTCTCCTGCCGATTCCAGACTCAAGCGGCCAGGCCCTTCGATGGTCAGCCGTTGACTGAAGATATATTCTTCAGTGAACGGGTCGGCTAATAACGCTGCCGTTCTGCGACACTTGGATGATGAAAAATTTCGCTCGTATCTTTCAAATGTCTGTTGAAATACACTCGAAGTGTTAAGAAGCGTCGTTCTTTCTCTCCCTATCACCTTTCTAGGTCTTTAAACCACTACGCAGCGTTAAATACCGTCTCATATACGAAGCATCCATTTCATCTCGTTCAAAATTAGCGCATCCGTGATGTATTACAGTTACTCTGAATTTTTTTCCATCCGAATACTTTTCGAAAAACAATTCTGCTCCTCTACCCAACGCAGGTACTTCACTTGCGACCAGCTAAAACAACGTTTCGATTCTATGCCTATGAAAATTCAAGATCGAGAGAGCAAATGAAAAGTTGTTGGAATAATTATGAATACTAATGTTATGGAATACATCGAGCCCGCGTCGAATAGAATCCCATTTCGAAATGAATAATTCTTCTCTTTTCATATCATAGCTAATCTAGTAATATAGGTAAATAGGATGGTTGGAGGTGTTCGGAAATGGTAGGAGGTGGTCGGCGCTGGCAGAAGGTGATAGGGGATGGTCGAAAGTGGCCATTGATGGTGGGAGGTGGCAGGGGGAGGTAGGAGGTGTTCGAAAATGGTAGGACATTTCAAAAGTTAAAGTCGACGATGATCCGGTGCATAATTTTATCGTTACAGATTTTCTTTTCCCATGAGGCATAGAGTATTCAACAATGATAATGCAGTCCTTAAAATTCATCATTCATCTCTGTCTGGAAAGCTAATTCGCAAGGCGTGGTATTCTATTCTATTTGCATTATTAGAAAAATACCCGTACTCTACATACACTGTTTCTAATCTTTTGCTACATTTGGCTTAATCCCCATGCTTCCACAGCACGAATAGTCGGAAATGTTTTTTACTATCCATAATAAAATAAAAGAAGCAACAAAGCTTAAATTTATTGTTAAAGCTCTAATGAATACATCAAACTGCGGTCGAATCAATTCATTTATTATTTGCACATGACCTCTGTACATTTGATAAATTATTCCTAAATACATTGAAATACATGTATTTATAATGAAATATCATGCAATGGGCTGTGTAAACTATAAACTATAATTTCCATCAAATAGCTGCTTTTATGTCAACAGGGCTTTGAGACTCAGTTCAGTTCGTCCTTCTCCTCGTCCACCTCCGACCACCTCCAACAATCGCCAACCACCTCGAACAACCACCGATAACCACCTCGGGTTGTACCTGGAATAGCAATAAATATTTTCAGTATAAGAACACATCAAAAACATTACGTAAGGATTCATATAATTAATTAAGCGATTGACAATATTAATAATTTCACTAGCGCATTTATAGCTACTGAATTTGTGCTTGCGCGAAAAATGAATTGAAATAATTTACTGTCAACATGACAAGTTTAAAAAATTTCAGATAAATTAAAATCAACATTGTCATTAAATATTAAAAAAATGTTGCACTCATCGTGCACAAATCCTCGTCCTTTCCGCCCCACCTTGTCCTCCTCCTCATCTACCTCGATCATATCAGAATAACTAGTTTCAAAACACTTGCTCGCTAAAGCCCGCTCCGAGTCGGATGCCTAGTGTAACTGGTTTTTGTGCTCGTGTGCTCGTTTACTCGTCGTCAGTGTTTTACCAGATAACATGTTCGTCAGGGAGACTGGGGCACGATGACTCGGCAGAAAATTCTGGTATTTGCTTTAGAGTCTACAGAATGAACACTGTCTTTGTGCATGTGACGCAAACCGAATCTGCCTGTAAGATTTTTTCCACATAATGTTACGAATCACGTTTAAACACGCATGTAAGTATAACTTATTGTGATTTTATGACAATAAATTTCGTCAAAAAATACCACAGAACAATCAGCTAAGTGCTGACAGTTTTGAAACACTACGCACGGCCAGCGCCGAATTTACCTATAGGCCCGAGAGGCCCGGGCCTAGAGCGGCATTTTCTAGGGGCGGAAAAAATGAGAGCTGGAAATTCAATTTTTTGGTAAATCAAAATCATATGCAACTTGTAGAATGGATTTTTTGAAGTGAAACTTCGATAGCGGTGTTGGAGAATTTTGGATGGGAGTGAATTCATGAGTAGTCCTTCAAACCGCAACACTAATATGGGGAAAAGTCATTATTATTCCATTATTATTATTATATGTATGCAGCTATATCGAAAAATATTGAATAAAATGACTGCTGATGAGCATGTGTGATACAAATTATCAAATATTGATCGATCCTGATTGAAAAAATCCCATTAGTGAACAGATCACTCGGCAGCGGCGGGGGGGGGGGGGGGGGGCGGCGGCAAATAAGGCTGCAGGCGGCTTCGAGTTAAATTTGGCGCTGCGCACGGGAATTTCAGTTCCACCCGAACGACTTTATTGTCACGTATTCCTATGTATACAATGCCAACCACTCAACAAACGCAATTTGTTGATCCTGGTCGTTCGATTTTTTTTCCTATTCAAAATCTTATCTGAAGCATGCATATTGGTTTGATAGTACAAAACATGACGTTTTCAATAATCACACTTGTAAACTTGAAAATTCAGCCGGAAGGTCAAAAGTCACCAGGTCAAGGACCTGGACAGCCAGAACTACGGAACGCTTGTCCTGGAAGTCGAGTTTCACCAGGTAGCGGACCTGGAGCGTAGTAACTACTGAGCGCTTGTCCTGGAAGTCGAGTTACACCAGGTCGCGGACCCGAAGCACAGAATCCAGGAGGTTGAGAACTCGGTACTCGAAATCTGCAGAGCGCGATTCTCATCCGTCCGCTCTACTGCGCGGTTGTTTCCAGACTGAGGAATTCGGCTAGCTGATTCTAGATCGATGACGTCAAGAAAAAAAAAATTTTGTGTGACGTCACTTTAATACTATGTACGATGTATAATGTATAATGTATCATGATGTATGATGTATAATGATTTTAGTTATCTCGATGGTCAGCCGTTGACTAAAGATGTATTCTTCAGTTAACGGGTTAGCTAATGATGCTGCCGTTTTGCGACAGTTGGATGATAACAATATTTGCTCGTACCTTTCAAATGTGTGTTAAAATACACTCGAAGTCTTATGAAGCTTTGTTCTATCACTTCCCATTAAAAAAAGAAAATCGACGACAATCACCTTTTGAGTCACCCAACGTAGGTGTTTGGCGGTATTTGGCAGCGATCGGAGGAGGTCGAGGTGGACGATGACAACGTGGTCGACGAGGGGCTGATGGAGGAAGAGCAAGGCGACGAGGTGGTCGAGGAGGACGAAGGTGGTCGGAGATGGTCGGGGGTGGTCGACGGCGGCTAGTGGTGCTCGGTGGTAGTTGAGGGTGGCTAGCGGTGGACGCGGTTACGCGACTCAATCTCAAGCTTTGATACCGACACTACTCCAGCTGCTACGAATGTCGGTGCAAGCTCGTTTGGTAGTCGATAGAGCAGAACCTTCCTACGCTTCGAGGCCCACCTGGGCCCACTTGCCCGCCGAAAACTGGTCACAAAAATTTACCTAGGGGTATCCGTCTTTATGTTCTTCAGTCAACGTATTGTACATTAATAGTATGCCAAACAATGCCAAATAATACTTGCGAAAGACAGAAAGAAATGCGAGAGCGTGATTAAGCCAGATCACTGACGTGAGGTCCAATTGACCTCAAGACCATCTTTCACCTACAAATTTGAAGTCAGCGTGCTTGGATAAGGGTTGTTTGTGCAAATAAAATAAAGAATAATTGAAAATACGTTGAGGTCTCAGAGACCCTCCGAATGTAGTGCATATCATTTTACTTTTATTGCATCAAGAATTTCTCCCGTATGCTCCATCATTTTTTGCTAAAACTGAGATAAGAATGTATTTCTGATTTGTTAAATGCTGTCTCGGAACCTTTTTCAAGTCCTGACTGTGCATAACGTGATGTTATATACAGTAATAATAACGTTCCAATTTGGCTGGGATTTGAGTAACCCCGTGTAAGTAATCTGGGTGACTGTGGTTGGATACGACTTCAAAAATCTAACTATTATACGCAACAATGGTAAAGTGTAAACGTATAATCTTTTCTTTCTGCGTATAATACTCAATGAGATAGCTGCATTTTGTCCGTTGCTTCATTGAAACAGTGCCTTAATTCCAACCATTTTCATGCGAACTGCGGAGGCTCTCTGCGGCTCTCTGGTATAATGGAGGAAATATACCTAGGTCCGTGCATTGACTCAATCCTGTATCAAGCACGGCACATGTTCGAACACGTTTTGTTTATTGCATTATAAACATTTGAAATGCCTGGATCGAATTTGGAACCATTTCAGCAGAGAGCTGCAGCTGCGGTAATAGATATCCTCGACTTGTCGTAATTAAATATTGTCAAATTGTACTGAATTTCGATGGTAGTTTTATATTTCTATAATGATCTGTATGATTTGCTTCTAAGGAACTGGAAATTGTCAAATTAAAAGAAGAGATTAAATTATTACAAGGTTTCTCTAATTCGAATATTGATAATGAGGAATTGGAGAAGTTACAGACGGAAAACGTCAAGTTGAAACATCGTCTTGCCATTCTGAAACGGGTTTGTTCAATCTAACCTAACTTAACCTCTTTCCGATTTTACATTTCATTTTCGCCAATCAGAATATTTAAATGTACGTTACAAACTTACTTTGTTTTTATTGTTTCTAGGCTGTCGAAAGTGAAAAATCCATTGCATCTGGAAGTTCATGCCAGAATCCTACTGCTATGTTGAGTATTATTGAAACCCTGTACAACCTGTTTGAAAAAGCCATTGGCAACGCTTATCCTGATCTAGTGGATCCCCCAGTAATTATAGCTTTGGGTGGTAATGACCCTAAATTCGGAGACTATCAATGCAACAGTGCTTTACCTCTTGCAAAACTGCTTAGAGCGCAAGGTATTTAAAAAGGATCGTATATATAAGTTTGTCCTTTCAACCTAATACCATCTGGAATTCATTGCTCCGGTACTCTGTTGTGACATCATTTTGCAGGAGTCAAGGCTTCTCCACGGGACATCGCCAATAACATAGTCTCTAGTGTAAAGCAAAGTCCACTAGTGGAAAAGCTCGAAGTTGCAGGAGTTGGATTTATAAACATTTTCTTAAAACGTGATTTTGCCATTTCTACCCTGGCAACTTTAGTGACAACGGGGCATGTCCCACCACCTTGTACAAAGAGACAGAGAGTTGTTGTTGATTTTTCAAGCCCAAATATTGCCAAGGAAATGCATGTTGGACATCTGCGATCGACCATTATTGGCGACAGTATCAGCAGGCTACTAGAATACTTGGGTCATGATGTACTTAGATTGAATCACATTGGCGACTGGGGAACACAGTTTGGAATGCTTGTAGCACATTTGCAAGACAGATTCCCCGATTACTTGACTGTATCCCCACCAATTTCAGATCTTCAGGTAAATTATCTAGAAGAATTTTATTCTATTGCATGATTCTAAATTTCAAACTATTATAAAAGTGTAATTGAAATTTTGTGGAGTTGATGCCATAATTATGACATTACTTTGAATTGTTCTCATCAGGAATTCTATAAAGAATCGAAAGAAAGATTTGACAAGGATTCAGAATTTAAAAAACGAGCGTATGAGTGCGTTGTAAAGCTCCAGTCATTTCACCCTGAGGTCACTAAAGCTTGGGAGATGATATGTGATGTATCGAGAAAAGGTTATCTTTTCATATTTTTCCCCATACATTTTCTTTTTACGTCAACATTTGAAATTCTCCCAACATTCTATTATTAAATACATGTGTCTTATTCTCGACAGAAATTCAGCAGGTTTATGATCGGTTGGATATAAAACTGATTGAAAGAGGTGAATCCTTTTATCAGTCCCGAATGGAAAAGATAGTCAAGGAGTTAGAAGCTCAAGGATATCTCGATGAAGACGATGGCAGAAAAATTATGTGGGGTAATGAACCAGGCAATGGTATCCCATTAACAATAGTGAAATCTGATGGAGGATTTACTTATGACACATCAGATATGGCTGCTATAAAGCAACGCATTGAAGAGGAAAAAGCTGATTGGGTATTGTATTTTCTTGAATTTGTGCCAAGCAATTTTAATGTATATATGCTTTCTATGTAGCGAGTACGATATACTTATTCTATTTAATATTTGAACACCTCCAGTTGATATATGTGACTGACGCTGGTCAAGCCGTCCACTTTCAAATAATCGAAAAGTGTGCAAGGCGGGCTGAAATCCTGACTAACAAACATAGAATGGATCATGTCGGTTTTGGCGTTGTGCTTGGAGAGGATAAGAAAAAATTCAAAACAAGGTCCGGCGATACTGTTAAACTGACAGAGTTATTAGATGAAGGTAATAACTTAACTATATTGGCTAGGATTTACAAGTAATACTTGTTTGAGTAAATTAATCTGCATATTCTAAAGCTATTGTATCAAAACCGTTTTGTGTAATTACAGGTCTAAAACGGGCTTTAGACAAACTGAAGGAAAAAGAACGTGATAAGGTACTGACTGAAGAAGAGTTGCTCGTTGCGCAAGAGTCTATAGCCTATGGTTGCATCAAGTATGCGGATCTTTCACATAATCGAAATCACGAATACGTCTTTTCGTTTGATAAAATGTTGGAAGACAAGGGAAATACAGCCGTGTATCTCCTTTATGCTTTAACAAGAATACGATCGATCGCTAGAAACGCGAATGTTACTCGAGAACAACTGCGAGCAGCAGCTGCAACCACTTCAGTGTCATTATCACACGAGAAGGAATGGAAGCTAGCGAAAGTCTTACTCAAATTTCCGGACGTTTTGCTGAAGATTACGAAAGATCTGTGCCTTCATCAATTATGCGAATTATGCTACGAAATTTCGACTGCGTTTACAGAATTTTATGACAACTGTTGGTGCGTTGAAAAAAATCAGTTTGGTGAAATTGTGAAAGTCAACATCGATCGACTGCTGTTAACAGAAGCGACTGCCATCATCATGGAACAAATTTTTCTTTTGCTTGGTTTAAAGCCAGTTTCAAAAATGTAACGAAACTACATTAAGTTATTTGCAAGAGTTATAAATATAACCAATAGTTGAGCTAATGTGCAACTAACAATAAAGAACTTGAATATCTGAATTTTAAATATTTATTTGGTGTATTACTACTACAAATCCATTACTGCGTTGATAAGTTGGTGAGAGAAATTCTTCATCAATCTAAAGTAAGACTGATAGAAGGAGATCGTTAAGTGGTGCAACTTTTATAGCCGTCGTTTTCAAGATTTCAAAGGTTTATCTATATCGTCATAATCAGATCATACAAGGTAAACTTGGCGGTAAAAAGGAATATAAAAATATGGATGGATTGATTGCGAAACAGTTTCAATATCGCCTGGTAAAGTAAAGATTACCAAATTCTCAATACATTTTTCATCACGGTGATATTCGAACTCTTAGACAGCTGAGTCACAAAAAAAAAAAAGCTTTGGAGGTATGTAATATAGGTATACAAGGGTTACCTGATTCCGACAATTGAGGTTCTCATTTGAGAAGTAGTTAGAATCCCGCAACCCAAGTATACTTCCTGAATGCATTCGGTACACTCAGCCTTGTGTAATAAAAAGAAGAGCTAGCAGAATACCTAATACTAGCAACATACTTAATAGTTGAATTACGTACGAATTGGTCCCTGATATTTTTTTTCCTAACAGTACAATAGGTTTAAGTAAAGCGGTTGTAATTAAAATCTCAATGATACATACAATTTTATTAATCTATCACTCTTATACCTATACATATAAACAAATCTTTATAAATTATTTAATGACGACGAGTATTGGGTAAAACAATTCTCACAAGTTAACGGTTAATTATACATTTAATAATTATGGTATCTATATTTCGATCCTATATACTGTAATATATTACGTTATTCGTGTATACATAATAGTTATCTGGAATAGTCGATGCGATGGCTGCACCTTGAATACACCGTAGTAAATCTTTCGCGATTAACACGAAACACCTCTAAACTTGGAAATACTCAGGTACGTCTGATCTTGAGCATATGTAAGTTCGGGTGCCATGGCACTTTTCTAAAAGTAGATGTAGGCCCTTCATCTGGCGACGGATTCTCTTCACTGGCCTCAGGTATCGCTCTGTTCACTTCCGGCCTGATCCCAGTTACGTCATTATTGAAGCTGAAAACACGTCGGCGTTTCCACTCACGGTGAAGGCCACTACTCCACGCTCTGATGCCCGGATCACTAACAACTCTCCGATGCGTTCTGTGATGGTGATGTGAACGCTGTTGCTGTTGCTGTTGCTGTTGCTGCTGCTGCTGGTGATGATGGTGATGATGGTGATGATGATGAGCAGATTTTCTCCGAGGTGGAGGCATCGCGTACTCTAAATTCTGAGGATGCATCACAGGGGAGGTTAAGTGGAGCACTGGTGTCGAATCCAGGTATAACCAGCTTGCGCTATCAATATACGGGCGTAAATAGGTCGCAGATTCAACAACCCCTGGTTCAATTGGAGGTTCGGACCTCTTGCATCCCCTCGACCATGCAATCGGTGCCGAATCTTCATCCCGGCCCTCGAGGTCGAGGGTCACTCTTCTTCGACAGTACGGGTGATGCGAGCGAGCATGCTTTCTGAAGAGAAAAAATCATCTAGTTCGATTGAAAAAAATGAACTCCTCCCACCAAGTAATCGGAACAAACATTCAAACGCGACTACTAACCCGGTGCGCAGGACGTGGTGAGTGGTCCTATGCTGTCAGTTGAGGGGATGTTCACCTCTCGGTATTCTGTAGCACTTATTCCAGGCTTCGAGCAGTAAAACGCAGCTGTGAAATCGGTAAAATACGAGAAGAGGTAGTCCAATTCTCGAGATAACACCCCACGCAAGAACCCCGAAGAACCTAAGTTGAAGTTCCTGTGACAGCCAGCTCTGAGTGACGACAGTATCAAAAGCCCACAAAACTGCATTGCTGAACAGCAGGAAGGTGATCACCTGCCTCGCAGGTTTAGCCATCATCTGAAAACGAGTTATACACGATCTCTTTGACGCCTCAGCGATCAGGGTACTCTGGGCGCAGCACTGGACCAGCTGCAGGATCGAGACCCCCAACAGGACGATGTATCTGCCCCTCGGGTTCTCGGACTTTTCGTCCATCGTCGCCAGCGAGCATGCGGCCACAACCATCGTGAATACCGAGTAGATCTGGACCCCGAACAAGGCCACGGTTGACAGAAGTCCGTCAAGGGCAGCCGGAGCTCTAGTGACCACAGACATTTGTCTGACCTGAACGAGGCCGCTGGCGGTCATGAGTCCACTCAATGCCAATATCCCGATTGGAGTGCCACATGTCAGCCAGGCCAGAGTCTCCGTTGGGAAATTCTTGTCGTCTTTAACGACGAGGAATATTATGATCACGACTATGCCGGCGACCATGCAGAGGATACCGAGGAATAGGCCCTTGCTGGAACCGTCACATCCGATCCTCGTGTCGTTGGTCAGATCCTTGCTCACGTGGAACTTCTGCTTGTGCGACAGACGGTTACGGCCAACGTTCTGACCCATCACGTAAGTTACGGCTGCAGCAATAAGGCTGAAATTTGAAAATTCAAGACAAAAATGGTCATGCATGCATGTATGATTATTTACTAGTGATTTTTCAACCAGTTCGCTCCGGCGGCGGAAAGTTTCTATAAATACCTGAATTGCACGATGAACGGGTAAAGAAAAGGCACGCTTGATGTCCAGAGTCGACCCAGTGTGTTTGTATTCAGACAATCGTGGAGATCTACGACCTGGGATATCTGTTCGTCAGAAATTGGCTGGTAGGGGTTCAGGATACTGTTGCTTGGCACTGATTCATCTGCGAGATGTTGAAATAAATCTTACGCTATTATAACTTCAATTACAGACCATGTTTATACGCGTCCTCGTACCTATAAACTCTGTTTACAACTTGTAGGTACCATTTGTTATAGAATATGATTTCTGCTATTAATCACAGCAAATTAATAATCTTTGGGTTGTTCCCAGACACTGCCAGGAAGCCGTTATAATGGCCATGTATAATGCAAATGTGTGACGATGAAAATGAACAGCAGAGATCAGTGTCACAATTAGCAGTGAATTTAATGGAATTCCATTTGAACCAGTCAAATCACTTGTATGATTATGCAAAATAATCTATCTTATCATGAAACAATATACACTATGCATACATATAAGGGACTGAGAATGCAATGGTTCAGAATGACGTTGGAAAACGTGACGGGTGGTCATCTAATACTAGAGCGAAATACGATTACAATGTAGTTGATTACCCTGCAGTAAATCGCGAACGTGTCTAGTGATTGATCCAGGGAATCCACGAAGGTTTAGGGGTGACGTTTCGGCTTCGGGTCCCTGCTGGGCAAGATAAACTAGGTAGGTCCATTCCTGAGCAGAATCCCAAATGACGAGCCTTGCCCAAACAGCGATGTTAGTAGCTGCAAGATGAGTGAATCCGAATCTGGCGACTAGACCAAAGCGTTCGACTAAGACCTGAGAGTTGACGAAGAGAAAGTGCATCTGAAGGAAGGTGAAGAGGCCGTGGAGAACCGGATGTACGAAGACGATTTCGTTGTGGCATTTATCCCCCTGCATCATCGAGTGCATCGCCATTTCCAGACCGTTGAAGACGAGCGTTGCGAGTCCGAAAACTGGAATGAAAAGGATATTGATCATTTTGTTCAGAGCTGTGAAACGATCGAAAATCGCTCGAAACTTACGCAGAGCCCCAACCCGGATATAGAAACTAGTCGGTGCTGTTCTCGTCCGAGAGATATGGGCTCGCTTTAGCGAACCAAATCTCGTTAAAGAAGCACCCCCTAATTCTGCGTCATCGACGCCACCCCCGCTCCCCATACTACTGCAGCTGTCGATAAGGACCCACAGGTAAATACTAATGATCACCGCGATGCTGCCCACGTAGAGATACATCAGAAAAACTCCCTGAAAGAGAAGAAAAAATTTTCATTTTAATCCGCATTTCATATTTAACCTTTGGATTTTCGTCCGAATAAGATTTAGGAAAAACAGTAATAAATTCGTAGAACCCTCAAGGCCTAATAAAACTGCAGCTTGCATATTCTGTAGAGTTCTCGTTGTAACGAAGATATCGAATTATAGCCGCCTGAGATACATAAAACTATGGTGAGGTCGCGGATCGGCCATGACTCGTATTCCATTTTTCAGTATAGAGTACCATAAGTTAATCTCATCCATCCATTATTTAATGCACCGCAAGAGAAAAAGAAAGCGAAAATGAATGGTGATACAGTTCTGCGATCAGAACGTGCGTATTTCTACCTGATATCAAGAACATTCCAATAATCAAATACAGTGTATGCCGAACGTTAAGACAATCGATATGGAAGTGGTCGTCGGAGGTATTTTCGAATCGCAAATTTAATTCATCATTTTATTTGGCACATTACATAGATATAGGTATACTGATAACGTAGTAAGTGACCAGCTGGAAGTTGGGTACCAATTGCAATCGCTTTCATGTCAGTCCTTGCATTTTTCTCACGTGTAAAACTGGCACCATTCAACATAGTCGTAAACAAATGAATCGTTAATTATACGTAGAAATTTTCCGAACAACAAAGTATCGACTAGCTACTCTACTATACATATCAAGAAAGCAAATTGAGTAAATTATACGGTACCTAAGCTAATATTGCGAGTAGACCTAAGTAGATATCTCATTCGAATACATACGGTACAATTGTAGAACGGCGTGACGCTAGTGTTATAAATATATTTGCATCTAATTTGAAGGGTATTACAGCCGAGGTGTAAATCGTTTTGATTGATGACTCGGCTCAAGTTAATCCTGCAAATGAATTTATTACGTACAAGCGTTTTACGTATACGATGCCCAAGTTATATGTGAACTTAAGACTAAGAAGACAGAGTTTTGATCGGGTACGTCGTAAACTGGCAATTTAAAAAATATTGATGATACTACTTTGAACCGTTCCGTAGAAGAGTAATCAATAAACGATAATAGATGAAAACGTGAACTCGTGACAAAGAGACGGGTAAACCAAGCGAGAAACAAATAGTAATCCCGTTCTAAGCAATTTCATTTTGATTTTGACGGATACGAAAGTTTCTGACACTCGTCTGATGTTACGTAATGCACAGATGTATTATACCGACGCTAACACCAGGAGGTTAACGATAAGCATATCACCCAAATTAATAACAAAACTTGGGAGTACGGACTTCTAACCGCGCTGTCATAAATTATATGAAATGAAAAATGTTAATCACGTTATTTTAAACGGGCACAGTTAAAATCGATACTCAATCAGAGGAGTAGTTGAAAATACATTGAAGCGGTTAAGGTCAAACACGTTAGAATCATGCGTGCTCACAGTTAAATAAATTGCCTCGTAGTACATGAAAAAGATAAATGAACGATAGGATTAATCGGACAATCTATATTATAGGTATGCACACGTGCGTGTGTACGCTTCACATGCATGAAAGATATTCGTGACTTGGTTTCCGACACTTAGAGAATGAATTTATTCTCAGCTTTTCGTGCCATCATTGTGAGTTCGTCGCGACTCTCCACGTGTGACGCGCTTCGACGATTCCGACGGTAGCAGGGAACCGGGGATCTCACTTTTCCTTCACCAGCAAACATGCGATACTCCTGTTACTTTTGATGTGAGTGAGAGAATAAAAAGCATCCAACTACGTTGTACAATGCAAGCGTCGGCGATTTCACTTGTACTCTTTTGTACTTCTAGAATAGGGAACATGAGATGTAAGCTGTACATTGTATACAGCCAACTATACTATATATAAATTCTATCAGTCATTCACGTTTGATTTTAGTTTGATATACGGACAGCATTTTATGCACGCCAGAGCACCGGATACCGTAAGCTCACATGAAACGCAATTGACTTACAGCAAAGGATAGAAGAATCATTCCTTTTAGTCATTTCACGTTATTATCCGATGGAATTTATGCGTATATGTATTTCAATCGCATGATCGTCGGAATTCTATCGTTATGGATCAGCCGTGCCTATTACGGTGAGTAATAACATCTTCTGCATCAAGACCCTATTACCCTTCATGATACTTCTTCTTCTTCTACCTACGAATGCAGTTTATGCCGTTCCTCGGCGATCGAGTTCGCGATCAGTGAAGCTACAGGTTGCAGCGGGCCCTTCCAAATAAGACTATTATAGTTGTCAGGGTCAAGGACCTGAACTGTACAGACTACACGGAAGAGTTTGATGAAAGTTTGAAACTACGGACAAACGATCATGAAAGAATACCAAGTTATATTCCCTCCTCTAATCCTCTAATAAAAAATTAGAATCCTCTAATAAATTGTTGCAGGACAAGCGTACGTCTTTTTGCACGGATTCAAACACTCAATTGTAATCAAGTTTTAAAACTTGAAACAATAATATAAATTGTTCGTCATCGTACGTATATGTATAGATGAATTAAAAAATTATTTTCTTGAAATACTCGAGTAAATGTATTTTCTACCAACTTATAATCAATAATGATTTTCGTATAAAGAATGATTTCAACTTCTTGGATGGAAATTCATATAATAGCGTTTGCGTAAGATGGTTATCACGAAATTTTTAACGCTGAGCAAGTTTACCTCAACTAGAAAAACATCTAGAACTTCGATTATTTTCAAAATACGGTACCGCCGCACGTTCAAAAGCATAGATCGTGTGAATGGCAGGATGGATTTGTGTGACGGGTGCGTCAAGTAATATGCATATATGCATAGTTAGCAAGCTAGTGTGCGTTTTACGTTATACGGTACGGTAACTCTGGGAGAGTGGGAGAATCGAATATCGCGGAGCTCGGCGTCGACGCCCAGAGGATGACGTCAGATGAGTGGCGAGTTCTGGAACCGAACGAATGCTGTAGGCAATACGCAACCGTAGAGAAACTACAGGCAGAAACACAGGAGTTGCGGCCGAGCGTGCGCCTCAGTCGGGGCGTTAACCATGCGTTCTTAGCGCGAGTTTACAAAGTTTGTTTGCAATTTAAAAGCGTTTCGAGAACAATAAAAATGGCAAGTTCTAACGCGTTTATAGCCGCGTTGGTGACGGTGCTGTTTTTAGCGAGGGGTGAGTGCTAAACGGATTAATAAATCAAACGGATGTAAAGTTGACGTGAAACGGTAACGAGTAACGTTGTTACGGGCGTTTACGTATTGCGATGATTTTGAGAAATGAAAACGTCGCTACGCCTATGCGTATCAACGATAAAACAAAAAGATTCCGTTAGTAACGCGGGACGTGAACGCGGGTGATAAGATCGATCTGACAAACATATCGGGCCAAAATGAAAGCAGCGAGATGTTCATTTATTTTGATGCAACTGGCGTACATAACCTAGAAAGGTTCGCAAAGTATGCCATTCGAAAGTCGACGTGCGTGTATGTTATGCTGGCCGACATTTTATCTCACGTGATGTACCGTTGCATTCTGGGTAGATTGGGCGGGTCTTTCGTTGGTCGTTTCCTCAAAACTATTCGCGAATCCACAAAGAATTTTTAGATGAATGACGCAGTGTATTCCGCCTGGCTGTAGGCAACTCGGGTTTCTTTTTCGTAACGCAGTTTGCTATCCTAAAGGCGTCTCCGTATTACTTGGGCGAAAAGAATTTGCCAAATTAGATTACATTTATTTATACTAACTTGGAAGGAAATGCCGACTTGAAAGTTTTAAATTTGAAAATTGCCGTTTTATTTTCAGGTTCCGAGGCTGTTAGATGCTACCAATGCAGTTCTGACCAAGATGGCAAGGGGGAGGACAATTGCGGGGCTTACAAAACATTTAACACAGAACAAAACATCGCCATCGAATGCAATAGCGAGGAATCGCACATGCCCGGTTCATTTTGTGTCAAATTAGTACAGCAGTCGCCGAGGGGTTTCATATGTAAGACGAATTATAAATTTTTCAAAATTTAAAGGTTTCACAAAGCAAAAAGAAAAAAAATCGTTTAAATAAATTTGTAATAATCGTATAAATTGGAATGCATAGAATGAATTAATTTCGTTCCCAGCATATCTGGTATTATGTAATGAGTCATCTGAACCCAAAGTTTAAAACCGTAATATCACACTTGTCCTGATTACTTTTAGATCAAGAAAACGATAATGCATTCTTAACGTAAACAAAAATTGATAATGAAAGAATCGAATTCTTATTCGCGATTAATTTTCAGGGGATGGAAGATGGCGTCAAGTGATTCGACGATGCGCATCGATCTCGAGTACAGGTGTAACAGGGGTGTGCAATTGGGGGGTTTACGAGAATGGAATTTATTGGGAAGAGTGTTACTGCTCCGAAGACTCGTGCAACTCGGCACCAAACGTACAAATATCAGCTGCGATCATTGGAGTCACTGTAATAGCATTGATTTCCATTTTGAAGTAGCATTTAGGGTATATTGAGAGATATACTTTGAATCCTTAACTCCATTTGCTTATTATGTACCTTTTAGCGCTTTTTACCTTTTACTAATGGTAGTATCTTTTACGTGTAATTACATCGTATGTAACGATAGATATTATCCACATTCCGTCCAATGGCATCATACGAGTACATAAAGAGTTTTTTGTTTTTCATTTCTCAAGTTTTTATATTGCATAGATACGTAAGTATAAAATTTTAACTGTTTATATTAAAAGGACCTGAGCATAGCTATTCTTTTATCGGCATTAAATGTCTATTTATCTAATTTATGATCTTAGATCACATGAAAAATGAAATTTATACATCTATATTTACCTTCATGGTATATGCCTTTAATTTAATTTTACAAATAATATATTTCTTACTTTCCATTTACACATATTATATTTGACCATTATTGTAACGTATTCCGTCCACGAACATATGGTAACAAAAAGAAGAGACATGAAAATTTTATACATGTATATATATATATACACACACATATATACACAGTCTTTTAAAAGAAAAATAAATAAATAAGCTCAATTCCTATCGTATCATTCTTTATACCTAAATCATAGTTTTATAAATAAACGTTCCAAATACAGAAAATATCCTCGCACTATATTTGTGTACATTTACATGAAACTTACCCATAGTGTTTTACAGTCTTTTATATTTTTTTTCCGTAAATTTTTACCGTAAAACAAAGCTTCGAATAGATTTTTATGGGTGGAACAAGTTTAAAAACTCACCTGCAGGCTATGCAAAGGGACCGGCGTGTCCATCACCTCGGCCAGACAAAAAGCCAGCATGATCACCACGACCAACTCTCCATAAACGTTCGATAAAACAACCCATAATTGAGAGCTGAAACGTGAATAAGAATTGTTTATTTCATGTTATTTTCGAAAATTTGTTACCCTACGAAAATTTTTTTTATCAATTTGTTATTGATTCGTTTGAAAACAATTGATACTGCGAACATATCGACAATAATTGCAATTCTATCTCAGTATTACGATCTATTGAAGTTGTATGAAATACAAAAATGAAAATATACGCCGAAATATTCCTTAGAGTACAATTTATTCCCTCGTAATTTATTTCCAAACTTGCGGGAGAAGACAGAACTGTACGTACAATAATAATAAACAAGTAAATATGTATGCATGTGTACTCTGTAATATGCATGGTTTCTAGGAAAATAAATCGTGAAGCATATTACCCCGTAGAATTTTCTTACACAAAGCTGCAACAGCGAGATGTGAAACCTATATCAGCTAAGTGAATAAGCTGGTATATAAAATACAGAAAATATGGATATGTGTGTATATATCTATTTTTATACCTATTTCTAATTTGTGAATACGCGTTATCTAGTGTGAGGTGTGCTGTTATACGTAAGCATAGATGTGAGCATTCTCGATGCGTATAATCGTATGCTTTTCAGACCGATTGTTTAAACCGCAAACTGCTGACCTCGCAGTTCTTCGTGCAAGTTTGATTTTTTTCTCAAACCGTTTGCCTGCCGTACGGTTTGCAAAAAGTACTGCGCAATATACAGCGAAACAGAATAAAAAAATTGACGTGTACAGCAAGTTTGAGGGTCCAGAAAGAAGAGAGTAGGTATGGGGCATTCCACGCTAATTAGTTCAGGTTCTGATACCCGACCTCCCAGATTTGGTACGCGATTTTTTATACGGTTGTTCCGACTATAAAAAGCACGGGTATTTGTTTAAAATTTTTTAGGGTAAATTTGTTTTCGTTTAACTATGAAAAATCTTGGGTCGGATATAGAAATTTTTAAGCTTAGACCCAGAATATCAACCGTCGGCATTTGCTAATACTCTCTTTTGAACTTTTTAAAGAAACAAAGTGCAAGAAGCAATTTTCACTCTTTTGTGGATTGCTGCTCAAACATTTTTATAGATAACTCAGTATTTTTGAGACATTTTCCACATCTTCAAATTACGTTCAAAGATATGTTGGTTTTCGACAATCATAACTAAAGCTTTACTCCAAAAGCCTGAAAAATAAATTTAAGTACTTTTTAGAGTTGGAAATCCAAGAGGTCGAGGGTTGGACTCTGGGCGATCCGGCGTGGAATGCCCCCTATATATTACATAATATTATTCGAAACTTCGTTAGTTTTTCAAATACAGCCAAGTGGAGGTAGAAAACCACGGTGTTGATCTTTGTGGTATAAGAAAAAAAAAGAAAAAAAAAAAGAAAACAAGTATAACTAGTTTCTGAGGATGTTACGTGCGCTTTTTTCGACGATATTTAACGGGTTTTGCACTTTGCGTCGGTCGCACTACAGTTTGTCGTCGGCCGCAAGACGTTGTAAATCCTAATCACAAGTGAAATTTTCCTGTAAAATACATTCACGGTTGATATTGATATTGCAAACAAAAAATATATAAAATGCAAAAGTCACCGTTTCCTATTCCGAGATTTACAAAAAAAGAAAATAATAAAATGATGACACGAGAAACTTGTTATAATTCAACAATCGTGTAAAAAGTCTCAGATAATTGATATTCACTGAATGACAATAATTAAAGTGATTATATATATATATAATTTGCCAAGAGAGAATATTGACTCATACTATAGATAGATATTAATACCTTGCAGAAATATTCAAACAGGTGTTTACTCGATTCGAGTACATTTTTTTTCACACCATCTCACACTGTAGTCGTCAAAATACGAAGGCACCGGGCATAACTCACATTGCATAAACAATGCTCGTTTTTTTGCAATGCTCCATATAGGAAGTGCCTCTGTACATAATGTTTATTAATATCAATAAACGATCGGTCGATTCAGTCGCAGGTGAAAAAATGAATAAAACCGTCAGCAATGAGGGGCCTGGCCTCATCGCACTGCAGTTAAACCCCTGTACCTTACACGAAACGATGAATACGTGTACATGATGCATCATAACCGCATCGAAGCGCAGCAATAAGAAACGAAGTGTCCGTAACGACATAAACAGTGATCATTGCCGCTGGTCAATGCTCCTGAATCTGGAATATAGCTGCATGCAGCATACACGTATATGTATGTATGCTAAAAAGATGATGCTCAAAGCGAGTTTCACTTCCATTGCTGCGCACGCGATATTATACGCGGCGTGTCCGATCACAAATAACAACATCTCGATCCCGCAGGTATTATAACAAGAAATACGTGCGTGCGTCTAACGCAATGAAAATTTTCTCGCGGTGCAATTCATATATGGATATAAGTGTACGTACACCTATACAAGGATATTAGGGTGGCTCATGATAAAAAAAAAAATCGATTTTCTTTTTCTATCGGCCACTTTATGAAACCATAGTTAATAAGATAATATTGTACCTCCTGGAGTGAAAACGTTGTGGGATTTTTTCTTAGAGGTCTCGCATCGACGTTTTCTACTCGCTATTTGTTTTTCTGATCGATCAGATTATCATTTCCTTATATTATACAACGAACGGAACTTTACATGGTAGAGTTTTGCAACTGATTTGGTTTCCATAAAATCCAGACGTCGTAGAATATTTCAAGTCCTACGATCTTCAAGGTATTCAACATGGTGTAAAACGCATTTTTTTTTTGTTTATTACCTTTTGAAAAATCGCTACCTAGGATAAACTCCCGGCTTCCTCGAACGAGTCATAGTAAAATTTTGAATAATACACGTCAAATACATGGTAAGGAGTTTTTGGTTTTTTTTTTTTTTTTTTTCGTAGGTACCCTGAAGTAAAATAATCGACTCTCTTCAATTACAAACGGTGCAGGGTGAAAAAGAGGAGCGAGAAACGAACCAGTAATTGTGTCACAGACATCGTCGATGGTACTCACAAGGGTTCGGCGTGGTCCAGGAGGTCGTGGGGCGATCGAGCTCCCGCCAAAATTCGCGATACCAAGGACCTGGGGGGCGGCGAGGCGGAAGCGGCGGATTGCGAAAGAGGATCGCGCTTTCCGCCGCCTCCCGAAGGATTGCCACTCGGATGCCCCTCCACGGCGCCCCCCGTGTTGCTCACCGCCTCGTTCAGGCTATCCTTGTCCTGGTGTTCATTGTTCGCTGAAACAAAAAGCATAGATTTATCGGTAGGTAAATTAGTTTTCCCTTTTTTACACCATTTAATTTTTTCCACGAGCGTAGTTATTGGTTGTAACGTTTTTTAGGCCTTGTTAATTTACACGGGTGAAATTAAATACGTTTTGCTGATCCGGTATTATTGAAATACGATTGCAAATCGCTATTTAAAATTAAAATCAAGTTTGCGGTTTGCGGGTCGCCCCGACGTGTGTTTTATAAAAACAACATTGTAATTTGGGACGACAACGGCACGGTTAAGAAAAAGCAATTTAATTTCTCCATTTCGAATGTATCGTCAAATTAGCAAATACGTCTGTATGCGATGAAAGACAAGACGTCTTGATTCACTGTAGCGGGTTGATGCTAATTGATTTGTGTCGTCTGAAAGAAACACGAAATTTCGCCGAAGAGACGATATTTCATCGACCTGAGCTGGTTCCCTTTCAGCCTGGAAATTTTACACCGCTTAATCAATCTCATTGCCGATGTATTTATTCAACATCTTTTCGAACGGCGCGCGCTTGTCTCGTGAAATTCCAAATTGTTTTCTTCCATTTTTAACAAAATTAAAATACGAGTACTAGGTTCGACGAAAACTGATTGTAAAAATGTCGTAAAACGGCGCGACTGTGTTCCTTGATAGTCACACAGATACGGATTGATGGCCATTCATAATCATGAGCTCAGTTCTATGTGACGAGTGGCAAAGAACGGAATTGTCGCCAATATATTTTCGTCGATATTGTCGGTTGAATGAAGCAATTAAAGACATATACAGTCCTATAAAATTTGACAAAAATTTACAATTTATGCGCATTCCAATTGATTAATAATAAGCTTTGATATAATCCATAAAAATGTGACACGTATTCTTCCGGCAGCCCGTAATAATCTGTTTTTGAATTTGTCAAATTACTCACATTTCATTTTACCAGAACAATGGCCTTTCAGGATATAATGTACACTGTGAAAATACATCTTAGAAAATCATCATCATCATCACGAGAAAACAAATAGTAAATTTATTATTTATTCAATTTCACTTCTCTTCTTTCCCAAACTCGATAATTTCAAAAGATTCTGCACGAGATGCCGTGTACTAATAATTCATCTTATCCCTCTACTTCCCATTTTTTCCTATACTTTTCCCCGACACGACTCAACTACCTGACCAAGAGCAAAAGTATCTGCAATACTGCATTCTGTTTAAATTTCAATTTGGCAAATTAGTTAACAAATATGAGCGTTTTTCTTTCAGCTAATAAGCTGAAGCAAGATATAAAGAGGAGAATTAAAAATGGCTGTAAGTACCTGCAGCTAAAAATTTTGAAAATACGAATAAAAACTGTTTCATCTTCAAATATTCTCACATCGCCACAAGTTGACTCGTGCGGAGATGAAATTGAAGTATGTCAGTGCCGTGCACCTCACGTTTAAAGTTCCCGTGCGAGTTCAGAAAATTTTTTTCGTTCTCGTCTGTTGGCTCGTAGGCATGATGGGCGCTTAGAAATTACGCTTCTTCTTCCGCTCGCGCAGGCTACCACAATTTGTTTCAACGAATTCTAACGGTCAACTAGATACACGAAACGCTCAGCTACGTCGGTCCGATATTTGGAGCCGAATGAGTCGACAAAAATACCGCGAGCAAATTCTTGTTCATCATTCGTCCTTTACGCGCGATTCCACCTTTTCTATTCCGTCAAATAACCGCGTTACGTTCATGGAATCGAAAAAAATTTGAAACTCGCACAGCAATGAGAGAAAAAATGATACGGATTTTTGAAATGACAGGCAATTTTAATAAAAAAATGCAAAATTTTATCACACGAAACAAAATGCGAGTTAGCAATCATCCTACATTAAAGATGCAATGGTGTACTAAATTTTCTATAGTTCCCCGGTCGAAGATGAACAATATCGGTCGCGTTTGATATCAAAAATAACACACAAGCTATCAGAAATATGTGTAATATTGTAAACTCTCCAGGTTCTAAATATTTAATAATGATATGCGGATTACAGCATTTGGATTAAGCCGCAGTCTCGTGAGAAAAGGTGTTTAGAGAATAAACTCATTGCTTCGTTTTACACGATAACTTATAAACATAGATACAATAATGATGCTACCCGAGAAAGGAGGAAGTGAATCTTTAACTTTCCAATATGATCAAACGTACGTTCGTTCACGGTATGATTTTGCATAAAGAATTTTGTTATTCACGCTGCATAGAATATTTGCATACGACAATTTTACATCTATAGATCTATACACATATATGCAGCTTTGTATGTAGAGACTGAAACAAATATTATATCTGTCGATCTTTTGAACTATAACCGCCAGTGTAGTATGTAGAGAAAAAAACTTGACCGTCGAATCATTTGCTCAGATCAAATATTATCTCGTGTATTACGTTTGGCACAAGCTCCTTCAGAAGCGACCGCCTCGACGGCTCTCAGAATGTTAATCAAGTGTCGGGTTGGAGCATCGGCGGCATCCCACAAATCACTACAGCTGATGTTGCGGCTTACCGCGGGTGTCAAAATCGTGACAAACTGCAGTAACCGGTTGATCGTGCAGGCGATATAAAAATTACTCGGTCGGTTGGTTTATTCTTCCGTTCGGATCGTCGCGCGAAATATACCAGAGGTATACAAGGAAGTGTGAACGGACTTTCAAATTCATAAATTATACGGTTAACGATTTCCTGGTAAGATCAACGCCGCTTTAAAACTGATCCCTTGCAAAGTGAAAAGCGATAAAGTTATGGGCAGGGTAATTTGCATCGACATAAAATGTTTTTTCACCTGACGATGGGGGGGAAAAACGCGTAGCGAAAAAAGTAGACACTATCGACTCGCAAGTAAAGAATGTACGATCTTTTAACACCAACTCCCGTAGCTCAGTTTTCAGTGGAAACTTCAGGTAGGATATACACAGACAGATACACTCATTCTCATCGTAAGGATGTGAAGCAGACATTCGTACGTCCACCGTATGTGCCGAAAACCGAGTTTGTAACATAGGCCAACGAAAGTAACGTTTGCGATGTAAAAACATTGAGACTGCAGGAGGTTGATGATGTTGGTGGTAATCAAACCGTGAAATTAGAAACGTTACAATTAGCAAAAGCTTCGGTTTATTACTTATATAGAAGAAGATGCGGTAAGCAGGTCTGGAGTCGAATTGCAAATCGGGTAAATACGTTTGTCTTATAATATGTAATAAGTGAAGAAGGTACGCCACGTGAGCATCTCGACCAAGCGACAGCTAAATTATATGCGAATGTCGAGTCGTCGGAGAATGAATAACGACCACGCCGCAAGGAGTAAAAATGCGACAGTCACGATGCACGAACGAAAGGCTTAATTTGCTTTCAGGTAAAAAAGCCATAGATACTTATTGTTAGGTACTTGATGGAAGTGAGATTATTTCGTCGAAGAATTGAAACTGATTTGGTAGAAATTGGCTGCGTCTAATTAGTCGTTACGTAAGGTATGTATCGCTGATTGGCTTCAAGAAATGCAATAGGAACAATTTCCTATTGCATTCCACGGAAGGCGCTTTGAGCCTGGATTTTCACCAATGATTAATTACCTACCTCTACTATAGAATAATGAAGAGTTAAAAATTCATATAGAAAATAAGAGAGAAACTATCCTTTAGTCGTTCTAATTTCCGTAGCGAATTTTTTTCGCGCTACTGTACGGATAGAAGAATTTTAGGGAACAATAAGTTCACGTATGCACAGAATCGATTAGAGTATCAACTTTCCTATATAGAATTAGCATATTCAAATTCTATTGAAACTTGTGTGCAGATTTCAAACTATTCACAAATGTCACCAAGAAAATCAGACATCGATAGGTATAAAATTTAGACAACGACTGCACCAATTCCAACAGTTACCCATCTTGAAATGTCTTTAAATCGAACTTTTCCAGACGACTAAATTTTCTCTAAAATGCGCCCTAAAGTCCGGCATAACAACTACCGTTCAATTATTCTTTTTTAAACTTGACACACGATGAAAAAACATTTATGAAAATCAAAAAAAGAAACAGAACACGTCTACCTGTTCAACGTGCCAATTTAACATGAATTGTTGCAAAATATCGGCAGATGCGAGACGGTCAGCGATACAATTAGGGAAGCGAGTATAACCGCGTGCAACTTGGTAAATCGAATCTTTAGCAGGCCAATCACGAACGAGCAATAAACCCACATGGCACCGTATAGCGCCGTTATCTTGCGGCGATCGAAACGAACCGGAGCCTCTGTAGGTACCCATACCATCTTTGTACCGAACCACATCAGCGGTGTCGATGATCGTTCCATCGGCATCCCGTAACGCATACTATCCTCCGATCGCTGCAATGCGAGCAGTTCGTTCCTTCAAGCATCGTCGGCGGCAAAAAGTGTCACGTCCAGATCCAATCGAGAGGGAAAAAGCGTTAAAAATCCATTATGCATTACGCCCGGTATACCAAACTGAAATTAATTTCACCAGGATTACCGATCCAGCCTGCAGTTCGATCACGTTTTCATCGCGATGTCGCGAGTACCAAGCGCAAAAAATTGAGCTTCGTAAGTTCCGCGTTAAAAGGTGAGCTGATGACGGATAATCATTCCCGAATATCGGAGAGCAAATATCGAGCATCGTTCATTCCTTATGCGCGTAATTTGCGGTTGTTCGACAGAAAAGAGGATAAGAGGTACGTACGTTATACTCGCGTAAAGTTGGTGAAAATGAAAAAAACCGGTTACAGTGTAATACACCTCACGGACCACACATGCGATATGCTCATGCCTTCGTTTATTTGAGAAAATTTTACCTGGTTCGTAGAGACTGTCGACGGTAAATCCATAAGCAGTGGCTTGGCGTCTCGCCGTGGTAAATCTACAGTTCGCAGTGATGCGGCGATAAAATCTGCGCACCTTAGCGAGGCTCGAGGCGTTCGATGGCGGTGATTTTCCCTCTATGTGTATCTCGGCTTTTCAACCTCACGTTCAATTATTATATTATTATAAATTGTATATCGCACCGTGTTTCTCTCGCGGTATACTTTTTTTTCTCTTATACACAATCCACCAAATAAGTTAAAAGAGAAGGAATTCGTTTCTCAATTTCTACGGGCCAACGGGAAAGCTCCAAGTGCCTCTCGAATCATAGTGTATACGAGCCGACAATTTCTTTTATTTTGATAAAAATCTAACGGCTGCTGTCAGTTGTTGTAAGCACAGTGTGTATCCGCGCGGAGTGCACGGGACTCTTGAGCAAATATGTAAATATGTATAACATACACACGAGTATAGAATATGATGGATGACTGACAATGAGATACACACTGGTACGTTGAAGCAGCGTATGGATAAGAGAAAACTAACACGTTTCGAAGATATCGACGCTGTGCAAAGAGCCTTGGCGGAACTGGTACTAAGGCTCACAGAAATTCACTACCGGGGGTACTGCTTAAGCGAGAAAGAAACCACTACGGTGGTTCTGTAACGCCACGTAGAAAACGACTACTGTGTACGTAGATCCATGTTCTCGAAACGGAACGATCTCCCTCTCTCGCTTGTCTCGTTAATACCGGCTTAGGAAGTTTGTATACGTATGGTTGAAGAAAGAAAAACACAGCTAGAGCCTGTGCCATGCACAAGGAGTGTGTAAACACGAAATTCAGAAGGGGGTCAAGCGACAATGAACGGATCGTCTAATTACGCGTGGAGTGGATGCTCTTCATCCCAACCAAAGAGGAGGATTATCGTTGATCCCGCTTTGAGATGTATATCCACGGCACACGGAAACGCGGGTTTTTAATCTAGCCGAGATGAAGATATCCGCGATTAACAATGCTTCGAAACGGAATGCCGTGCCGTGCCGCGAGCGTCGAGTTGCCGCGGAGTTACTCTGATCATCTGGCCACGATGATCATCGCAACAGGAAAGACGACCACCGAGTTTTACGGTGGTGGCGATGGTGGTGGTGGTGGTGGATCGCCGCTTAGCCTCAATTCCATTTTTCAGCTTCTTTACTAGCGGCCCAGAATTCAGGCCTTACAATTCTCAAGATGGCTCACCACCACACCATCTGCGTATCAATGTCTCCGCCAATTACACGGCTTCGTCGCACGCGAAGGCAGCTCAAGATCTATATTCTAATGCCGATGATCGTTCGTTGGCATCGGTGGACATTCGATCGGACGCGTTTTATAGGCTCGTGTCAAATAAATTCACAGAGAATCCGGGTTTCGATCAACGCGGAATTCTTCAACACATCACAGAAGTTCGGGGCTATTCAATTAATTATAGTGACGATGCGAAAATTGAGTCGCGATGATTTTTAACGAGATCGATATCGCGGATCCAGTTTCACCGATCATCGATCAGTCGGAATCGCGTCAAGTTTCAAATTATTCTTCTCCATAACTCTTCAATTTTAACGCCGAGTGAATAACATTTCACTCTATGGTTACGGAGTATCTATATTTTCTATAACGCGTTTCACGAATTTATCGTGACTATTGTTATTTGTTTAAAGTATAACGCACCATTCGAGTGCACGATGCGGGGCACTCGGCTGAACGAAAACACGGGAAGACCGCAACTAACGAAAGTTTATACAGTGGAACTGCTGCATAAATGGGTGTAAGCACAACTTTAATTACACGCCTGCTAGCGCGCCGGATGCTCGTTAATATTAAAACTGAGATTCAATATAATATTTGACTACAGTGGGTATTATACCGCAGTCTTAATTATGCATTCAATTACCTTCTACAACCGGCTCAGCTACTTTTCGAGTAGAAAAATCGATTAATCTTTGTCGAGCCATCCTTATAGTCTTAATAGTTCTTCAAGCATAATTTTGCGTTGTATAAATATACATCAAGCGCTTGTAAGGCGAAGTATTAGGAAATAATCTGAGAAAAAAATCACAACATCGATTTTTTACTTTCACATCAGTCTTCGCGATGACAAACGTATGAGTAGTCACTTTTCATCACTGAATATTATAAAAAAAAGATAAAATAAAAAACATGAAGTTTGCTATTCCGCACTTGCGGAGGCTGCAGTAAATCTTCTCCCAGAAATCCGGATAAATTTTCGTTGTGCGAAATAACATGACAGTGGATTTTTCCAAAGTGACCATCACGAGTCCCGATTATCGCTACACGTGGAAACATTTCCGCGTTTGTAGTAACGGTGACAGCATACAACGCGTCAGATGCACCAGATCTGTGCAAAGTCGGCCAATGAGGGGGATGGCAGTAAGGATTGGGAAGTAAGGAACGAGATGCAGGCACATAAAAAGTGAGTAAAACGTAATAGTCGAAAACCGCTCGCTGCTTACAGTGATAGGAATGTCTAGCCGTGTAACCTAGACCCGTTCATAGGTACGTACCTACTTCATGCGCTCTCCAGACTCGGACGATATTCGAGTTCAAGTCGGCTAATGCCTGAAACGAACGGCCGAGGAAGACTACTTCGCATACAGAACAGCGCAGCGAGGAAATGGCTACCAGTTACATACACACCTGTATATACAATACGGTACGCGCTGTACTTTGAAAGAATTTGGCGTCGTTGAATGAAGGATGAAACAGAAGTGAAATAAAAAATACACCAAAAAACCAATCAAACCAATCAAATCAAGCACGAGCTACCGGGAATACGTTCTGCTCGATGGGAAAAACGTATGCTTTGAAACGTAGCATGAAATGGGACGTACGCGAAACGTTTGCGTAGAAAAGTCAGGATGGTAATTAGGCGAGTAAAATACTTCCGCTAAATTTCTCGGTCATTTCATAACGTACCGAATGCAGCAGGTAAATACCGGCGCCTGTGGAGCGAAAAAGGAGAGTTCACGGTTTACTTTAATTATTGTTCACGCCTGCTGCAGATACTATCTTTGTACGAACATTGCCGCGTTCATTGTGGATGAGCCAGACTATGCTAGCTATCCGTGTCCGATCGGAAGACGGCCTACATACCTGCCGACCATTGCCAAAATACTTTCTTCTCTTAAACAGTTTCGGTCCTGGAGTATTGCGATAATTATTGCTTCTCGTATAATTGAATTTTGCTTCCGTTCTGCGTTGCGTACTAGTTAGTTTGATGCAAATACGAATACGAGTATGACTTACCTAGTCGTTGTGTCATCTAGCTTGTTAAACGATCAGCGGACAGCAGTGGGAAGCGAAAAAAAAAGTACACCTGGGGGATATAAATGAACACCTTCAACGCGGAAATCTACTTTCTCTAGTATACGAGTACATGTACCATTGGTATAAAGTATCGTTGAAGCATTCAGCTCTTGTCAAGATCGTTCCCACAGAGCGAAAACCATGAACGTACTTACGTGTGATTTATACTCAAAATCCCAACGAAGAGACTGACACGCACGTCTGACCTTAAAGAATGCGCTATAATAGATACGCCGAGAATTTTCATAGCAGCTAATTAATCGCTGTTAATCAACACGCACCGCGGCGGTTAAACAGTAGCTGTAATATCGTTCGTGCTCGTACCGTGTCTAGATCCAGTTAATCAACCGTTGTCGATATACTTAATAGTTTTCGGAAGCTGGTCTCGTCCGTTGCTCCGTTAATCAGATACACGCAACAAATCAAGTCGTGATGGTACATATTTCTAGACCGATTTATATTCAATCTTTGATTTTGTCGTTATAATTTATATTATCGCCTCGTACTTGATACTCCGATAAACAGAGAAATTGACAAATTGAACAGGGTACGAACTGGTTCTACAGAAGTTTATTCTACAAAGTGCGACCCTAGGGAAAGAATGGGAATCCTACAGAGTTCGTTCCTGCAGAAAAATGATGTAAATAAGTTGAGAACTACGCGTCTGGAACCGCATTCAAGTGATTCGTGGCACCTTAAAGATTATAATTATAAGTTAGGCCATATGCCAAACCGCAACACACAGTTCCCTGATAAGAACGCAGAAGGTGACTGTATCACCTCTAGAGCTAGAATAAGTAAGGCTTCGCTCTTTGTAGAAGTGAACTGTTTAGGATCACATTCTGTTGAATTTTCGTTCTGTATAGGTTAAAAGTACTCTGTAGGATAAAACTTTTGTAGAAAAAGTCCTGTAGGATATCTTTTTAGGACTCCTATACTATACGACAGATTTCTGTAGAACGGGAAGCCTCTCGTCCAAGATCAGTCGATTTAAGACGACGTTCTCATAATCACGTAACGTGTGTTGAGTTTTGAAGAACCTCCGTTTCTGTTTTTACTTATTGAATAGGTATTTTGAGATTATCAATATACCTATACTGTCAGAGGCAAAAATTGGAAAACAAAGTTTAATCTTCTTGCAAAGTACGAAACCAGTATTAGAAAAATGTTCACTCTGAGATTGTCGAAATGTAATTACCCGAAAGGTAAGATGACGTTATATAATTGACCAAGCTGACCTTTGACGGGTGCAGAAACAGTGGAGGCGCCATCGGGAACGTCAACAGCCCGTTCTTGGTTCCCCGGCAATATCATGGATATCTTATTGGCTGCGGGATCACTTTCTCGAAGTTTCCAGTTCTCCCTGCCGGGAGAAACGGGCGGCGAAGATTCCCTCTCCTTCCATCCAACATCTCGCAAATGTCCGTCGTTATTTTTGGCCTCATCGGCGAGATCCTCGGAGTCCTTCCAGGCGTCCGGATCAGGAAGATCGGGAACAAGGGTCTCCTCGTCGTCGTCCCTTATCCTCCACTTGGCCCTTTGATGGGGCTCGTTTTTGATCGACTTCGCGTCTTCCTTAGCCGCGATTTCGCTCACCGAGTCAACGACGTCCTCGACGAGTTCCTCCTCCCTGAGGATGTACTCCCTGCGTTCGTTGGGATCGGGATAAACCCTATAGGGCCCAACGAGGCCCACGATACCCCTCGGAATTCCAGCCACCGGAGGATTAGCTCGTGTCCCGGCATCCCTCTGCCAGTCGTAATCGAACTTGGGTTCACCGTCCGTCGAGTACATTTCGGGATTTGGTCCCGTCTGCCGAGAGGCCGTCTGAAGCCACCGATTTAGCTCCTGCTGTCGGTTCAGGACCTCGGAGTCCTCCTCCTGCTGTCGTATCTTCGGCGGTTTCCTGACGACGCTGTAGATGGCTTCCTCCTCCTCTTCAAGGGGTTCGACTATCTCCGCTGTCTCGTTGGGAAGCCAAACGTAGGGAGATTCTTTCTGGTGAACACTCGTGGCGTCGGAAAACTTCCTACTTTTAACCGCTCCGTTCACCGCGCTGATCACAACCTGGACCGCATTTTCGTTGAGCGTTGACGGCGGCGATGTTGCCGGTGTAGCGGAGTCCGTGTTGCTGTCCAAAACGCTGTAGACTGGCTCGCGGGTCGCCGTCTGTATCCACCGGGGTCTTGGCCTTCTGCCGTTGCTGGTACCCGCACTTTTCTGCTCCGTGATCGCGGCAGAAATGCCGGACAGTTCAGCCACCATATTAATTCCCGGTCAGAGGCACAACGGGTATTTGGTTTACGATGTCAGGCGGCCGGAAGTCACGCCTTGGTCAATCCGAACATGTCGAGGTCCGGACACGCCGGATTTTTTCACGTATCAGTGTCGCGTTATCGCCGAATTCCTCTGCCTGGACGTCACGTGGGGTTTGGAGTGGCGCTTCTTTTGGCTTACCACCACTACAATCTACGCCACGCTGACGATGAGAACCAGAAGAACCAGCGGCAGAGCCGCGATAAAATTCGTCAAGTACCTACGTGGCTAAAATCGCGGATATAATGTGACAACCGGGATTGCCGGCGGTTCGAAGAACGGCCAAAAAACCGGCGAACCAAGTCAGAAGAGGCAGTCGTAATATGTAAGTTAATGTGATCGCGAAACGGTACCGCAGTCAGAGTAAACAACGTTTTCCATTTTTTTTCCTAGCAGCCAAGAACCCGATTCACGTTCGACATTCCCAGATTATTACACTTGTTTTTTCCTTTCCTTCCGATCGAATGTTCAAACGACTGGTGAATAATATCAGGATCCAGTTACCCGCGAAACGATCAGCCGCACGCTACACACTTTAACCGTCGTCTTCCCGAACCAAACTCGATGATCCACAAATGGTAAATGACGTCGAAAAACCTTTTGCGCACAAACGGTTTTGTTGTATATCCTGCAAGAGTGCGTTCAGCGGTTGGAGGTGGGCACAGGTCGATGGGATGGATCTAGCTCACCCGTGACTAGCTTGACAAAGATACAGAGTTTCACATTCCTTCAACGCCAAGCCTTCCGCCTTCCCATCAATTATTATTCAATGCGTTTTTCAAGCTCCCCCCCCCCCCCCCCCCCCCCCCCCCCCCCGCCCCTGCGGTCGCATGTGGGAATCGCGTTTCCCTCAAACATCTGCAGTACGAACCTCTGCAGATGATCTTATCTCTCACAGTGGCAGATTGCAAGCCGGCTATAATCCTGCATCAGCTGAATCTGGGAAGAGTAAATTTGTCGTAATTGTTTTTACGATGATGATGTTGTATCCCACGAACAACCATGTTTGGTTCCTCTAGGCGGCGGAGAGTTATGACCATTTAACGTGACATTCCATACCTTGTCATGGGTCATTGGACACGCTTGAATACTCAATTTGCATATCGAGATATATGTACCTACTCGAGGAGAGTCTCGAGTCAAATTTGATTAGCAAGAGCAAGCTGGCTGAGCTATAACCGAGATTCTTGGGGATATTACATTTTCAGCAAAGTGCTGCCTTGAGCACTAAGAAAGCACTCAAAGAACCAGCTTACTTCAACCGTCGCAAACCAATCAAAATTGATTGACATATTTTTGCGAAGAGACGTGGTATTTTTCCGTCACGTATTTCACGGTGAATTCAACGGATATTTACCCAACAAATATCTCCAAACGTTATACCATGATAAGTGGATAAATAGTTAGACTTGTTGGTGTCACGAGAGTTAACGCCATGTCCAAAAGTTTTTCGTACGCGTGTAGCCTTTCTCTTGTAAATCGATCGATGATCCATTTCCTTCCTGCCTTCCTCTCGCTATCACTGGTGACTTTGAGATCGCACCACTTCAATTTTCAACAAAAATGGGTTTCTATTTTTTTTTTATTATGGCCGGAAAAGAGCCGGACGATTGAGAACTTAGGTTCTCTGACTCTTTTGGTGGTGAGTATACATGGTTTCATTATTTAAACCCACAAATTAATGTCACTATGATTGTATGGCTAACCCATCATCATTCTAGATGACGACTTTGATCGCTGAAGGATACGAATTACTTATTTAGATGTAATTTTTATTCCTTTTAATATTTAATTCAAATTATTGATTAATCTAATGTGGCGACTTTTCGCACGCTTCTCTTACGTATATAATTGTAAGTAACATTTCGACTTAGTTTTGTGAAAACTTTGCTTTACCGGAGAGTTCCCGTTAGATTCGAAACCCGACCTTTTCCTTTCTTACGTTTTTTCTCAAGTTTCATCTTATCTTTACGAATAATTTCATTTACGTGTTTGTAAATAAATATATCTGAGGAGGGCCGCCCTCAAAGGGCCGAAACGTCAACAACTGACCGTTATTCTGACCTTTGACACCGAGAAACGTGTTCCCATATCCATTGATAAAGTCGAGCGACCCTACCTGCGTAACATGATACAGTCATAATAGACAAACAACCGTCGTATGCTTATAACAGGTATAGCACGTTACAGTTTCGCGTGACCGATACGCGGAGATAAACAGTGGACAATGGAAAGCCTGCGATTTGAGAAATGGAAGTCGCTACGTGACAGGTGCTCCCCATAATAATGGGCAAGTCATCAGACTGCAAGAGACGCCGGTGCAGTTTTACAATTGATTTATCCTCTGCTCCGCATTATACGGTTTACAATCGTTACGGTGAATCTGAAATTGTCTACCGCAGTCAAGATTGAAAAGGTTCCGAAGCGATTCACGATAGTCGCATACCCGTATAAGCGTCTTGCACGCCTTAAGCATCCCGCAATCAAGGAGCCCGGACCCGCAGGTCGCACACCTATCCTTATCGGTAAACTTTTAGTGTCGGTTATATGCGGTATTCCTAATTGCTAGTCGAGGTTAGTTAGGTGCATCGCTGCACGCCCGATGGTCCGCAGGATTATCATATGGCACCGTAAAGGATCAGCGAAAATAAGCGCCGACAAGTGGTTGAAGCGGAGGCGTAACAGGTGGAGGCATAGACCTGGGAATGATCGTCGCTCAACGAAATGATGACGGAAAGGAAAAAGAAACTAAAAAATCATCCGTTAGTTTTTACGTCGCTTTTGACGTAGGAACAAAGGTCGTTATGAGCGCATAAACCAAATGCCGTGGAGGCATAAGCTGGAAGCATCGACTCGAGGATGCGCGTCGCTCAACAAACTGACGACAGAAAGAAACAGGAAGTTAAAAAATCATTTGCGTAGCTTTTGACGTCGGAGCAAAGGTCGTTACGAGCGCATAAGCCGAATGTTGCGTATCATCGAGATGCCAAAATTTGAGCTGCATCGTTAATCATTCGTTGCTACTATGCCTGAACTTTTGTAAATCTTTTTTTTATCACAATTTTCGTTAGTATTTGAGTGACGCAACTGATACGGAGTTTTTTTTTTTTGTTTTTTTTTTTTAACGTAGAAAAAAGGAATAAATGTTGCAATTGTGAGGCTGATGCTGCAGATATATAAATGACTCGTCTAATGGAGATGTTTATCGGTAATAATTCAGGGTTTACGTTTGTTCGAATGTGGTAATTTTGGAAAAGACAGTATTCGCAAAAGGCTACAAACAACAGTTCAGCCAGTTCGAAGTACTTGGCTTCGGTTTAAGCGGCCAATTTCTGCTTCCCATGAGAAAGTAAAAATCCGGATAGGTAATAAACGTGAGTGTTACAGCTTGCGCACCTTACATTACAAGGCTACAAGTATGCAGGTAATGCAGGTGACTCGGCGCATCCGTCCTATATTACATGCCGTTGTCCTGGATCCATACGAAAGTCTAAAGCGACGGCTGGAATAAAGAGTTGACGTTCGTTTAAAAGCCCTACTCTCAATACAGTCGAGAATCAGTACAGAGATTACTAGATATTGTATTGGCAATAAATAGTAAATTGTATGGTTACGATGACAGCCCCTCATTACTTCCTTTGTTTTCCGGCTGCAAGAAATATGGCAGACTAAGGTCAAATTCTGCAATTCCAAGTTACCTCGGTGAATAGGATTTATGCGATTTTCTAAGAATTTTCAGAGAAATTCGAACATTTCGTACAATATTGTACAAGAAATTGTTTTCGCACAAAATTGTAGTGTCTTGTAAAGTTTTTACTGAAAAAATACAAATTTTCATGAAAATCTATAAGTTTTTATGAGACATTATGCAGAAAATATTGGATTCGTACAATATGGTGAATATTCATAATTTCTTATGAAAACTTAAAGATTTACATGAAAATTTTTGTTTTTCATTAGTAAACAATCTACAACGCACTACAATTCTGTAAGAAAATTAACATTTCTTTATGAAAAACTACTCATAATTCTATAAGAAATGATACGAAATGTTCCTATTTCTGTAAAAATTCGAGGTCATAGAAATTTTCCCCATCAGGGTAGCTTAAATAAAACTGGTATGCCATTTCTCGAACAGCATAAGGCAAAAATTCGTCGGTATTTCATCCAGACAAACGGTACTTAATGTCAATGAATCCAAATGATAGGATCGAATCTCATCGGTATTACAAAACTCTCCAAGCAGCAATAATGGATGAGTAAGCATTGAACTTGCGGATGAATGCATTTATATCTAATCGTATGAACGTACGTCCGTTTACTGTAAATTTCTTAAAACACACGCCGCGTGCTAGACGGCGAGCGAGAATTGAGTATCGTGTGGATATTATTCCGCGCGGAAGGTGGGATGCAATTTCACATGGTCAAAGGTTAATTCCTCAACAATCAATAATATCTATCATTGCCAAGTCAAGTACCTATGCAGGCAATCAGACGCGATTCACGTAGGTATAGTGCAATTTTCCAACGTTCATGCGAAACGACCGATAAGCTGTTGTCATTTTACCGTAAAACCATAATGGTATTTTACAACAACAAATGACGATCATTGCCAGATGTTTCGTTTATATTTTTTCAGCGTTACCTTAATACCTACTCACAGGCTGCATCCAAGCGGTCGTTGTTCACTATGAAAAGCTAAAAAAAAAAAGATTCAAACAAGCAAGATTCGTACGGAAAGTTATGTACGATAAACCTCTGTACACAAGCCGATCGTACACGATGCAATTACAAATTGCAGATGTGAAACAGATAACGGTGAAACGGGAGAATTACTTTTTTATCACGAAATTTCCTTCTCCCTAACCAATTCCGGTGCTGCAACTGTACGTGTTAAAGATTTGACGAATTTTCAAAATTTATTATTCTCTTCCGTTGATCAGACGAGATCATTCGCGTCACATTTGTACTATCACTGTAATACATTGAGTAATCTTAGGTACAAGAGGTGTGCGACTATGCTTCAATGTACCGCGTCAATTGTGCTTTAAATAAATTTTTTGCATAGATTGAAACGATCGAGTAGACCACTTCATCTTCTTGGTTCCAATTAACCGCGTTGCGTGAGTGACGTGGATGTCGTCGTGCTTGTATGGAAAACAACTAATTGGTAGCAAAACATCGCCGCGTGTAAACCAGCATCTAACAAACGTGTACCAAACATGCCTGAAGGAAGATTTTCCGAGTAACATACCTCGGTTATAACGGCACGTCATTCGCCGCAGGTGAATATGTGCTTGTATGCAATTAAACGTGTAAGTGTAGACGGAATTTCTTTGAAACCACTCGTCAAAGATCTGGTTTGAATTACAGAAGCTTATAACAACGCTACACCGTACCCGCGATAAAACAAATCAGCAACTACTCTACAATTGTGAAAAGTAAAAGTTTCATGCAAATATCGCGTTTAATTATATTTAATTATACATATGCAGATCAGAATCTCGAGCTGCCGATAGCAAAAAAATATCTGTGAACAATAAGTATAGTCCAAACGACGAAGAAGCACAAGGTATAACGAAGTTAGAAGCTTTCGCAATTTTTCATAACCTCCAGCTATCACTGCAGTCGGTAATTAGGTAAATACGTGAGTCAATTTTAAATATAATTGATTGTCGAGTATGCGAACGCGTTTCGACTAGCATGGGGTAAAAGGTATATTATGTACGTGAATCGTTAAAACTACTGCCGCAGTTTCACGGGGAATAATGACCGCAAGAATTTTCCCAGGTGTAAAATATTTACATCCTACACCTATCTGGTAATCGCAGGATACATATGGTATATATTTTACTACTCGAGAGATTGGAATCACCATTTTTTCCTCATTTGTCTATTAAATTTCATTCATTTCAAATAATTACATTAACAGCAGATGCTGTACCGGCATTAAAAAATTATTAATCAACTTAATACAGTTATCGTCCTTAGCAGTAATTCCGTTATCTTATACGTTATTAAACACCATAATCACACTCGTCATTATACCGCGAATCAATAATATAACGAAAGGTATAAAGAATGTAAGGTGTGTGTGGAGAGAAGGTATTAGATTATCTACCGTGAATGAAAAGACAGTTCAGCCAAATTGTGCAATGATCTAAGTTAGGGCTTTTTTCATACATTCTCTCCCCTGGAATAATGTACAACAGTTTTTGACCGATAACAAGGAAACTTAATTTCTGATTAAAGAAAATGACGCGCTGCTGCGGCTTGATCGCTTTACACAAATATTACACATCCGCTCGTATAATGCGTGGAACCCGATCTGAAGTGCATCCGATTGTGACTTGTGAGTTAACCGTAACTGCAGCAGTAGTGCCCCTGTACTATACTTACATCCGCTGTGGAATCTCGAAGCGTCGAGAAGCGCAATGAAGTGTACGAGTATAAGGTACACACTGCAGAGGTTACACGTAGAAATATCCTACCCGGTTTGCAATTATACCGCAAATTCCAACGTGTTGTCCGTCGTACGCGCCGACGACTACCAGCTCCAGAGTTTCGAAGTGGATGCAAATGCATCTCGGTTTTATCTCCTTACGCGTACCGGTACTGTAGCAAGTATTTACACAATTACCGAACAACAAAACAGCAGCATCGATGTAACGATAGTTACGCTGCCAGCGATATTTTACAAACGGTTGTTATACCGTGAGATACAATCTCTCTCCTAAAATATAATACATCCTACGCTCGGAATCGTATACTGCAAAGTGTAGAAAATGACTCCAATTGTGTTGCACGAGGATACGTCAAGGGTATTAGAAGTTACGATGGTGGAAAGATTGTGGAAAAATTGTTTAACTGGCATACCGCAATTTCGGACTAATTTACTTTCGTGCGATTATTTGAAGAAAAGAAGGAGAAAGAAAAAGAAAGAAAACTATTTGACTACTACAGAAACCATCCTGTCTTTATATTCGTACTAAACAACTAGATTCTCATATAATAAGTTGAAACGTGTTGAAATTAAATGAATCGCTTTGATGATGGACCGAAGAAAAAAATAAATAAATAAATGATAAAAAAAAACGACGTATGTGACCCGACTTCCGCCGGCGAGAGACGGCTCAAGTATGTGCCTGGCGTGCGAATGACGTTACACATTTTCAAACTCGTCTATAATAACAGGGTATATAGGGTAACCGAATAACGCAATCCTACTCTCATCAGCTGTTAACACGGATCCACATCGAATGTGAATCTGTGATGGCTATTGACACTTTCGAGTTTCGTTCGTTTCAATGGATGACAATAATGTGCGGAGCAGGGATCGTCGTAACGTACGATTTCTATTTTTACATTGTACAATTAGCGTTATTGCTAACAGTATGATTTCTCTGCACTCGTATCGACGTATTCATATATAGGTTATTGTGTCGGGATCTCGTTTAATTCTCTCCTCTATAACGAATCGTGTGCTCGATAATGCAATTTTTTTCTTCTTGCTCATTTCTATTTTTTTATTTTTTTTTTTTATTTTTTTATGTTTTCGTTACTTTGTTTTTTGTTTTTCTTTAGCATTCGACCAGCAGCTGTACAAGCGGAGAACACGTAGTTTTAAAAAGTCCGTGTGCACATATTAATTCTAAATATATGTATTATAGGTGTATGTAAGCCGTATGTTTGCACGGCGATGATTGAAATGAGAGTCGGGAATTTTTTATTATCCGCTTCCCGAATGACGCGTTACATCGGTAAGTACGTGATATACACGTATGTAGGCATATACATGTATATACAATATATATGCACATTGCACATACACAAGGCGCATACGTGCGCATCTACACGGGTTGATTTCTATTTGATATTCGCAATGTATCCGGCTTTAATCCAGCGCATTCAATGCTCTTACGTTAGTTTATTTTTTATTTTATCGTTTTATGTTTTCGCGCCATAACTTTCAGCATGCCCGAGAGTCCGGAATTCCCAGTTTTCGAAATCAAATACGATTCAAATGTTAAATGACTAAATTTGACACAATTTTACCGTATTATTATTGTTGTTGCTCTTATGTATCATGTTGACACGATAAAACTGAATATCGAAAAGTGAAATACGAATGAGCCTCGCAACGTGAATAATGATTAACAGTTAATAGTTGCCACACGTTGTGTATATACTAACGATAAGTTTACGTGTAACCCACGCAAAACTGCGCGTTCAATCTCGCGGACATACCTGTAACGGGTCGACTTAACGTCTTTCCAATTTCAACGGGACTGGATAATGGTTTCAAAGTGCCAAATTTACCGTGCATCGGCATCGGAGTATACAAAACGCAGCGAATGATCTACTTACAGAGCATCCGTCTAATACACGCCCTGAAGTTACTCAAGATCGACTCCAGAGTAACGCGCGTAAACAGGTTCAAGATTTAATAGGCCGATTAACGGTAATATGCACGGTGATCTATTTACCAAGACCGATTGGGATCGGAGCGGCACGTTGATCGCTGAAAGTACAAATTGCGTCGTTTCAAAAACGAATTTTTACTTTTTACTTTTTTTATTTCTTCATACTGTACGAGAGGGGAAAATTTAGAAAATCCCTAAGCTTGTCCTCGTTTTATGTGCAACGCGGATATACCGAAGTCGATATCTATACACATGTAAAAGTCATCTCGAAGATATGAATGGTACTTTTTAATGACACGGATCATTAGCCCACTTATCTCAAGCAGATCGTTTAATTTTCGTCATATTTCATATGCTTTGAAATTTTAATGGTAGAAAATATTTATAGCAGAGCTATGAAAGAAAAACCGAGGTATAAAGTACACGACTGCAAAATTAGGTTTTATTTGTTTATTTATTTATTTTGTAAGCGATAATTGTACGTGTTCCGACGAAAGGTTGGATATAACTTCGTTTTTATTACGTCGTCTCGACAGTGAAGTACAACAATTGCGTCCTAGAATTTCATGACAACGATCTAATTTTTTTTGTCAAAATACGATATTACGTTATAACAATGCCTATATGTAACATAAATAAACATCAAATTTGACCGAGATCTCTGAATTCTTCTTCCTTCTTAATTGGTATGTTTATAGTTCAAGTGTGCTTCTTAATTTTTTTTTCATTTTGGCTTCTCATTCAAATTCCAGTTTTGGCTACTCCCCTCCCTCCCCCCATCGTGCACGAGATTCTGTATCCACATACCGACATTCCTAGAGGAACTATGGATCGTGGTACACGCTTACAGTTCTCGCTGACTCTAGAAATATTATATTATGTATTACTTCCGTGAACCGAATATAAAGACTACATTATACCTTTGTCGCAGAAAATATTATCCCTCGCGGCTGTACGTATGCATTACCATATTTTTGCACTGAGGTCTGCGCATTGTGCAGTACGAAACTCAGCTAAAGTACCTACAAAGATATTTCATTCCGCAGGTATTATTATATTTCCGCGAACGATAAGACATCGCGCATCGGCCGACGTTGACAGACCGACATTTTTTTTCGCAAACTTTGTTAGGTAAATATTATACCTAGGTACAAAAGAGCCAATTTCCTTTACCGTTCTTCTTCCCGACGCACAGCAGCTTCATTTTTATATATTCGCGTTGTACCGCTTTACTTCTACAGTGTTCTAATGTACCGTTATAAACGTATGTAGATATGTTTTATACGTCTGACAGTGATTGAAAAACAAATCAACGTCAAAGAAACGATATTTTTTCCTTCGACGAAGAGAAAGAGAGATAGGTAAATAGATAGATGGATAAAATTTATTGCATGTACGTTGTGTTGTAAAATAATTTACAAAGGTGAGATGATGGTAGGATAGAGCGAGAGAAGGAGAGAGAGAGAGAGAGAGAGAGAGAGAGAGAGAGAGAGAGAGAGAGAGAGAGAGAGAGAGAGAGAGAGAGAGAGAGAGAGAGACGCGTTGAGAAATAAATGACGCACGACTCAACTCGTAATGATTAAAAACGTACAATAATATAGACTTGATCTTGAATATTCACTTGACCCAAATCGTATGCCGACAGTTGCAATTGGTGAATTTTTAAATGATTGGTAATTGAGTCCGTGATTTTTTTTCCCAGCATTATCTTAATGCGTTCGTTAATCAGCTTATTTTATGATTATGGCAAAAAATTTATCTTGCGTATCAACTATTGATTTCAAACCCGCATTAACCGGTTCCACATTATTCGGATATTAAAAATCCACGTGTCGTTAGTCAATTGATCGACAAGCAGCTACTTAAACATTCTACTCTTATAATTAAATTTCACCTCTGAACTGTATGAATAATAACAAGATTACATGGTTCGATGTAAAAAAACAAAAAATCGTCGTTAAAAAAACGCCACACAAGTTAATGTTGTACACAGATCGAATAATTTTTTGAACAAAAATTAACGCCGTGTAAAAATGACGGATAAATATTCGTGTTCGAATGAAAATATATCGGATATACGATATTGCAGCAATGCCACGTAGGTCAGGATCCAAAGTTCACGACGCGCGTATAATATAAATATTCAGCCACACACTCGGATCTTGGAACATGAATTTCATTTCAGTTAATTGCAAGATAAGCGGTTGGGTTAAACGACGGACTAACCAGCTACACATGTTACAGCTGTAAAGCGGATAGACCGGTTTATGTAGTGCAACAGTGGTCAATATGACGATCAGCGATGGATTGATTCGGTCCATTTTCATCTCCGCGATATTCAGCCTGTCGTATTCTGTCACGTTAAACGAACGGTACGTAAAATCGTGTGTTGCGAATTTTTCCAAACAACTGATTGTTGATGTATAAGAAAATCTCCAGCTGTTCCTTTTCCACCGATCACCCGCGCACTGCAGAATTTCCCTTTTTCTGTTCTCCTTATTGGTAATCAAATCTCTAATATATAACCTACATAGGGGTGTAAGGTGGCTAGCACTGGGGGATGAAATAACGGAGGATCAACGGCGGATGGAAAATATGAAAATAGTGAGATACAATACGAGCTACCCGATATCGACTACGTCCGAAATTTTCTACAGTACGAAAAACGACATGAGGATAAATTACATCGTTGTAGCGGCGTCTGCGATGAAGGGATTCGTTAGTGTGGAGAAGGGGGGAATTGGCCAGAAATGGGTGACGATAAAATACACGAGCGAAAACGGATCTCAAGACCAGTTGGAGGTCTTAATCGAGTCTTACAAAAGCGAGCCAAGTTTGATCGTCAAAGACAACTCGGCAAAGACTTTGACAACCGTGATCGTTATGGACGAAATCAGGAATTGGACCGAACAAATTTTACGATAAGTTGCAGAAAATTCTAATACGATCGATGAATACCCGTGACTTATCATTATATGTATACAGCGCAAGACGTAAAAAGACCATGACGCCTATCGATATTGATCTCTGCAATTATTATTGTTATCAATGAATTTCTTATTTATTATTTATTAACGTGTTCTGTATCGTATACTTTAATGCCAACGAACCAATTTCTGTACAATATATCTATAGTTGAGATGATCTTAAGAATGTTATACTTCGGCAATAATAGTTTTTGTATATCAATGGAGAATTACACTTTCTATTTAGCACATGAACAATAATTATCGTGTTAATTATCCCGTAACCGGAAATCCTAATCTGGCAAAGTTACGTCTTTTTCACTTTTCTCAATAAAAAAAACGCAACTTCCTCCCAGCCGTAGGATAGAAGAAGTGAATCATAATATTCGGGAGGCTCGCGTGTTTTCCTTTCTATACGCATATGCAAGAATTTGGAAATGAAATTATATCAAAAGAATAACAATTAGGAGAAGTTGACCGAGTTTCAATAATATTTCGCCCTAGTTACGAGCCTACGATAATAACTCAAACCGTTGTACATAAGTATACACCAGTGTTCCTAATTACGAAAATCAAGATCAAAGTATACGAAAGCAACCAAACTCACCGACCATTCCCTCAATTATCCAAATACGATAATATTATCATACGATTATGATTAAGACGTTCGGTGAAAATTGTAAATCCAGACGATTATGACCAATGTAAAAACCACTGCGTAAAGCGTGTGCAGAATCAGCGCATTGCGCGCGGTTGTATCTGACGCACCGATGTCACGTTCCAAAGAAAATCCTGCGTCAAGCTCACGCATACGAGAACGATCCTTATTCTCCTCTGCACTTCAACGCACCGGCATCCAAGATTAGATATAATTGCATGGCTGGCATAGCGAAGGTGAGGTTTATATATAATAATGCGGGAACAGTGAATACGAACGAAAAAATGCCGCGTCAAGCTTCAATCGTCGGACGTAAACTGACAAATGTAGAAATAGACAACAGAACGGTATTTCAATCAAGAATAATTCATTATAATACACTTGGCGACGATGTTTCTCTCTTTGTTGTTTGACTGCTTGACATTTTTTCTTTTCACCACCTTAAGCTAGCTTGCGGGAATATCGTGCCTCATTCAATGATGATAAGAAAAATCATCGGGATATTATCGAAGAACGTTATGTTTACACAGATATAAGTATCGTCTGATGTTATACTGTACGATAGAAGAACAGAGATCGCGTACAGTGAGGATAGTCCAGCAGCTAGCTGCATCGGTCAATTTCACAGCATTAAAGCGCGTAGCTCGTCGCGTTAAGAATTCGTCCCGCGTCTGCACCAAAGCCAACTTGTAGTACAGCTATACGTATACCATACCATGGCTGTTATACAAATTTATTTGTTAATATGAATATCATATTGAGAGTAGGCTTGAATAAATTTTTTTTTTTTTTATCGTAATTCATTTGTCACGAATATATTTCACATGTATACATATAATGTATGTTTTGGAAACTTTTGCTACTGGATATAAAATATACCTATATAATATTGACGCAGACGATTTCCTCTTTTTGTTTAAAAATCGTCGACATCCGCGTAAATCATGCGAAAGTCGTAAAAATGAGTAAAAACTTAGCTCGAATCACACGTTTCTTCGAAAGTAGAAAGCTCTCATCTCTCGCATGATGGGCGCGTGTATAGTAACCACCGGTTTTCGCGCGTAAATGAATCCCGTCTAGATACAAACACAAACACACACACAAATAAATTTGTGGCATGGTAAGGAACGTACATTACATAGAAACGCTTGGAATATATCGGTAAAACGATAATGTGCAAACCAACTCGTATTCTACATATATGCAAAAAGAGAAGAATTTCACGACCAAGGACCAAATAATCAAACAAGAAATCAAAGAAAGCTACTTCTGCGCTATTTTCTCTACTGAAATTGAAACGTTGTTATACAAATATGAAAGAACGGCAGAGCGGATGTTTTAAGAATCGATTGACCCGGTATGTTTTGTACCCTTTGAGTTAGGTACACATTATTGTGCTGGGTTAAATTTTATAACAAGGCGGTATTCTATGATTTTTCGGATCGCTGGTTACAAATCTAAAATCAACTTCCAACAATTCAAAATGGCCGATCCAATACGGCAGACGGAAATTTCGTTTTTGATCGAATACGATCTAAAAACTCTATGCAGAGGTTTTCGGGGTCGCTGATTGGGTTCGCCATACTAAATTTTCAAAATCTGATTTCAGATTCGTAATAAGCGACCCCAAAACTTGTAATTTATGTAATACACGTTTATGTGTAGAGGCGTAACTTTCTCGGAAATTAATTATTCCTTCAATTTTCACAATTTTTTGTAAATCAATTTGTTTCTAACAGTAATAATTTACATTATATCGCAATAATTACCCTCGAATATTGAAAACCTATTAGTATACTGTCAGAAATAGCTTAAAAAACCGCAAAAAAATATGCTCAAAAGTTCTCTAAATATACAAAGAACGCATATGAAATAGGTGGTAAGAATACTAAAGGGTCCAAATTAAGTACTCCAAATAGCTACCGACGATTCTTTGATTTTGCTGTCGCAACAGAACATTTCGGATTGTAGTGTCAAGGTTTTTTTTTCAACAAACAATGAAAGAACATAATATTTTCTGGTCATAAAATGATTCGGTTAAGTTTCTTCTTTATCTTTCTTTTGGTTGCATCGTCGAAACGTTTAATGAATTTTATTCCAGGTACTGTTCGTTTACAGATAAAATAACAATCGATTTAAAACGATTTCAAAGTATGTCAAATCGTTCAAGCGGTTTGAAAATTATTCCAAGATGTTTGAAACCGATTTTAATGAGTTTCAAACGATTCTTAAATGATGTCAAATGCTTTCAAAATAATTACGATTGATTTCAAACCATTTTCAAGTAATTCCAAACGTACTCAAAGTGGTTTTAAGCGGTCTCAAACGGTTTCAAACTATTTTACGCCATGTCTAAGCAATCTTGACGATGCAATTCTTACTGTCAAGAGTAAAAAAATTTTCTGGCATGATCTTCGCGTGAAACGGCATAAAAGCAAAAAAAAGCAAAAGGTCCCCAATGCGGGAATCCGTTGCAAAAGTTTCTCCGTCATCGTATATAAGCGATCCAGGTTAACACACGAACACGCCGACCGGTGCTATAAAACGAGCGTCATCGCGCGTACATATTCCGCGTCGAATTCGCGCTGCGGCAAGTTTTTACAATCCACCGCATCCCGATCTCACCCCCTTCGCAAATTTCCTCATTTCTCACGTCGTATTTTCACTCAGGATCATAATTTATTTGCACAGTTCAAATGGGGATACACGGAGAGATCGAGAAACCTGCTGCATGAAGAAGCACGGCTCAAATAATTTACCGTGCGCGGTTTCGTCGTCGCTGCAGCACACACTGCACGTGAATGAATGAATGAATGGACGAGCGATCTACGGAAAGATTTATCGTCTTCGCTGCAACGTGGTTTTTCTACGCGTTATGAAAGAAAGAGAAAGAGAGAGAGAAAAGGAAGAACGCTGTGATACCATCTCTTGTCGAATCGAACGGAATATCAAAATCATCGAATGTCAATATGATTCTTTTAGATTTTAAAGAGAAATTCTGATCTTATCACCGTGTTCATCGTGTAAATCTTTGGCTGCATAAGCCCCGTGAAGACAGTAAGCGGCACGTATATTTCCATCTCACAAGCTCGAGTCCCGAGCAAAATAATCGGCATTGCAATTTTTGCTTCGTGATTCACATGTAAGTGTCTTTCTTGTCCGTAATTTCCTACATAATCCACGATATACCGAACGATTAAGAAATCACGCCGTTCCAACAGCCGCAAAAAGTCAACTGTGTTTATATATATATATACTTAAATGTAAAAAATGCTGTGCAAAAATACTGCAACTACTTTGCATATATTGCAATAACGATTACAGATCGCGGAGCAAAATTTCGGCCGTAAGCCCGAAAGTTTATTTCACATCAAGAGTATAGAGATAAACTCTGACATAATTGAATCTTTCTTCCTCTCTCTCTCTCTCTCTCTCTCTCGCTATGCAATTACGATATCCGATACGAGGATGTAAAAGGTGCACAGTCAACGATACAATAATTGATTATAAAATTGTGCGGAAGTGAATATATTATATAGTAACTTCCTATAATATATATCTATATGTATATACATGTATAAATAAAAGCGAAAGCGAGTTGTTGAACCGTCCGCAATTGATAATGACGGAGCGTCGATTACCTGTATAATTGATGTTTGTTATAAACTTTCGACTTTCCCACAAATGATATTATTTTATTTCTGTGAGAAAGGATAAAAAAAAAAAAAAAAATTCACAAAGGTTGGCGAAATTTTCAGATTCGTACTGCATAATGCAAACGCGGTATGAATAATGATAATAAAATGAAATAATCTTTGTAGAAAGTCGGAATTGAATCGACGGTACGATATGTACGGAAAAAGAAAAGAAACTTTAACACGCCGTTAAGATCATAAGACGAAAAGTAGTGAAAGGAGTCGGGGAAGAACGATATGATTTATTCCAACTCACGAACAGATAACGAAGTATTTTGGATTTTCGGTTAACGGCAGGCGCCGAACGAGTAGATATATTGAGCGCATAATTATGACCTTATACAGCATCTACATCGACGCATCATAATGCTGTGGATTCGTGTACAAGCGATCGACAGGAATCAGCATCGATCTTCAGTTTCTAACAAATGGATATAGATAAATAAGGCTATGAGTTTCGCTGCTCGATAAATACCCAATTACCTACATCCAATGGCAGTGAGTATGCGAGAAATGTCAAAAAAACCTGCTTAGCTCGACTAGTTTATCTTAGGCTTTTGAAGGATCAGTCGGTTACCTATTAGTCGATAAACGTGATTGAAAAAATACATCTCTACACATATAAATACATAGAGAAGATTCCATAAATTTATATATAATATCTCTGTCGTCAAATATATCTTACTAATTTGTATAATATTCGCATATTCTGACTGGGACGAAATACTGAAACTACCTACATATTTCTTTTTCGTTATCCTGGATTAGAAAATTTGGGGACAGTCAGACTGAGTGTAAATTTTTTCTGGATGTAAACAAATTAACAATCAATATATAGAACGTTGCAACGATGAGATGAATTATGGAAGAAAGTTGAATTACGATATGTACCAAGTAATCGTAAAAATCCTCGTCGGTTTTACAATTTAGAGAATTGATGTGATTGAATTCCAGTCATGTCGAAAGGATCGAAAAAATCTAACACACTGACCCAAAGAGGAAGAAGGGAAATCTCGACACCCCGTTAAATAGTCTCAGTAGTGCTGTACGTTAGGTACGGGTAAGAATTATAATTATTGAATACACAAACGACGCCAGGTGTTTGACGAACGACCGTAAAAAAAAAAAGAAAAACATGCATACTGAGCTTAATAACGCGATGATTCGAAATCGAGCGAATGTTACGAGCGAAGACATGTGATGAGATTACGAATTTAAAAAAGATACGGTTTATATACCTAGATTGATCCCATATGAAATTACCAGGCCATTTTAATGAATCTTTGAAACGACTTTCGCCGTGACGGTCGGTGATTTACGAAAGTATAAAATCAATGCCAAAAAGACTCTTTTCGCATAGTTTATAGTATCTTATAAATAATATCGATCGGGATTTTTCGGCTATACCGTAAGATTAATAAATACTTGAATTTCACTTCGGTCTTAGATACATTGCAAATATAATTCTTTGCAGAAGTCCGACAGAATCTATCGGATATGTGATAGAAAAAAGTACAAGCTTTTCTAAACACGCTGCCTGCAGTAATATCAGTATGATGAGCGAGCCTGTGTTACGAAGAAAATGAAAAAAGGCGACAAGTTATGGAAAAAATTGACTAGACTATGAGCAGACGCACTTCCGACTAGAAACTAATAGGATTATCATGTTTCCTTGAGAAGTGCAGGTACAGACTGTACCATGTTCTAGGATGCACATAATACTCATTCAGCGAACGAGAGACTTGACCGAAATATATAATATGGATATTGAACATCGTCTTCTAACGACTATGAATTTCTTTTTTTTAAACATATTTATTTTTTATTGTTTTTAAGTATACTCATATAGTTGAGAAATCAACGGGTCATCTTCGGGTATGTTGAGAGAGAAAGAGAGAGAGAGAGAGGCATTAGATGTTAGTCTAGAATTCGGTTATATTCGTGTGAATGCCGTTCGATTTATAGACGGTAAATTATACGTCGTAAAAAAGGCTTTTTCCTAATAGCCTGCATTCGGTGAATACGAGGCTTGCGGTATTAATATTTCATTTTTTTTATCCCCAAACGCTAATTAACCTTTCGTTTAAAGCTTGGAATGAATTCGGTTACAATGAGCAACGTCAGATTGTACAGCTGCAGATGAGTTTTTAATTAGAAATAAATGCAAATTATCAAAACAACATCTCCCGGTTGTTCCACCGACAATCAGACGAACAGTCCTGCGGGGCATGGTGTTAGCCGAAAACTAATTGTCAGTCAACGTCAAGCTTACTCGTCATTGATGATAGATGCCACTACGTCATTATATCGATAGTTAGTTAAGCATTTCATTCTTTTTTCTATCCAAGAAGCGCGAATGCTCGGATCTACGCAGCTGATTATACGCTTGAAAAGTCATTGGCGGAACCGGTAACGGACGAAATTTTCCAATGAAAATAAAAGTGCAATGCCTGTGGCTCAGCGTGTGATTTTTTAAATCTTGACCAACGCGACTCTGGCTGTGGCGATAATTAGATTCGATGCCGAAAGAGTTTTCACTTCATCTTCAATCCGGAATCAGAGACTTTATTTTGGACCTTGTACAACTGCTAGAAGCTCTACCGATTTTTGCAAGTCTGCGCACATTGCTGGCGATCAATTTCGATCTAATACGTCCGTGGTACAATATATGCTACATTAAATTGTAATATATACTCACTCGCTTTCGAAGTATTCGATTCCGCGATGGGCTGGAGGGTCGATGTCCTTGGCATGTTCTTCTCGTTCGGTGGGTCGTCAAGGTTGTCGAAGCAATTACGGACGGAAAAGTCAGTTGATATGGGATTAACACGATAGAGAACTCGCGCGACGTCTTTCATTCACAAGTTTCAGATACAGTAATGAAATACAACAGCTTTGTCGTTGCGAGTATACACATCTGTTCCTCAATCAAAGAGCACGCAACACATACATATATACACTGACAGCGTGTTATTGTAATACGAGGAAACAAGCGAGCGCTGCGAATATGACTCGTCTCACGCACGGATAACGCGCAACTTCACACTGGATTAATCCTCGGCTAACGTTTTAAAAAAAATCGGCAAAGAATCACCCCAAATTACGCCGAAATATCCAATGTGATGTTTCTCACTCACCGAACCTCTGAGGCGACGATAAATACCGCTCACACCACCCAATTGTTATTGTTGACGCTCAATTATTATCGGCAAAATGTTCGATCAACCGTGTTCCGTGTTTCCTATCGCATGCCATCGTCTTTTGTTCTCACCCTTCGCGAGGACAGTTTCGATATGATTGCAGATGTGTTTTCGACGATGTTAACCACTTGCTCCTTTCCCGAACGAATATGCTGTCGCGTCGCCCAAACGGTTTGTCGACGATTCAGAACACCTGCGCACGGCGGATCCTAACCGACTGACGATGAGCTGGGATCTAAGATCGCAGGCCCTCGGTGAACCTGCTTCACAGGTCACGTCGAATAGAAGAACACGGGCGACGACGTCGTCGGGACGAAGGAGGCAGCAGACGCGAGAGAAACGGCTCTGCGAGCTGTCTGAACTTGGCTAGACGACGATCTTAGTCCCGCTTCGCGAGCGTACATTCCGCAACTAGATGCGATATATCCTCAACTCTCACCCTCTCCTATCTCCCGCGCACACACACCGAAGCGCAAACACTTTCGTTTCATAACGATAATTCCGATTTTAACTGCCGTATTAATACAACTTCGCCACTTCGCGTGCAAAGTAGGTAATAATCGAGAGATTTTTCTCCTGTACGCGACTAGAGAGGAAAAAGTCTGGCTTCCAGTATCGGACTCTACGGAGTAACAATCGCGAAGCGTGTACCATGCTGCAATTGTTTTTTCGTCCACGAAAATATGTATTGCTACGCCGTCTACCTGCACCTTCGCAAACGTTTACGTAAAAGTAGGGCGAATTCGAATTTCGAAACAAGAGCGATTCTTTTTTTTAATAAAATATCAGATACTGATGAGCAGTTTTTACTGCCACACTATTTCGATAGATGAATATCGGTAACTAGGACGTCCAGATTTTGAATTACTCACATAGTTAAACTTACATATCGAATTCAAAGCCAACTTCGCGTTGCTTAGGTTAATAGCTGAAAGCTCTTCAGGAACTGATTTCATAATGAATCATGGATCTAAATTGCGGTCAAAACTTCAACTGACGATATCTATGTATCTAGTAAGTAATTATAATATGTCAACCAGTTAGGCATATGAGTCGCGGGGTAGTAAAGCAACGATATTTCAAAAAGTGAGATATATCTCTAAAAGATCAAGCTAACGGTTGTCGCTGACTAAACTCACCTAATAGTACACCCATTAACATTTTTATTTCTATACATACCATTACTTATTGATACCAATACATACCACGCGAGGCATATCTCGCATGCCGTATATATATGTGTGTGTGTGTGTGTGTGCGCGCGCGCATACACACATATCCGGGACCAAGATTCATTAATAAGTGCACAAATATGGAAATTTTATTTCGGCTTCGTAATTTCTAACGCCACATAAGTGTATAAGAATTTAGAATATATATAAAATAAGTTCAAACGTCAATGAATTTTATTATTATCAATTGTGAATTAACATTGAAAGGACACCGACAAAATATTCCAACCAATTATTAACTGTGCATTGTAAAAGCCAATATGACTTAATTTTTTACATACGTGTTATGTCAACAGATATAAATCATCAAACAATACTGAATGGTACCGGTAACAAAACAGACGGAAAGTAATTAAGGATATTTTCGAAAAATGCCCAAGACATTCGAGAGTAAGAAAAAGACGACTGTATCATCAATTGTAAAAGACAATTTGAGTAAAAAGTTTGTTGGCAGCATCGATAGATGGGAAATGGGCAGTAACTATAAAGGCATAAACGAGAGTTTGCAAATGTACTGTGGGAAAGCCATGAAAAATTGCAGTCTGCCCGCTCACACTAGTTTTTTAGCATCAAATGGTGCAAATTCAAAGTCAACGTCATCGTCCTTAACTGCTCTGAAAAAGCAACAGTCGCAAAAAACTACTAGTAACGAAAATTCGATATGGTTATTTGCAAAGAACGAGAAAAGTAAGATCTACAACAAATCTGATTACAGTAATGCAATTTCAAGAATGTTTTCAGATGGCCTAAGTGACTCAGATGATTCTACACAAGAATTAAGCCATTTTACTGAGTTACCTAAACTCGGAAACTATTCATTACCTTCTCATGCGAAGGTCGCTCTGTCAGAATGTGCTAGTGATAATCAAACAAAAAAAGAAAATTTTGTACCAGCATTGATAGAACGTAAAATTGAACACGTGGAGAAAAATACAAGTAAAAACAAATTCATAGAAAATGAACCTGGTTTAATGCCAAGTCTGACTAATCATAAATCCACCTTTTATAAAAGTGCCAAAATAAATCAAAGTGAAGATGAGAATCTCAAACTTTGTGATTTATTCAAGAATATTGAGAAAAATTCTGTTACCAAATATGCAGAGGTGGATAATGTCAGATGTACAAGTTTTCACTTGTACAAGCCACCTAATGAATCGTTAAGCACTGACTCAGAACACATCGGGTCCCAGCTGTCTAACATCAGTTCTATTTCACTTACTTCTATTGAATTTGATATCAAATCATCTAAAAATTCCACAACGAGTTTTGAACAGGAGAGTCAGCCTTTCACGGAAGTTAAGGACTCTAGTTTTGAGATCACACAGGCCATGTATTTGCGATCACACAGAAAGCGTTCCTTGATTCGAAAGAAAGATGAAAATACAATGAAATTTTCATCCAGGATCTGCAACTCGGTTATAAAAGAGCAAAAATCAGAACTAGAAAACAGGTCACCTGTTAAGTTGAACTATACCTACAGTCCTAAGTACGAATCTAAAAATTTTGTCGGTGAAAAAAAACACCTAGGCAATTTTTACTTGCCGAAGCAACCTGCAATACTTGAAGATATTGCTGCATTCAGCTTAACAAAGCATCATCTTCAGCGACCCTATGTTTCTGATCAAAATCAGAATTTTACTGACACAGAAGTGATCAGAGCTTGTAACACATCTGAAGAAAAGTGTCAAGCATCTACAACGATTAACATACCTCAAAATAGTTTCCCAAAAATCCAGCATTTATCGATAGATCCATTTCCTGAAACAAGTGACTGTAACTCAAATATTTCAGACCACAGTACCAGCAGATTTTCTGCCACCAACAGTTTTTCAAGTGTTTCGAAAAATGTACAAGCATTTGTGAGAGAATGGTTAGATAATCAACATAAAATAGATGCTACGACTAGCAACGACTATCTAGGTACCAATGAAATACCGCGAAAACGTAGACGTCATGATATAAACAGTGAAACATGGGTAGAAAAGACTTTAAGTCCAGAAAAAATGTTGTCCAATTATTCTTGCGAATATGACAAAGTTTATAAGGTGAAAGCTTTCCATCCCAATTAAAACTAATGTGGCAGTATGTTTGATATTCAATCAAAATCTTAATCTTTGTTTTTTCATATCCTCATTTGCTTTATAACAGGTTAACTTATTCATGTAAAATTATTATTCACTTACTTTCATTTTGTTAAATATCATTAATTTGTATTTATTCTATATTTTCACTGTACGGTATACTTTCTAGTGAAACACGTTTTATGAATTAATTTGTTACCGACAATGTTCACTGCAAATAAAATTATAATACGTACATTCGATAAATGTTGCTTCTTTCTCGCAGTTCATACTTCCGAAAATATACGACATGCAGTTATTCATATATCTGTTATTTAATTTTTTAATTAAGAAGAATACGAATAATTCACTTCATGAGAAATTATAGTTTATAATCAATGTAATTTACCTGGTCAAACAAACGCAGATTTTCATCCTATGAGCATCCAACAGAAACATGACAATTGAGTTATCACAATTGCACTTGAAGATGTCAAACTCATCTTAGTCGTCCGTGTACACTTTGGGAACATGTTCATTACACGCGCATCAAGTAGAGAATGAAACATATCAATTTCACTATTTTTATCTCACTTTTTTTTTGAGCCAAAGCCAGAAAATCCCATAACTGCAGCCATTTCATCAGAAGGTCCTGCGTCGTCCTCATTGGCCTCGTCTAACTTCCGCTTCCGATCTTTCCTCTTCTCTTTTCGATATTCCTTGATTTTTTCTTCCTGAGAACAAACATAATCTGTTATTGACCGATAACGACTTTTTCAAAACAATAATTACCTCTTCTTTCAATTCCTTTACTCTCTGTTCAAGGTCGTAATCTTTCTTTTTTTCTTCCAATTTCTTTTTGTTGTGAGCGAACCTCGCTTTAACTTGATCCAATGATGAGCGTTCAATTTTCATGGACATTCCCAAGTTACGTTGATCTGTAAGTGGGAGTTACATTATTAGTTACGCATGAAGGGAAATAAGATGGAATAATGGACATATGTTGATTAAAATGTAGGTCGACAAATTGAGAAGATCTTTTATCATAATAAATGAAAATTTGTAAACTTACGTTTCGTGCCATTAATGTGATCCAAAAAGTTGATGGAGTCTTTAACGACACAGTCGCAGACATTGCAATAATATCTATAAAAAGGAAAAAGCATGTTAAGAACTAAAAATATTTACTGTGATAAATCGCCAAAAGTTTTCAAATAGATTTGAAAAATTTACCCTCCAGTCTGCGATGATGGTGTATTTTTATTGATGACAACACTTTTTCCAAGTTTTGATTCAAGATCAACCTTGTAATCACGCTGTTTGAGCAGCTCTCTTTTAACCGCTGGCTGTTTAGGAATACCCAAGTCCTCTTCGGCAATCTCATCTTGAAGCCTTTGTAGCGCAATACGTTCATATTCCTCCCTATTCCACTTCCGACGATGATCGTCAGGACGCTGAAATAAAAAAATTATGGAATATTCCATGAAGCGATATACTACATCAAAATACAGTAAAGTTCACAATTTTAACAAACTATCATACCCTTCGTAGGTTGTTTGTCGAATTTTGAGGTTACGATCGTTCATTGTAAGAGAATACCATCAAAAATGTGTGTACGATTAATTTTCTGCGTTTTATTATTAAATATTTGTATTTTACTCACCGTAGAGGACATTGTGACGATAAGTGCTGAACGTTTATTACGCACGTAAATAATCCTGCAGCTAAGGCTCCTACCCAAACTTCTGTTCACTTCTGTTTGATGTTTCCTCACTTTCCACTAGTATAGCTAAAGCCAATTTAGTTGTAACGCCATCTACAGAACGAGAGATAAACTCATAACTGCGTTGATAAAAGAAAAACACCAAGTGATATACCCCCTTAGAGCACGAGGTATGTATCACGGAATTATTATCGACTGACACACAGGCAATTAATTTAAAAATGAAGTCAAAAATTTTTAAATTAACTAGATCTATTTATTTTGTTAGATGAAAGTTCAAATAGCTTTGAAGAGATTCCAATTTTGTATTGTATATTTATTGTAGTAAATGGGCCGGTATTGATTCTGGAAAGGTTACGCCAACTCTAGTAACGATCATGCTTGCTACTTTACAGCCCAATTTCAAGCATGCCTTTGGACTACGTCCAACTAAAGCACCGAGCAGAAAACCAGCCACCAATGAGTCACCCGCACCTGTTGTATCCAATACAGGGTTTTCAGGAATTTCGGGTAGAACCTGAAACGTTATCTAGATATTAACCCAAGCTGTATTCATTTACCTGTAATTTCACTATTCTAAGATTGAAATTTATTACATCGCTATTGCAAATTCTTTCATTTATCATTCAGGATTAAAATCCTCAATTTGTACCTGTGCAGATTCACCCTCTCCCCAAACGACGATGGCAGGAGATTTTCCACCTTGAGTCATCACAATGATACCCTCATCTGACAACCAGTTGCCATCATTCTTACTAGATGCACCAACTGTGACCCTTTTCAAATTATTTAGAAGGAATGGGATCTCCTGAACATTGTTGAACTGGAGATTTAATACGCGAGCCAAAGCTGTCATCTCTCTGGCATTACCAAATACAATTCCGGACAAACCAACCATATCACAAATGGCAACTTGATGCTCCTGAAAGAATATAGAAGTTTGAATGTCTTGAGAATAGTATATACTATATTTTTTGTAATTTTATATCAGTACAAAACTATTTACAACAAGTTCCAAGTTAATTTAGGCTTTGTCGAAAAGATTTCCAATGGAATAAAATGTATTGTTAGTAGGTTAGCAACAAAATTAATAGAATTTTTCACATTATTCAAGTATAGAAACGTAACCTGGAAGATATATTCGCCACTGATATTGAATGCTACAGTAATACCCTTATCTCGAGCCAATTTTACCAACTCCAAAGCAACGTCAAAACTATGCGTTATAAAGAATCCTTCGATATAAATTATTTTCAGTGAATTTAACGGCAAATCATGCTGCGCCAGATTATCCAAAGTATACACACTAGCAGCACCTAAATTTGCTACGAGGCTCCGCCATGGTCTCTTTACCATTGATACGCAAACACCAGTTGGTAGATCAGGGTGAATTGCATAGCTAGGAGGAAATTAAGAATCAGGCATTAGAACCTTAGTATAAATCAGACTGTTAGATGTATTCTGCAATTCATAAATTTAAGTCTGGTCGTATGCCATAGATAAAAAAAATACCGAGCATCAATTCCTATTGCTCGAACCATGTCTTGGAGTATTTTCCCCCGAGAATCATTTCCAAGTCCTCCACAGAACAATCCCAGTTGCGGTCCACTCTGTCCACCACACAACCATTGAATAACTCTGATTGTATTCTGAGCACAGCCTCCAGGACTGATATTTTGCTCTGATCTGTAATTTAATAATTAAATACTGAATATTCGAAGAGTTATTTCTATGTGGTTATTTCACGTAAATGATTTGAATGTTAGACATTACATCGAACAATTGAAAAATAGTTCAATTCGTACTCATTTCACTGTTTTGATCTTGAAAACTAAAAGAGCACTAGTATTCATTCTACTAGGGTGAAAGATATGTGAGTAATGAAAATGAAAGAAATTGAGTGCAGATGCTGTATGTGTCTGTTTCTTTTCCATTTATTTCGTATTGAGATAGTCATTAACTCTGAAGGAAGTTCATTGATAAGTTGTTGTATTTTGTCTGCGGGTAGTTCTTCCTCTCCGTCGACTTTTAGGCTATATTTATTCAACATATCATCGCTGTTCAATGTTACAAATATGTCCAACAACGGATTGCCGAAGCCTGCGATAGCCGGGGTTTTCAAAGATCGAATGGCCTCGGCCAGTAATCGTTCGTCACTCATTTGTAATAATTTACAGTAAATCAACGGGTACACTGCAAGCAGGACACGTAATGCGATTAGGATTGCTTGGGTGAGGTTAGGTCGAATGATACTTTAACAGATTCAGCAGTCAGTTTAGCCCAACCTAACCTCTAGCTGTACCCTAGCTTTACCTAAACTGACGTGACTGTGTGTGCAAATAGAAATGATATTCCTGGTTTCCTGCGATAACCGTACGATGATATTTGACGTTTGTACCGACCATTCGTCAGTTCCTGTATGTTGCTCAAGCGGCTGCTTTCAGGATAACAAATAGAGTATTAATCACCGATCGTGAAAGAAAATAATCGGAAGAAAACAGAAGAATGAATGAGAGTGATCGTTGTGAACGAGTAGGGGACAAACAAGAATCGAGGATGATATGAATGACGACGATTAAAATATTCTCAACAGAAGAAACAATCATGGCGGATTCGTAAAAATAGTTGCGAGACGCAGAGGCAATACGACAATCCATTATTTCCACTTAAAATTATAATCGAACGAAGGATTCGAGATTTCGAAAGTTTAAATGTACCGAAACCTGTATAGGTGTATAGAGTCGAAGATATTACGGGTAAAACGAATATGTAAGTATTACTTTATCGTCCCACCTTTTTTTATCACCCACGTATACCTGTCTACATGTGCGTAGATATTTATGCATATTTCCTTAGTTTCGTAAGTAGGACAACCATAGTCGAGAAAAAAATCCATCAATTATTTAACCAACAAAGCATGCAAGCCTCACATCAGGTTTATATATCCCACTTCAGGCAGCACTTAGAGGTCTGAAAACCAGCTGTCATGCTTCTGAGTTGAAATGGGAATTTAATCCGCGTGATGAGTTGGTTGAGAAACAGTCCTCTGAGGACTAACTTCAGCAGGCAGCGATCAAGGGATTCTCCCCCAAAGGATGCTGATCCTACAGCTTGTTACGACAGTTTTCGCAAACACTGGCAACAGACTCATGACATAATTTTACAGACAAAGGTAAGCTAGGAATAAGATTAAAACAATCGTAGTATAGATGTGAGAAAATTTAACGACTCCCTCTCTTTGTTGTAGTTAGTTACATCATGTTTCGTTTTGCAGCCGCCCACTGGAATCCCGAGTCATGACGATGTTCGCGGAGTTGTCAATCATGTCGATCAGATGGTCACACTTTTGCTGCTCGAACTTCGCAATGCCACTCCACCTAACGAACACAGACGCACAGCTACTCCTACACATTCACCATGCCTTGAACATCTGCTGAACGAAAACTTACTTGACAAGCTTTACGAGTGGAGTTTGCACACAGGAAGGTAGATATACTTATGAGAGATTCATAGAACTATAAATTCGTTGCTTCTATCTTTTTGGTATTTTGTTTTTCTTCGTTAGATTCAACAATGCAGTTTGGCTAGAGCAACTTAAGCTTTATGAGCTACTGGTATCGCACAGTGGAGCACTTTTGGCACACGAGCCTGTGGCAAGACCATTATTACGATTGTTGGAACAATGTGCAGATGATGTGATGCTGCCGGAAGTAGAAAAAAAATTAGTAGTATTATTGAACCAATTATGCATAGCGCTGATGCAAAATATGGCATTACTAGATCTTTTCTTTCATCCATCTTCCAATGGAAAAAGCAAGTGAGTAAAAAACTTAAAAAATTTCTATTTCATTACGCTTGATTTCAAACTTCGCTAATCATTACAATGCAGTCATATAATGGACTGTTACAAACTCCCCAAATTCAATTTCATCGATGTGGTATTATTTCTTATCAGCTAATTGATGTTGCAGAACAGGAAAAATTGATTAAACTGATATGGACTCAAAATATGATGAATATAAAATAAGGCAGGATTTTGCTCATTAATTCTCACATCAACCTTAATTTTCAGATTCATCATTTTTACACTACTGATCCCACACATTCATAAGGAAGGTGGTGTTGGTCAACAGGCAAGAGATGCAATGTTACTCTGTATGTCTCTTTCCAAGAAGAATGATGAAGTGGGATTCTACATTGCCGATCACTCTAATGTCTGTCCTGTGAGTTGTTTAAAAAACTGTGATAACTTTGCAATAACAATAGCATAAAACTTTTCACTACAATCATGCCCAACCATTATATTTGATAATTGCCCTTGGTGTTAACAAGCAGTGACGATGATACATGTAGTTGACACCATTACCGGGCATACATTACAAATACAACTCATTGTCGTTTGTCAAGGTAACAGGTGGTCGCGTGCACTTATCTTTTTAATGCAGTTATCTGAAACCATGTCGCTAGGTGTAAGAGATACAGACGCGAAAATAATACGGGTATTATGCAAAATATGTCTTCAAGCCTAAACCTCATGACAATTACTATCCAAGACCATGAGAAAATTCAAAGCAACCTTGAACGGAAATATTTTCTTTACATGAATAAATCTGTATACTATAAAGAAATTTCTTTCCTGTAACATGATAAATGATCAATTTCTGTTAATATCATTATATTTTTAATTTTATAGGTACTAGCCACAGGGTTGAGTGGTTTATATTCATTGTTACCCAGAAAATTGGATATCGAGACTGAGGATTGGCACAGACTAACACCAGACGATGTTAATGATATGCCAGCATTGATGCAGCTGATGAATTCGTTAGAATTTTGCAATGCTGTCGCACAAGTAGCTCACCCCGTAGTACAGAAACAAATACTTGAATTCCTTTACCAAGGATTCCTTCTACCTGTAATGGGGCCAGCGTTACTGCAGGTACGCATATAATAGTGCATTTCAAAGTTGAAAAAATAAATCAGTTCTGTAAATTCTACATGCACAACAGTAATCATTGTGCTCAAATGTTTGCACTTGTTGTATCAATAAAATTTATGTGAATTGCAGTCATCAGATCCATAGAGGACTTCAAACCTGAACTAACTGGTTTCAGATATTACAAGTTTTGTAAATATTATGATAATGCTTTCTAACATTATTAAAGTAACTGTAAATTCTTTGCATTGAAGAACCGCAGCCAATGTTTGTGGTAAAAGAAGACAATAACGAATATCGAAGCTTGTATGAAATTAAAATCGCATTGCATTGAAACCTGGCATTTTTTCACACGCTTGAAAGTCCTCGTAGCTGCCATAAACCACAAAGTAGTTTGAAAGCACCACTACTGTTGTATGTCGTTATTTATTTATATATACGATATATATATATATATATATATATATCCAACGGAAACGAAAATAAATATGCTGAGAATTTTGTGATATTGAATCTGTCACCAAACATAATAGTGATTGTGGTGGTGGAGGTGCGTGCGTTGTAAATAGTAAATAGTGGACGGTACTTTTAATAAATGCTTAGAATGGTGAATTAATTCATGTATTGGCTTGTGATTGTCGGTGGCTATCTGGTGACTCTTATTTGGGTGCTCATAGGAATCTCTCGGCTTGACCATAGAACAGCTAGATGCACCGCAACACTGGGTTAGTACCAACAACTCACTTCGAACACTAAATCACCTATTCTTTTTGACCTTAAGTACCAGTGACTAAACTTACAAATCGCAATCACATGTACCTAATACATCATGTTGATTTGTTCAAAGATATTACAGTTGTAACTATACTCAATTATTAACACTTGATGTATCACATGCTTTGCTTTTACACTATGAGTTCTTGCACGTTCTTTTATGTGATGTATTTACTATTCCGTATGTAATGAAATTTTTGAAAATGTCACATCCATTTTTATTACTATGCGGCTTGTAAGTAGAATATTTGCAGTAAGATGAATGAATTTCATTTGCGTAACTGAAGCTAGCTGCGAGACTTGGCAGCCTAATGTGCTAATGTTGATACAAATGAGGCAGTGGAGCCCAACGATCAAGATTTTGTGAAATCTCGTTTCCGAGAATCTAATACTTTTACTGAATCATAGACTTGAAACTATACTGTATGTAAAACTACTTCCTATTGCAAAGAAGTTTTTCATATTTGCGTGCCCATTCAGGCTGCTAAATTCAGTTTCATGTTTGATTCCATTCATTCACTTATTTATTCCTTCAGTTCTAGTTAATAACAAGACGTGTTTATAATACACTCATCTCATACACCCATGAAAAATGTACTTTCACATCATAATTCTAGAGCTTTAGAGGCACAAATTGTTGCCCTATTGTTTTGTCCGAATGCTGTTTGTGCTTTTACAATTTGTGTACCACATAAGAGTTATTGCGTGGTAAACATATCAATGATCAGAATTTTGTATCAAGTTTTGTATGTGAGTTCTTCGCAACCCTTCTTTTACCACATAAATTCCACAGCTTTTTTTAAATGAAAATATTTTGAAAATCCTATTTCATACCAGTTTCCAAAATACGAAATGATGAGTGGATTGTGATATACTTTTATATTTTTACTGAGGTTCATTGTGTAATTCCCGAAACATTCAACTAATATTGAAATTTACTGTAAAGATTCTTGAAGAAAAATTACTCTGCATGTAAATGTAATATGTTATTTTTATAGACTGCTGTGGATGAACTGGTTGCAGCAACAGCTTACTTTGATTTATTTTTACGATCAGTCACTGAACCAGGTTTACTGCGGTCTTTGATCAGGTTTTTACTGGAAGATAATTATGATGAATGTCGAATATTAGATAGTCTGATTCAAAGGATATCTTCAAGATCACGGGTAAGAGTTGCAATCAGTAACGTTTAAACAATGCCACTGTTGCCACGAATTTGATCAACTTACATACACTGTAATCGCAAAAATGAAAAAAAAATAACTATTTTACATATGACATTTTTATTTTACAGCTGTGCATAGTCACTTTGGCTCTATTTGAAACATTGGTTGAGCTGAATTGCGAAGACGTTATGCTAGAATTGTGCCTTGGAGCGCTAACTCCATGTTCTCACATAATGATATCACAACGAAGAAGATTACGAGATATAGATCCATTTGGTCGAGCAGCAGAAAAATTTCTAAGTCTCACACCAAATTGTTGTACCACAGGTAGCGCTACATCTTCATCTCCAAATTCCTTACCCAATGTAGCAGGAATCTCTCACCTAAATAATTCAACCTCCGGTCCAGAGAGTTTTAAATCTTTGCCAGTACCAATTAATTATGGAGCCAGATTGTCAGAGAGCTTATATGGAAACTATCACGCTTATTTATGTGATGCTAGACAGAAAATAGCCAATTGTCAGAGAGCATGCTCTAATTGGTCGTCGCAATATGATGGGGAAACTTTGAATGAGAGTAATACCAGTAGTGCAACAATTTTACCTGAGGAAAACACTCTAATCGAACGAACAGTTGAACGAATTGAAAGTAATCAAGAATTGCCAGCGGATTCGGTTGAGAATACGACAGTACAAAGCAACATATGCAAAGATTCTTCAGTTCAAATTATTTTGGATCATATTGAATCACTGCTCACTGGAGAAGATGTCACTGTATGCAAAGAAGATATTAGTGAACCGACTATTGAAGAAAAACTCGATAATGTTAATTTAACACTTTCGTTTGAAGAACAAGCTAAACTGGATGCTGATATTGCCGAGTTATTAAATGAGGATGTTGGAATGATTGAAGAACATACTGACGATACATTACAGTTGGACAAAAAAGGTTCAGATAGTGGAATTGATGAGTCAAATACCGCAATGAATTCACTTTTATCTTTAGGTGAAAGCAGTGGTTACGAAAGCTTTGCATTTAAAGGTTCCTCAGAATCAACACCAGACAATGAACCTAGTGAAGACAGGATAAGTGAACATGAAGAAATTGAAACCATATCGAGCATAGAACCTTCTGTACAGCTGCACGGCATAACAAATATAAACCATGTAACTAACGAGGGATCAATTTCAAGCAAACAAAGTAAGGATAGCTCAACATATCACCAGGATATTTTTAATGGGCAACCAAACGTTGGAATATTCTTGGACGTCGTTTTACGAAAACTAGAATGCATGACAAATAACAGTGTATACGTAAATTTACATTTAACTGGGCTTCTGAGCAGGCTCGCAATTTATCCACAGCCATTGTTACGTTCTTTCTTACTGAATCACTCCCTTGTATTCCAGCCTAGTATTCGATCATTATTACAGGTTTGTAGCTACTTTCATTTTGATGTAGCCATTGATATTCCTCAGAGAACTGTAAAGGTATTTTAAATTCTAGGTTCTTGCAACACTGAAACATAAAATTGACCAGTTTCTCTCTCGCTACCACGATATTCACCAATTGGTTGAGCAAGCTCGAACATTTTTAATTGGACGAGAAGACAGATTGGTGAATGCTCGAAAGAATGCGTTGGAAGCCTCTGCTCAGGCTCCTACTCCTAGACGAAACTCCTTTGCGAGTGAACCATTCACACGAGGTCAGATTTTTCAAGCATTCCATTCGCATTTCGGAAATAATTAGTTTTGAATTTGCATGTTGTTCATTTTCTATAAAATATTTTGTATTGTCATATGTAAGTCTTCAAATGTATGTAAATTAGTTTGCACGATACTTCTACAAGCTTTACTCAAGCATCAGGTCATGATTGATGATAAAAATGTAACCACCCATATCTCTATTAAAAAATAGGATAAGAAATAAATATTTGATTTATTTATCTTCAAAAGGTGAACCAAAACGGAGGAGTTTGACCTTATCCTTGTCACAAATATTCAAACGTTCAAGTGGGAATTCTGGACCGAGTAGTTTATCTGGTTCTATCAGTCAGCCATCTAGCATTTCAGAGGACCAATTGGAAATTTCCGGTGACAACTCTGGGCCCAGGTATGTTATGAGATAATCATTATATTTGGTACATAAAAGGTAAAAAATAAGTCATGCTGAATCTACGTGCGGTAAAAATGTTATTTTCTATATTCACTATCAGTCACAAATGAAAGTATGAAATTCATTATTCTTTTCTCTGCAGATACCATACAAAGATATCATGGGAGTCGCCGAAAGACATAAGTCCAGTACAGAATATTGTTCTGTGTGCAGTGATACTAGACGAGTGGCTAAAAGAGTTAGCAGCAATTACTCAGGAGCATGCAATAGCTTCTTTAACCAATGGTCCAGAGTTCAGGCTATGAAATGATTAACTTGAACTATAACTCAAGCTCCATATTCTGATAACGATGCAATAACGATACATGCTCATTACATATATTTTTTTTTCTCACGAACAGGGTTACGGTATACTTGTATGTATGTGACGCACTGATTATTTAAAAGTAATTTAAGATCGAATTTTCACGTCGGACATAATCGCGTTACTCTATGGTGTGGGTGTAAAGCTTATTGCTCTGATTCCTAAGTATCGGAAATTCTCCAAATCGTATATTTGATTGTTTTCCCTGTAGAAAGTAAGCACCTAAGATAGGTGATAATAGTATAAATGAATTTCCTGCTCCGATCTGTTCAGCCAAATGTGGATGCAACTGATACATTGCATGAGCCTTAGCTACTGATAATTTTTTATAGACGAAATTGTGGAATCATTTAGTACAGAAATTCACTCGAAAAATGCAAGCAGTAAATTTTTTCATTTGAAACAATTTTCCGGAAAGTACAGTAAAACTGTTTTTTTGTATATTTTATTCACGAACGGATCACAACAGAGAATTCATAAAACTAAAGAGCCAAATTCAAGCCACTATATCTAATATTTTTAGTCGAAAACCATATCACCTAAGCAGAATCATTTTTATAATATTACAGTTTTCAGTAGTGACAGTGTGATCGTTACTAAAAAATCTACTTTGATGTACCTATTAACGATTCTTGCCATTTATCGCGATATTTTTCGACCATATCTGGGGAATGTAACGCAAATATAGAACAGTTTTTGTTGATTTTATTCGGAATAAATTTTCAGGAAAATTTTTTGTTGTGCATTGCAACGAAAATCATTCAGAACCTAATTAACAATTATCCGTCTACATACACTTATAGAAAATAATGTGTACATACAACTTTGAAACCATGCTGCTGGTTCGTTTGATTTCGTTTATTTTGTTTCCACGCACGTGCAAGGGGTGTGAGATATATTGTTCCAACACTGTTTGTTGTTATTCAAATATTTGTACTTATAGTTTGCAGAGTGTACTAGGTTTTGTCTATAGTTGATAATAATAGTTTTTTAGCCATTAATTGTGTGATGTGTGAATAGAGGCCGATGGTACGCATTATAAACCGCTATTAACACTAGACAGTATATAGAAAAAATATCCAGAAGTGCAACGGATCGAACTATATGACAACCATCACGAATGTAATTAATTACGAAAGTTTGAAACATGAACACGTGTCTGTATGTTTCATATTTTGAACTACTGATCATAGTAGTTTTGTAAAAAAAAAAAAACAGTTTATCGTGTGGGTATCAATTCTGAGATACCAGCAGTAGAGCTAAACAAGGTACATTGGTGAAATTTTGATTCTATCTGTGTACCAGTTGGTGATTGCGTAGCAATGTTCATTGAGTAGTTGAAAACCAAACAAGAAAGTTATATTTAGTAAAGCAAGAATAAACACACGTGGCCAAGATAATCTAATAGATCCTAAAAATGAGACTTAGTCGTTGAGTTTGAACATTACAATTAAAAGAGATTCAATGCTTTTTTTAGATACATGAAAATTGTAGGGCATATATCTACGATATTGATTGGGCAATTCATGAGTCTATGAGCATCATGACCTGTGGTGTGTGAAATTTGAAAAACATGGTCTTAGTTTTAAATTTACTTTGATGATATCAAAGCCATATTTTTGGAACGCTTTTATCTCTCGCATTTTATTATTATAATTACACACATGTAACGTTTCTCAATGTGATATTATTAAGGTTGCACATTTTAATAGTAATTAATTAATGAATTCATTTATTATTGATTTGAATATACGTTTATTTCTAATTTTCTCTATTCCTAATTTATTACTTTTGATTCTTTTAATTTTCACGCTATTGGAAAATATTCTCACTTTTTAATTTACCTCATCATTTAATATGCGCACACAATTTCATATTAATTTGATAACTGCAGTACACATATATATTTATATAGCGAGTTGTAGATAACAAATTTGGAGATATCCCTGAACATTGTAGATTCTATTAATTTCAACTTTTCTTTTATATTATTATTTCAACGTAATTGTTATTGCTATTTAATTTGTTGGTGCGAGAATGAATGAATAGTCAATAGAATTCTCTATCGAAACCGAGCCAGGTAAAAAAAAAAATGAAAAAATATGTGCAATTTTTTGAAAATTGTAAAATTATATTGTCATCCATATTGTAAATTATTTGTAATATAGAATAGAGGTTTATTATTATACATATAGATCTAATTATCCGTCTAAAAGACTTTCGAATAAATTTTAAAATTTACCCAACTCTAGGTTCTGGTTTATCAATTTCCTCCTTCCCGTGCCATATTTATCATTAGCTGTATTTCAATACTCACCAACGGTCCGTGTAGAACTGCTTCCTGCTGCTCTGTTTAAATTACATTTCACCATGCAGCTACGCGTGGGCCTTTTTTTTTCAGGGTTTGGTAGGAATGATAAATTCCCATGGAACAATGACTTTTCCCAGAAGTCGCTTGAGTACTCTTTACCTTGGGGTGGAGTTGTCGGGTGACGTTTGTTGTCAATTTTTTCAACTGTGACAAATTATTGTGAAGGTATGTCTTATGAATAAAATTCGTGAAATATTAAATAAAAAATTTCACATACCTGACACTGGCTTGTCTTTAATCACGTTAACCAAATGATTATTTCCCACTTTCATTTCCTTGTTTGATTACTCATCTTATAAATATAACCTCGACAACAAAGAGGACATTTACTGAACTTCCCAAGAGTAAACAGAGATCGTCTGTTAAATAATTCGAGTGTATTTCAAACTTGCTATTAAAAAATACAATAATCTCTACGTTCTACCTAAATTTTATGTAGTCTACTTTTCCGAAATTGTATGTGCGCAATCTTTAGCTGCAATCTTTACACATATTAAATCCTTCGATTTGACGCTTTACACCTATTTTATAATTCAATTTTAGACTATAGCAAAACACAGCAATGGCTACCGATAAGGTAACATTGGCTGATGCTTTATCAAATGTCGATGTACTCGACGAATTTACCCTGCCTGATGAGCAGCCTTGCATTGAAGCCCAACCGTGCTCCGTTGTTTATCAAGCTAATTTTGATACAAATTTTGAAGATAGAAATGGGTTTGTCACTGGTATTGCCAAGTACATTGAAGAGGCAACTGTACACGCTAGTTTGGTAAATTTATTCAGTTCACATTATGATCAACCCTATAATAGTTGGATAATTACTGTTATTTTCTTTATTTTTTACCTACAGAACGAACTACTCGAAGAAGGTCTAGAGCATGCGGTAATGTTATATACCTGGAGATGTTGTTCTCGAGCAATTCCTCAACCAAAATCCAATGAGCAGCCAAATCGTGTTGAAATATATGAGAAAACAGTTGAGGTCTTAGCACCTGAAGTGAACAAGTTGCTGAACTTTATGTATTTTCAAGTGGGTGATTTTTTATCCTAACTAAAATACAGAAGCTACAAATTTAATATACATCATAAATGAAAATGGAAAATAGTTATAATCATATTTATCTTTGTTAAATTAGAGAAAAGCTATTGAAAGGTTTTCTGCTGAAGTTAAGCGCTTGTGTCACCATGAGAAGCGAAAGGATTTTGTCTCTGAAGCATACCTACTAACTCTTGGAAAATTCATTAATATGTTTGCTGTTCTCGATGAATTAAAAAATATGAAATCGAGTGTTAAGAATGATTATTCAACGTACAGAAGGTATGGGTATATATACTTTAAGCAAAAGTAAACAGTTAAAAGTTGAGAACAATCTCTAATCAATATTAACAATTTATTTGCATCACCAACTACATTATTTTATTTCAGAGCTGCTCAGTTTTTGAAAGTAATGACTGATTCGCAAACTCTTCAAGAGTCTCAGAATTTGTCATTGTTTCTGGCAACGCAAAATAAAATTCGTGACACCGTAAAAGAAAATCTAGAGAAAATTGCTGGGTATGAAGAGCTTCTAGCAGATGTAGTTAATATTTGTGTACACATGTTCGAAACGAAGATGTATTTAACACCAAATGAAAAGCACATGCTTGTTAAGGTCATGGGCTTTGGGTTATTTCTGATGGACAGTGACTTGTGTAACATTAATAAGTTGGATCAAAAAAAGAAGTTGAAACTAGACAGGATTGATAGAATATTTAAAAACTTGGAGGTCGTACCACTGTTTGGAGATATGCAAATTGCTCCCTTCAATTACATCAAACGGTCGAAGCACTTCGACTCTTCAAAATGGCCACTTTCATCTTCTTCTAACAGTATGAGTCCACAAGCAGATCTTATGGTACACCTTCCTCAAATCAGAGAAGATCACGTCAAATACATCAGCGAATTGGCGAGGTATTACTCATAATATCAACACTGAACATACACGATTATTCAATTTTGGAAAGTCTTCATACTTACGTTTGTATTTATAATAATCCATTTAACTTTCTGTTCAGGTACAGTAATGAAGTAACAACAACGTATAAGGAGTGTGGAAGTGATGGGGAAAATAGAGAAACAGCTGAATTGGCATTGCGAGGATTACAACTGTTATCGCAGTGGACCAGCGTTGTTACAGAACTGTATAGCTGGAAATTACTTCATCCTACGGACCATCACATGAATAAAGAATGTCCGCAAGAAGCTGAAGAGTATGAACGGGTTGGTAAAGTTCTAAAATTAAATTGATAATATGTTTCACATTCTTAGCCAACCGTCGTATTAATAATTAATCGACTACCTGCAATCCAAGCAAGGTCAATGAATAACAAGTTCAATTTCTGTAGGCAACCCGATACAATTACACAGATGAAGAAAAGTTTGCTCTGATTGAAGTTATAGCTATGATCAAGGGCCTGCAAGTTCTGATGGCTCGCATGGAAACTGTCTTTATCGATGCTATACGCAGAAACATTTACGCTGAACTACAGGACTTTGTACAATTGATTTTAAGAGAACCACTCAGAAAGGCTACCAAGAATAAAAAAGATTTGATTCGAAGTATAATTGTATCGGTCCGAGAGACTTGTGCAGATTGGCAAAAAGGCGTTGAACCTGTAGCTGACCCAGCTTTAAAGGGCAAAAAAGATCCAGACAATGGTTTTGTCATTAAAGTTCCAAGAAGAAATGTTGGTAAGTTTGATTCACACATTTTTTTGCAATTATAAATATTACTAAGATATTGATTCGTGGCCATTGTACACCTAATGAGATTTATTCCGAATTGTTTGAAGGTCCATCATCGACTCAATTGTACATGGTACGTACGATGTTGGAGTCACTAATTGCAGATAAGAGCGGAGGTAAGAGAACGCTGAGAAAGGATATAGATGGGCAATATCTCGTGCAGATTGATCAATTTCATAAAACAAGTTTTTACTGGAATTACTTGCTTAGTTTTAGCGGTAAGTCACTCGTATATACAATGCTGTATCATTTCATATTTTGAACTACAAAACGTATATTGTTATCATTTTACCTTTTTACTGTCAATTAATAACTCTTATTCCAGAGTCATTGCAGAACTGCTGTGATCTATCACAACTCTGGTACCGTGAATTCTACCTTGAGATGACCATGGGCCGGAGGATTCAGGTAAACATAAATATTAGAAAACTACTATATAACAAGACCTAATAATTAATCACGCGATTTGAAAGCCGACGTGCCATAATTGACTATTTTTAACGAGTCAGTCACCATTCTGTTTAATTATAGTTGATAAAATACTGGTATCGATTCACTAGACCTACACAATATATTCAATGTTAGTAGATGTTCATGACCTTCACTATATCAGACAAATAGAACCGTGTGTAATTGATTTCATGAATAGAAATGCCAAGTGCGTCATCAGCATAATGAAGAATGCAGCGACTTGATCACCATGGAGAAACGCATTCAGGTACACACCAAGTAACCACCATCTGTTGTAGCTACGTTATTGTTATTGTTGCGTTCGTTTTCTAGTACCGTTTTTTGTTGGAATTGCACGCCTCACTGGGAAATACCATAAGTAATAGTAATTTAATTTGAATAAACCAATTATTATACCTCTGACTCAAAATGGGTGATTGCTTGATCAAATTTTCTGCTTCGTACATGCGTTCATGGTATCTTATTTCTATTAACAAAAGTTTACTGCAAGAAGAATTATCCAAACAAGTAATGTGATTGTTATGCTATTTGAGGTAATAGTAGGTATAACGAAGTGGATGATTTTAAAAATAGATTAATTTGAATACTCATCTGCAACTCCGTATACATACATTAAATATTATAATGTACAGTGATTTTAAATGAAATGATAATACGTACTGTGCCAAGGCTCTACACAATAATTCTTGGACGTAGATCTTGATTTTTTAGCTTGCATCATTTCGTGTTGGTTGCTGTGCTGTCTTTGCCACTATAAATTAATCTTTCTTTTATTTTGTGTGCAAAATGTTACTAACATTGGATTAGAAACACCATTTAAAGTTAAATTAAATGAATTTTTATGTTCCAGTTCCCGATTGAAATGTCGATGCCATGGATCCTGACTGACCATATTCTTAGAAGCAAAGAACCTTCAATGATGGAGTGAGTGAGATTACTGTAAAATTTCCGGTAGATTTTGTCTTTGAAATTAATCATTGACCTACGTCAACTGTTCATGCTTTTAAATTCCAGATTCGTATTGTACCCTTTGGATCTGTACAACGACAGTGCATTATACGCGTTAACAATATTTCGAAAGCAATTCCTTTATGATGAAGTTGAGGCAGAAGTAAACCTATGCTTTGACCAATTCGTCTACAAGCTAAGTGAACAAATTTTCGCTCATTACAAGCAATTGGCAGCCAGCATTTTGCTTGATAAGAGATTTCGCGTTGAATGCGTTGCTCTTGGGGCTTACTTACTGCCATATCCTCGAGCAAACAGATATGAAACATTATTAAAACAACGGCATGTACAACTGTTAGGAAGAAGCATTGATCTCAATAAGTTGATCACACAACGAATCAATGCTGATATGCAAAAATCTTTGGATTTGGCTGTTAGCAAATTCGAATCTGGTGATATTACAGGTGTTGTGGTAAGCTAAAGTTTTGCGAGTCAATTATCACATTTTTCTAGCTGATCGACTGCTCTTTATACCAAACTTTTTATTGTGTAGGAATTAGAAGGTTTGCTACAAGTCAACCGCCTCACTCATAAACTTTTGAGCAAATGGTTGGCATTGGATGAATATGATGCAATGTTCAGAGAAGCTAATCACAACGTTCTTGCCCCATATGGTAGAATTACTCTTCACGTATTTTGGGAGCTAAATTATGACTTCTTGCCAAATTACTGTTACAATGCTGCCACAAATAGGTATATTCATATCAATGTTGCGAATATTACCTTACGAACATGTTGTCATTATTTCGTATTTCCTTCAACAGATTTGTCAAATGTCGAGGTCTTCAATTTGCACAACCGGTGCACAGAGATAAGCCACCTATGATGTCTTACCATTATTTATGGGGCAGTAAACAATTAAATCTTGCATATAGCACTCAGTATGGTCAATACACGGGCTTTGTTGGCTCATACCACTTCCGTACAATGTGCAAACTTCTTGGATATCAAGGGATTGCTGTAGTCATGGAAGAATTATTAAAAATAGTGAAATCTCTCATCCAAGGAAACCTCCTGCAGTTTACTAAGACCCTAATGGAAGCAATGCCAAAAGTGTGTAAACTCCCGAGATATGATTACGGATCTCCAGGTGTTTTAGGCTACTACCATGCCCAGTTGAACGACATTGTTCAGTATCCTGATGCAAAGACTGAACTGTTTCACAACTTTCGCGAATTTGGCAACACTATATTATTCTGTCTATTAATGGAGCAAGCTTTGTCACAAGAAGAAGTTTGCGACTTGCTCCATGCAGCACCATTTCAGAACATATTACCTCGCCCTTATTGCAAAGGTAGAGTATATATGTTTGAATCTGATTTTTAAGGACTAATAGTAAATGTGTATTGTAAACTCCATTTGCTCGCGTCTGATTTTTTTCTCACGTTATTTCAGATGGTGAAAAACCAGAAACTAAACAAAAACGTTTGGAAGCAAAGTATGCAGCTTTACAAATTGTCCCTAACGTTGAAGAGCTTGGAACTGCTAAGGTTCGAACATACTGGTATCTTTAGTAAAGAAACGTAAACTCGCGTACAGCGGATAATAAACTAGTATTTTGAGTGGCTTACTTTAACATGCATCTGCAGACAGTTGCTAACGTAACCAAAGACAATAGCCATGAAAGGTAACTCTATCTTTTAATGTTACAGCAAGCGATGATTGCGAAAGAAGGGGATTTACTAACAAGGGAGCGACTTTGTTGCGGTTTGTCAATTTTTGAGGTGGTTCTTAGTCGACTACGCAGCTTTCTGGATGATCCTATTTGGGTAGGACCTCCACCTGCAAACGGAGTGATGAATGTAGATGAATGTACTGAATTCCACAGACTTTGGAGTGCCTTACAGTTTGTGTACTGCATTCCAGTTGGAGAAACAGAATTTACAGTGGAGTACGTAGCAATTGAAAATCTAAAAATATGCAAACAATTTAAAGATCTATTCTTTCGACATAATTGTAGTAAACAGAGATATTTGCAAATTATAAATAGTTAGGCCTACCTCAACTACCCAAATTCATAAATGATTAATTGCACAGGGAACTCTTCGGGGAAGGTTTACACTGGGCTGGATGTGCTATGATAATCCTTCTGGGTCAACAAAGGAGATTTGAAGCTTTAGATTTCTGCTACCATATTCTACGAGTTCAACGTGTCGACGGGAAAGATGAAAATGTCAAGGGCATTGTGAGTATTTTGTTGGCATCTGTAATTTTTAAGTGAAAGGTCAAACTTTTACACACTCTAAATCCAATATTACACTGGCAATTAAATTAGAATATAAAAACGAGGGTACTTTACTATCATATTGACATCGACTGTCTCTTGCAGCACTTGAAGAGAATGGTGGATCGCATCAGACGGTTTCAAGTATTGAACTCTCAAATTTTCGCAGTGCTAAATAAGTACCTTAAGAGTGGTGACAGTGACGCAACTAGTGTAGAACATGTCCGATGCTTTCCACCACCGATACATCCATCCCTTGCACATACCCAGCAACATTATCATGCCCCGGAATATTTACGCCAGATGAATCACCAGTAATATACCGTCTGAATGATATAAGAAAATCATCCACAAAAATCTACTTTTATTTAGATATGGTATTATTATATAACTAATATAAAATATTTTAATTTAGTATTACTGGTTTAGAAAATGAATTCCATTAGCTAAACTATCATCAACCACAGTTGATGCACAAAGAAAAAATTGCAAAGATTATGTAGCTCGTCGAATAGCAGATTATTACGCTGTGCCGTTATAATTTAAGATGAATAATTTAACCCACCATACGGACCACCACAAAGCAATTGAGTTATCATATAGCGACCAATAAATGTAGCAGATGTATAAGTCTCTAGATATATGGAATATTTGATTAACATAAAACAGTTTGCTTCAGTTTACTCAGCACAGAATCAAGAAACCTCGAAAGCTGCAGCTTACTTCAATTTATTCCGCATGACTGCGTATGAGTACCCTAAATCTGAGTTGCAAGATTTAATCGTAATGTTAGAAAAATATCTTTAAAATATAATAAAAATTACTGTTGGAAAATCTAGCTAAATTAGCATATTAAACTATTATATAAATCCAAAAACAAATTGGTACATTGATTATGGCTGATTTACTTGATGTTGCAAATACTTAGATGTTGATTGTCACTAATTCAATGTCTCGAAAAGACCGGTAAAATATCGAGTTCCGAATATGTTGCATTAAAATAATCGTATGAAGGATGTTTTCGATATTCTGTCGTTTATATTTATTTATATTATGGTTTATACACGTTCAACTTTGCATTTGAGTTTTTGTACATTGAGTCGTTCATTTTCAGTCTACAAATCAGTACATATTTTTTCATTAATTTATGTTCTGAATTCATATTGTACAAGATTTGTGAAAATATTACAGACGACTTTGATGCGATCTGAGCTGACAATTAAAGAAAATAATTGATGTTAATTACGTAATTGAGTTTTAAATATTTTTATAAAATAGAAATTTCCAATAATTAGGATATCAGAAATTTTTAATAAAAGAAGTAGCCCATTATATTGAAAACGATAGTAGCTTGGCAAACATTTTTACAATATTATAAACGTATACGCAAGTACATAATAAAATGATCATAAGAATATATTTTGACTACTTTTCATTTAAGAGATATGTGAAGGAAAAATCATTGAATACCTTTTCTCGAAACTCCGTTGATATTAACAGATTCAACACAAGCCAGAAAAAAAGTCTGATGCATTATTGACTTTACTGCTTGGTAAATTATGCTTTAATTGTTTTTTTCCACTGCCTTTCTTTGACATTTCATTATTTAATGTTTCGAAGTACTCGACATTCCAAAACTTAACATCATTGTCATATGAGGTAGATGCGATGAGTGTTCCATCGTTACTTATATCTGTTCCCTCCACAGACATACTGTGTTGTCCGACAATTCCCAAATGATGATAAGGAAACAAATTCGTCGCTCTAGTAATTGAACATTAAATAATGTAACGTCTATTGCATTAATTGCATAATCAGTAGATTCCTTATGTTTATAATAATTGTAAGTATCCATCTTCATATTTTCAATTCTGGAATTATGTTTACTTTTCAATCTTACTAACCTGAGTATGCCATCTTCACCAGCAGTGACAACAATGTTTTCAGTTAAGGGAACCATGCAGTTCATTGACTTTTTAGTCACGCTAGGAAACTCGTCTGAGTGCAGTCCAAACTCACCCCACTTGAATACATACATTCTGCCTTTACTGTCGCCAGCCAGCAACTTAGTCTCTGATTTAAACAGACCAAGACATGTTAGCTCCTGCTCATACTCTTCGGACTAGAATCAAAAGCATTGTAATGCGTTATTTTACTTTATTATAAAATAGATGTTAATTCAAACAGCAATTTTAGATAAATTTGTAATGAACTGAAACATTTTCTGTACCTGAACATGCATTCTCCTAGCAGTCATATTCAGTGTCGTCAGGGAACCATCTCCGCTAGCACAAGCAAGATACTTTTTTTCGCTAGTTGTAACCATGGCGCTGACGTAATCTTCCATTTCCTTTAAGGAAAATAATGGCAAATCCCCTTTTTGCCTCATATCCCATACTTGAAAATCGGGTTAGGTAAATAAGCAAATTTGATAAGTACAAAAAAACATGCTAAGTTTCATTAAAATGAATAAATAATTATGTCTACATTTTACTGTCCCATTATCATCACCAGTGGCAAATAGATTCTCATCAATTACAGTCAATGTGGACACGGGATCCCTAGAATACAATTGAACTCTATTATTAGAATCCTGTGATATACAATATTTACAGTTACAAATGAATAACTAAAGTAAAAAGTTTCTAATCAACGTACTCGTGGCTATTTTCATAAAGCCTGGTAAGATTTTCAGTTTCTACATCTGTGAGGAGGATAGATTTATCTTTTGCAGTAGACAGGAGAATTTTACCATCCTCACTGAACTCAACATCGCGGCAAGCCTTTATATGTAATTCCAATGTAGAGACTAAATCAGTAGCTTCGTTAGTATATCTATACCTACAAATCAGAAATAAAGTCGTAAGTTTAAATGTGCCAATGAAGTGATAAAACTTAAACTTTTTCCTGCTAAGAATCTCAAAATTTGTAAGTATTGAAGTAAATTACGAACAGAAGTACATCACCCGACATGCAAGCTAATGCTATCAAGTTGTTTGCAGGATGAAAAGATATGTCAGCAATGAAATCCTCCAGCCTTATGTCTGGAGGATGATCTTTATTTGGCTGTCTAGATCTTAATATAGCTTTGACAACTTCATCTTCTTCGTCATCCTCGTTCAATGCCAGGACGTCTCCGCTTCCACCTATAAGAAGTAGTCTTGTACTTTTCTGTTTTAGATAAATATTGCAAAATATTCCATTCGTTATATGTATTTCCTTTACCCGGTATATTAACAGATGCACTTGGTCCTGCATCATTTGCTTCATCGTTTGAATCGGAATCGTCGAGATCAAACCCACTGTTGTCGCTGCTATCATCCATATCGCTGAAGCTACTGTCACTGTCATCGCTGTTACTCTCATCACCACCCAGAAAATCATCTGCATAAAATACAAGGAGTCAGATTTCTGCTAAGACATTTTAGCGGATTGAGCACGCTTTACTATTATTTTCCAGATGAGGTTAGAAATCATAACCTGGAAACGATAGTTTCACACTATTGTCATAAATTCAATATTTCACTCACCTTTAAGTCGACCCATTTTGACAATCATACTTCGAAATTAGTTACTCTTGAGTGTTCGTAAAAAGTTTACAATAAATCCAGATTCTGTCGGTTATTCTGATGCTATGCACGAGTTCGCACATAACCTCAACATGAGCAAACACGATTCGATAGATTGGCGAATGGAAGAATGGCTTATCCGCACGTCTCGAATATGTTTCGAAGTGTGAAATGGCCCGCAACGTCAGTGGGTTTGTCGTGCTAGCTACACTTTCTATACTTTTCACATCTTCGTGTGAGTATATTGTGAAACTGCAGAAAGTATAGCTTGCACGAACCAAGCAAATGTAATAATTCCTGTGAGACAGATCGGAAGACGAGTAAAATATGTAAGGTACATATATGTAATATGTAACGAAGGGCAAATAGCTGGGGAAACGTTCTTTCTAGCTAGACTTTATTTAAAATTTGTTTGAAAAATACATCAATCAATAATGAAAATATGGAATTATTAAGAAAGTGAATGATACTTATAATGTTTACAAGTACAGCAATTGTGTTTATATATGTGCCAAAGAAATATAATCAACCAATCAATTATTTTTCACTAAATGCAATTAATTCATATGTTCAGCATAAGAATGATACATGTAGAATTGGAATACGTAAAATTGAGCAGTGGGCAACCAGATAAAGATGATCCTTTGTTTGAGTCTCTTGTAAATGAATATTAAAGTCGACACATGGGGAATACAGTACGAAATTTACAAATAATCATTTGAATTTTAATTCTCATAGTCTTTGATGAATTTAAGTCAGGTTCAAGCCTTTAAATAACAAAAATAGGCTAAACACATTCAGGCTAGGTGATATAATATAATAATTAGCTGATAGTTACTAAAAATCTATACACAAACGTTAAATTTACATGTATATAAGATAATGAAATGTTTATGGCAGTCAATATATTGATTCAGCACAATTCAATAGAATAAATATTTCGATGAAACCATTGTAACAATAACTCATCGTCATAATTGCAGTGGTGATTCACAGCTGATGTAATTCTTGTACAAATATAATATTGGGCTCAATTATTTTATAGATCTTCAAGATTTTAATACAGACGGTACTAAAAATTTTTTATAACATTTCAAGAGTTAAAAGTATCACAGTATAACCTGAGACTATCATAAGATTTAGAATAAAAATTTAGCTAGAAATTAGGATCACCACTGCCATGGTGAAAATAATTTTTCATCTGCTTTATGAAGGTGAAAGACGTTCATTGTTCATTAAAACAACAACATTCACATCACACCTGTGCGTAATAATCAGACTCAACTTACAGGAATTCAGAACCGTCATTTTTGTCACAAATGGCTATGAAATTTGCCTGAGTGTGGTATTAAGGTGAATTTTGTCTCACTGTGATCTAAGAATTTATTGCACCAATACCAGCGGTGTCGTAAAAAAAGATTCATTGACAAGTAGATCATTTCACATATTTTTAAATTCACCGGTACCATTCGCATTAAGCATGAGAATATTTGGATTTTCTTTCTCAAACGCTGTGGCGTCCCTACCACCAGGTCTTTCTTCTTGCCCCCACTCTCCTAGAACGCCACGCATCACGTCTGGTTGCCCGCGCAGCTTCTCTTCTTCCTTCTGTAACATTACTAACAGTTTAAGGTCAAAAGTAAGGTGCTATTCTTTCAGGTTTTGAATGTTATTGCCTGCCTTCACCATAAAAATTTCATGTACGACGCTTTAGGAAGAAACAGTTGTAATGCCTGCACGTAATTTCTTACTAACCTGCTTGTCCTGCAGAGCAAACTTGTCAAACATATTTGCATAAATTTTCTTCTCCCTGGCTAGTTGTTCTTTGTGCAGTTTCTTACATGCTATTATTTGATTGGCAGCAGCTGTGTTCTTTGGATTGATTTTCAGAACTTCTTCAAAGTCTTTCAGTGCAAGTTCAGGAGCAGCAAGTAAAATGTTTGCTTGACCTCTTCTAAACAGTGCCTTTTCATTATTTGGATTAATCGCTAAAGCTTCTGTGCAGGCATCTCTGGCTTCTATACTTTTGTTCGATTTTAGATAGCACAAAGCAAGATTCAAGTTTACTGACAAACGGAGATCTTTTGCCTCAGTTTCCTCTTCTTCCTCATCACTGCTGGGAGAGTCTTTAAAAGCAGTAATAATCTTGTTGTAGAATTTTGTGGCAAGTCCAAGTTTCCCTTCTTTAAAGTAGGCAGTTCCCTTTTCTTTAAACAGTGTCAACTGCTTTATCTGGTCTGGACCAGGTATCATCCAGCTTTCAGAAGCCTTTAAGCCAAATACAATAGTTAAATATAATCGACTTTGCATATGCAATTAAGGGAATTAACACGTGGAAATAATATTTAAAAATATAATTATCAGAAAAATTTAATAATATACCTTCTCAAAGTTCTTCAACTCAACAGTATACTCTAGGTCTGCATTTGGCGGAATTCCGAACTTCGGCTCACCAATGTTTTTGTACGCATGTTTACTCTTTATTTTCAGTCTTGATTTTTCACCCATTTTGAAAGTTCTTAAGGCTATTTCAACTCCATCAATAATACCCACATCTTCTCCTTCACCTAAATTGAACTGAACATCCTTTTCTTCAAATACTTTACCGTCATAAGAGCCAACCAAATGTACTGAAATAAAATACGAACAAATTTTACATTACAACAACAAATGAAGTTTGTTGGATTGTAACAGATATTTTTTTTGCTGATTAGGGTACCTGGAGCAATTTCTGAAAAGTTATTTTTCCACTACTATCTGAATATAAAATAAAATTACAGAATAGGACAAGCGATGAAGTAAGTGGCATTTTGCCTGTCACGCTGAAATGCAGTCAAAGTAATGATAACTATTTAAAACATTAAAAAGTTTTGAATGATATAAGATAAACCAATTTTAATTTTGCATTCAAATTCATATTCTCAGAAAATATTCGCATATATGTGGGAGATAATCTATCGTGTACTCTTGAACGAAGTAAAATTTGTACATTAAATTTCTCCTGTGAAGCACTTATTACATGCATAAAATTCCTGATGATGCAGCACTTACCATCAACCAGAGCTCCTTCATTTGGAGTAATATATCCAGATCCAGTGACTATTTGGAATTTCTCAATGCTATTGTCTTGTTCTGGGCTTAAATCTGCCCCTTTCCAGTCAATCATTTCAATCTATTAATAAAGTATGTTCTGATTATCGTCGCATTTTATAAACAAAATATTCTATGGCAAGGAAAATAAGTACTGTACTTAAGCGCTATACCTCAAACTTTAATGTGGCATTTGGAGGGATCGTGGGAGGGCTACCAGCAGCACGATAGGCATAGTCAGGTGCACAAGTCAAAATAGCAACTTCTCCTCGCTTCATGGTAGCAACACCAATGTCCCAAGCCTTGATAACACTCTTTTTACCCAAGTCAAACTCAAATGGTTCATTTCGATCTTTGCTTGAGTCGAACTTTGTGCCATCCATAAGAGTCCCGGTATAATGTACTTTGACTTTGCATCCTGCAGCTGGAGTTTCCTCACCAATTCCTTCCTTGATGATCTCTTTCAATACTCCACCATCCTTCTTTGGGGAAATATCAACTGCAGCCATTCTTAACAGGAAAATAAAGTTTCATACCAATGAGGGAAAATATTGAGCACCTTAATCGAATTAACTTTGCCCTAATCTATCTCATTAAGGTGACTAGCTGTTGGAAAGCTTAGAAGGCATACAATGAAAGAAATAGAATGCAGTTTGTGTGTGAATTAAAAAAGAATACGTACGTTGAGAATATATTAAACTAGAATGATATAGTAATTTATGTCAACGTTTATGTATTCGATTTGGGGTTTTTAGAATCGCTAAAGGCAACAAAACTTGTATATAATTATTTTGAAATTATAACGGAAGGATAACCGTAAAAAAAATACGTTAGTCCTCACAGCCCAAATAAAAAATTCAAATATCCGTCAATAATTATAGGTTATTGGAACTTACATTGGTACCTATAAATGAATTATAACGTTGAATTGAAAAAGAAAATTAAGCGTTGAGATATCACGGATCGTTTCGAGAGCTGAATGTACTAACTTTCGCTTATATGTCAAGTATTCCTTTATAACTACTGTGAGTTCAATCGATTCCGTAGAATTTGCTAGAACGTTTTGCAGCCAGCGTCCAAAAGATCATGCAAATTTCATCCAAGAACTTGGGGCATGAAAAAGCTACCTAGATGGACAAGTGCTGTTATCTCTGGCGCTTCCTGAACGTTTACTGTACAATTTCAATCGTCTAACGGAATGTGAGCATTAAATTTTATAATTTGATTTAAATTCTTAGCATTGATTGAAGTGCAATATCATATAAGTCGCCGTATATATTACGTGCTATCTAAAATGAAATACTTGCATATTATAAATTCGAATTGATCGAGTTGTCTATTCCTCGATTGAATCTTCTAGGGAATTTGTAATGGCAGTGGTAGAAGAAAAGTATGTAGACGCTGTCGCCATATCCCAGTTCAACATCCCTTATATTACGAAAGTGCAAAACGGTTGCCTAGGCAGCCCAGGCAACGGGGAATTTGTACGTGATGTAAACAAATCCATTTTGTAATAATTTGACAGCCACGGTTAGTCGCTCTTATAATAAATAAAAATAAATACATTAAAAATGACATCTTTAGATCTGAGACAACAGAAACTCGAGCAACAGGTTAGCAAGACCAACAGTTATTTATTATATGTTAACGAAAATGAATGTTTGGGCGTTGAACGTTGAGTTGAGTCTAACCTTTTTAATTATCGGACCTTTTAATACTTAATTCGTTTCATACATCAGCGTAGTCTCCCAGAATACACGTGTTGATACTTATCTTACACTATCATTGCGCGACGAGTGCACGTTACATGTAATTATAGGTATTCACTCTTTTTAAATTAGAATTTAGATTCATTGCTTGAATTAAACAATTTTTTCGGCATTTTATTTCTTCTCAACCTATGATGGCTAGGTCCAACATTATTTCCCAATCAAATATTTGCTCCTAACGCTTGAGTAATTCATCATGCGTATATCATCTAATATTCCAGAGGCAAATAATAGCGCAGAAAATGAAACAGAAACGACAAAGCGGCGCTGGCGGCATGGTACAGGCATCAAATATCTCTAGTTCGCAATATAGCAGCCATTCTACAAAATGGTTAAATCCAAACAGAGAGCTTCATGGTAAAGTGGTGTGACTGCCTCTACATTCTTATCATCTGATATAATATAATCAATAACCTCATAATGAATCAGCCATAAAATATCTTGAACTCTTTCATTGAAATTCACATATTATTCTCAAATATTAGAATACTATTCTTGGATTTCAGTTTTAATTATTTTTATTTAATCAACTCAGATCAATAAAGTTTCTTCACTTTTGCTTTAATTCTGAGGTAGGCTATGACGGACCTATGCAGTTCACAATGTCACCCAGTAATCCTGACATGGGAGTATCACAGGAAAATAAAACTATAGAGTCAGAAGTAACAGGTAACCAGAATTTCGATGGATATCAAATGCAATCTGTTACGATTATGAATGAATTTCGTTGAAACATTTAGTCATTTTTCTTTCAGACATCAGAACAGAAAGTGGATTTTATGATGGGACTGAACGTGGTGACGGCGCAGATGAAGAATCATCCCCGGTGGATTTGAGATCACCATCTGAAGCACTTCACAGTCAATCACCTCTTAGAGTAGCTCCTGTTGATGGGTCAATTAATGCGATCAATGGCGAAAATCATTCCTCGGTAACTGTAATTTGAGTAAACATTTACATGTATAAATGACATTCAATTGTTTCAGTTCAATAATTAGCCAAATTCACATGATACAGATGTGCAAACAAATTACTAATCATTATTCATTTGCAGAGCCCGGAATTGGAGGGAAATGTTGAGGGTAATATAGAACAATTTGTTCTGCAACCAGCCAATAAAAAAATGCATTATAAGTGTAGAATAACACGTGATAGAAAAGGCATGGATCGTGGTTTATATCCAACTTACTTTTTGCATCTAGAACGTGACTATGGAAAAAAGGTTCGCTCAAATTCTCTTAGTTGAATCTCTTTATAATTATTCAGTTGATAATAATCAGTTTCCTATTCGGAAAGGTTTTTTTACTAGCTGGACGGAAACGAAAAAAGAGCACTACAAGTAATTATTTAATTTCGTCTGACCCAACCGATCTTTCAAGAGGAGCCGAATCTTATGTTGGAAAATTAAGATCTAATCTATTGGGCACTCAGTTTACCGTATATGATAATGGATATTCCTTGATGAAGAGTGAAAAGAGAGAAGAGCGAACTAATCCCAGGCAAGAACTAGCCGCAGTTGTTTACGATACTAATGTTTTGGGTTTCAAAGGGCCACGAAAAATGACTGTAATCATACCTGGAATGACTTCAGATCAGCAAAGAGTACAGATTTGTCCTCGAGATGATACAGAAACATTGTTAGGTGGGTAAACTAGTAATTGATTTTTTGAGTCTTCGGTTATCGCTTGTAAATTCCTATATTTTTTTTTTATGATTAATGCGTTTACTTTAGTTCAATGTAAGGTCTGAATTACAGAGTGTTGGAAAATGAAGAATATGGATAACTTGATAGAATTGCATAACAAAACACCAGCTTGGAACGATGACACACAGTCCTATGTACTAAATTTCCATGGACGTGTTACACAGGCTTCAGTGAAAAATTTCCAAGTTGTTCACGACAGTGATGGTAATCACAATTTACATACCTATATATAATCACATTATTGTAAATCAAAAATCCAAAGTTATTTTGCATGCAATTTTTTGATTTTACGATGAAACGATTTTAAACATGCTTACCGTTTTCACAGTGCTAAACCTTTCGAATTAATAATTGATTATATTATCTGTGTATATTGCAGTGGATTACGTTGTGATGCAATTTGGTCGCGTAGCTGAGGACGTTTTCACAATGGATTACCGTTTTCCACTATGCGCACTCCAAGCTTTTGCAATTGCATTAAGCAGTTTTGATAACAAATTAGCCTGTGAGTGATTTGTTTGTACGTATAAATTATAGGAACTGTATATTGCAATGCCACTGCTCACATATAATCAAAAGGCTAGGAAACGGACAATCAATTCCAATTTAAGTATAAAACGATTTACTGAGTAATGAGATGAAATTTTTAGAATGTTCACTCTCGTTAAACCTTAGAGCCACAATAATAACTATAATAATATGTGTTCACATTCCAATAGAGATAATATTTACATAATTCCTATCTTTAGTATAAACTTTTAGAAAGCTGAGACGAATAAGTTTCAGACTCGTGTACGTTCTGTAAAAATCGATTATTTATCTTTCATTCCGAGTGCTTTACAAAATTTGATGAAGTTTTCGAAAAAAAAAAAATGCCAGCCGGATGTTACTGCAGTTATACGCATACTACCACGTTGAATGATAATTTTTAGATTATTGTAGAATGCATTTTGATACACGTATCAAATTGCTAACATTCATCAAGTTTGTCAAGTTTGAACTAGTAATTGCACGTCAGATTTTGGATTAGACTTCAATGTTACATGATACGAAATAAAATTGCAGCTACAATTATATGTATATGAAAAAAAAAAAAAAAAAAACAACACTCATATCAAAGTCGTATCATACGCATCTAATGAGGTGAAAAAAAAGATTATGAATTCCGTACGAAAAAGCTAATGAAAACAATTGTTAGTGTCTCGTTTCATAACTTTTACACTGTTTTTATTATCTGAGCAGGCAATTCTTGTCCAGAGTTGGAATTATAGGGACCCAGTGTAAATATTTTTCAGCGTGTATCGATCTATTTAATGATTGAAATTATCCTCATGAGAGACTATTAATTATTATATTGTACTTATTGGTGCGCATATTATATTATAAGGAAGCGAGTAACTTATTGTATAAAAGTCAAAATAATGTTAGCATAGATTAAAACAGGGTCTGAATAAAGATTTATCGAAAAACTGCCCGTATAATAGTTTGCAGAGTTGTATAGAATTTCAGTTGAAAGTAAGGAGTCTTACGAAAGATGAATTTATTATTATCGTTTAGGATAGAGATTTCTAGTTATATTATTTTACTAACATTCTTATAGAGTTAATGTAACATTTTTTCATTTCTAACGATTACTTTAGTTCTCATATTTTATACTTGCACCAAGATCTAGCTATCAATTTTCGGAGTGATTTTTTGTAGGTAATTATAGTATGAAATGTAAGGTTCGGCACATTTGTTACGGTAATACAGTATGTTCATTAACACTGGTCAAAAAGGACAAGTGAAACCTGCTTGCCTTGATGTACTGTGGGATCAAGTAACCAGAAATTGTCCTGGATTATGAAGAGTTGAAATCATGATAAGGGCATCTGAGGAATTTCTATTAATTGTATGAATTATTTGAACCCAAGGTTGAACTATAATCCGTGTCTCTAGATGATTTTAATATGTGCCTTTGTGAAGGACTTTCATGTACTTTGTATTAAATATTTAAATATTCATAACATCGGTGGCTTGTATAATTATCTTGACGAACCTGTTTTAAGAGGCTAATTTTTCTCACAATTGAAGATTTCACGATATATTTATTACTATGCCTTGATGGTTGTACAACAATATATATGTGTATGTATGTTTTAAATATATTTCAGCAAGTTGTACAGGCGTATAGAATTTTCTATCGAAGTATAATTTATTGTAGATCTATTTGTATTGTATGCACTCGTCTTCTGCATGTATGCTGTAGTATACCTAATAATAATCAAACCAAGGGTGCTTTAGGATAATATACACCATAATTCAACTTTAAAACTAAATGATATACTTTTTTTTTTTATGAATATAGGTAATCGAAAAATATATAATATCTCAACGATTCTATGTCTGTATTAAGTAGTGTGTTATGTACATGATTTCCTCACACATGACATATGTATTCACTGCAGGTATTCATTTACTGAATATTTTTCATAACATATTTGTTTCGGGATAGACTATAACGATACATTGTCTACTTTTTGTGCCCACATTAGAAAAGTGGATACTATGAATACGGTAATAAATGTAGGATGCAATACAAACAGACCACAAATATGTTGCGTGGATTGTAAATTTTCACCAAACTAAGTTTCAAGATTCTAAAACTAAATCATTGTGACATTCTGAACTAACATTTATCGTAAATGAGGTATCAATAACTTTGTACCTGTTGAAATATCAATTAATAAAAGCAATATCATACGCATCACTTTCTTTGACAAGAAACTCTCCTCTGAGTGAATAATTACTTAAAGAATGTGATTTTTATTACTTATATTTGTTATACTATTCCTTGAGCTAAAGTGTTTCCATTACTTGCATGAATTACTTGTGTAATGAAAAATAACTGTATACAAAAATTTCCTAAGCAGTTGACCTACAGTCATTCATTCGTTGCTGAGTGCGACTCGAGGAAGGGAGAGCCGCGTATGCAGGTGCTGGGTCAAAAAGCTGCGCCAGCTACACTCTTGTTCAGCAATGCATAAATGACCCTGCATGTGTCAAACTAATTCTATTATTGATAAGCTGATTATTCTGTACATTTCAATTGATAAATACACAGTATTACATACAACAGGCTGTTTGATCACGTGTGCATATAAGTATAATGGTTCATTCTACACTCCACAACTTAATATAAAGTTTCCAAAGGTATTACTTTAAATATACTTACTTTCCATAAAGAATATTGTCTAGTCTACCGTCGTGTTAGTTTTCATGTTCACTATAGTGACTGGAAATGTCAATGTATCGACCTTATATCCTAAGTAAAAAATAAAGAAATTGTGTTGGAGAATATCTTCACTACCTATGTTTTCACATCAAAAATGAATGAAAAGCGATAATTTAATTTTTTTTCTAACTTTTGGCACAGTAATTGATTTCATTTACAACATACAGAAGTACTGTGATATGTGTAGCCTACGATGTATCGGAATTATATTATTTTACCATAACTATAGCTAAAGGCAGAAAAATACTTCTAATAGTGATTTGTAATTTGTCATTGTCACGTAATTTGCAATTTATTTAGCATTTTCACTATCCCATCATTAGGAATATCAAGCAGGTATGTATTTGAATTGCAAGACGTTTGAAAAGTGATGGTGATTAATCAGTCAGTAGAAATCATGATAATAATTTATAATATAATTATAATATGTGTATATTGAGACAATATTTTTCGCACAATAAATGGCAGTAGTTAGTAGTGTACACATAATTATATAAATACACCATTCTTGGTAATAATTATATACCTAGGAGTAAGTCTTGATGAAATACAGCTGAAGGCACTCAAGGTAAAGAGCATAGTACAATAGTATTAGTAAACGGTGTATAAAAAGTTTTAACACGGATGAGTGTTATATATATTGAACTAAACGTACGTACAATTCCATCCACCTATAATTTGAAGGAGTACAAAATTATGAATAACGTTAGCAGTTTTATACGAATAACATATTAAATATTCGCTAAATAACATACAGTAACAAGAATGCGTTCATTGACAATTATTCAATGGAAAAAATAAAATCTGTTGGGTTTGAATTCTAGTGGTAGTCTGGAAAAGCACTTTTTGTAACACATACTAATCATGATATTTCGAATACGACTAAAAATTAAAGAATAGGGAAATCAAACTTGAAAACCTTTATAGTAGTACCAATTGACCAACATAAGTTGCTTTTCCTCATTATTTAAAGGCTCACCCAATTACTTCAATATTAGCTAATTTTATTTATTTATTTATTTCATTCTCAAAATCTCGAAATATAAGGCTGTGATGAACAATTTTTTACTGTTCAATATTAACAAAGAGAACCAGTATAGCTAAAATTATTTTTTATAGTTTACACAACCTAACACGATATTTCTATTATCATTTGAATTTAAACTGCACAAATTATAAGCTGTAAAGAGTTTAATAAGCTGTTCACTGAATTTTTTAATGATGCGTATGCTTAGTGTGATTTCGGGATGACGCCACAAATGGACGGACACATAAATATGACATAACAATTGATATATAAACAAGCAAAGAAATTGCTTTAATATTTTCAATACCACCGTTATTATGGTTTCAGTCTTTTTATTTTGACACGTATAGATTCGGATTCACAAGTTTCGTTTTATATAATTTTTGAGCCTAGAGAAGAACTTTATAAAAAATTTACAAATTCGAGAGACACATACTAGTGCAAAACCTTCGAAATTATTATTATAAGTTTTTTTTATGACAATTATTTTCCAGTGATATTATTGTTTACTTTACTATTTGTGAAGTGTGAATTCTTTGTGTGAAAACTTTCTGTGAATTCAGTTTGTAGGGAAAATACATATCAAAATTTTTGTACATCATTTGAATCTAGTCTACCTGTAAATAACTCGATGGTAAAATTCAATATTCGAACTATTGTGAGAGTTCAGCCAGATTTGATAATATCTGTATTCAAATGCTTTTAAAATAGTAACGAAATAATGGTCTCTAGTGCACTTGGGTAATACTCTTATATCGGTTGGTTGTGACCACTACATAATTTAATTGAATATCTTTTAAGACTACATGTCAAATTCTAATATATTAACGATGCATTATCGATATGACAATACCTAATTCCAATTTATTTACAATAATTTCAGATCCAATAAGTTCTCATTAGTTTCGAATATATATATTTATAATCGGAAGTTGATATGAAATTTGAATGGTTAATTTTCTTGAGACACAGTGTTCAATTTGAAAAAAAAAAAAATAAATAAATAAAAATACTGATGATATTTATTGCAGGTAATCAAAAAATGAGCGAACGTGGTTCGTTACAGTAACGAGCATTGATATTTCAGAATAATTTTTAATACTGACTTATAATTCAAGTTATAGCTATATGATACTGATGAGAACTGCAGCAAGAATTGTATATACATATTACGTAGTATAATATAAAATAACTATCAAGCATCGAGATTAAGTCACCTCTGTTTAGCGGAAGTTTATTACAATATTGTATTTACAACACAAGTGTATTGTAATATTGTTCAGCATCAAATGACTCTACGAACATCCTTTCTTCCACTCTGTCTGATTATTTGCATAACTTGGTCGAGAAAATCTTGGCGCTGGAATACGCGATGCTGGACGTGGTATTCCACTTCCAACGCTAGATGTTCTGTTAGGGGCACCCCAATTAGTCGGGGCTCTTAACCTTGTTTTATTTTCTATTGCTGCATGTTTCATTGGCCTAACCAGCATCTGAAATGGGGTTACAAATTGATTGGCCGATAGATATGTAATTCGAAGTTGGAGGTAGAAGACCTAATTTTGAATGTACAATATATTGAGTCAACAGTTCGTAATAAAAACCTACATTGTACTAAGAGAATTATATGGCTCACCTCTGGTTTTTTTGATAAATTATTTTGTCCTTGATATGTTGTAACACATGGTACATCGTTGATATGATTTTCTGAGGAAAGCAGGACAGAAAACGAATGAGCAAAGCATGGAAAGCAAGCGCCTCTAAAGATGCCTACCAGTTTACACGCATTAAACTCACCACTTGTTCCTATTGCTTCGAGTGATGAACCGACAGGCTCCAACAATGGGGAACTATTTTTAACGGCACGAGTTACGGTTTGTGAGGAGCTGTGCTCATTTTCCTGACATGCACCCTTCAATATTGGAGACGGTAAGTCCTTTTCGGCCTCCATCCAATTATTTTCCAATACTCTTCTGTTCGGTTTTGGTGTCGATATTTGCTTTAAGCCTAGGAAAATCATGCTTTATTTAAAGAAATTCAGACGTAAACGAAATTGAACAGTATTTATTTGAGATTTCATTCTAAAGACTAATCATAAGCAATTTCAATATCAGATTACTTACTTTGCTCTTGCAACCCAGCAATGTAATGTAATTGCGCAGAATTTATGAGCTGCAAATTATAAGAAGTATGACTGCTATCAGAACAGATGCTTAGTCGGTCATCAAGATCGGGAGCGCTGTGAGCACTTTGCGTACTCTCAATGCTTTCAGTGGATCCGGAAGCACCTTTGCTTCGGAATTCCTTTACATTTCCACCTACTTCCAGCAATCTTTGTTCTGATCCACTTTTCAATCTGCCCAAAGGCATTAATTTATTTACCAGAGATCCCTCGACGTTTCTTGGAATACTTGGTTGACATGGTCTTGCGTGCTTTGAATTTGGTACGTTAGAATATCTATGCATATCAAAAGTTCTCATACTATTTGTAGCCAAGTTTGGATTTGATTTTTGAAACAATTGTGGTAGTTTTGATAAGACTCGAGGAGCTTGTAATTTTTTTTGGTAATTTGAAATTGGAGGTTTAGCAAACGTACTGTCCAACCTTTCGGGGGATGGTTCATTTTCAATTTTTGCTTTTAAATCAGCCATATTCGTCTTTTTAGTGAAGGTGTAATATTTTTTGTCACTATTTTGACGAGTGGGTATATCCGGACTTGCTGATTCATTTTGGCTTACACAAAGTTTAGGAGATTTTTTTCTGTAGGTGTTGTTATGATTAATAGCAGATATATCTTCGCTAGGAACTTCTGTGATGTGGCTGTATGTAGAATCTAAATTCTGCTCGGTACTACGTTGAACTTGTTCTAATAGTTCTCTTCTTAAATCAGTTGGTCCATTAAATGTTGAATTTATTGTTCCCAGAGATAATGCTCTGTTGCAATGGATATTATCATCCGACGAAAAATCACTCCTTAAATCTTGATCACCACTGGACGTATGATTGGTAAAATCATGGTTTAAATTAAGGGTAATATTAACCGTTTCTAACGTTTGTTTTTGAGACAAAAAAGTACTGTTCAATCCATTTGGTAATTTACTATCATGACTTTGAATGTTGGTCAACGTTTCGTCCAAATCAATATTCTCAACGGGTGATGACGTGAAAATTGTATTTATTGTCTGTTTGTTTATTTCTATAGGTAACGAATGCCTAGGTAACGATGTTGCAGATCTTCGTGTAAATGTGTTGAATAAACTTTTTTCGTTTTCTTTTTCCAGTGATTGGTAGTTGGTGGTAAAAGTATTGTCTCCACATGCATTACGATTTTTTATCGTGACATTGTTCTCGAATTCTTTTAAAAATGTTTCATCATTAAAATCATTTATATCCGATATGTCGCCAAACATGCTTGTCTTCATCATTGAATTCGTCAGTATCTGTGAATCTACAATACTTTCTTGGTGTGATAGAGATTCTTTCGACATGTTCATCAGGGAACAGCCCAATTCAGAAGGCTGCGACACATTCATCAATGGATCCGCAAACTCTGGTTCGGTTAAATTTATGAACGAATCAATTCCTTTAGATTGTGACAAATTCAGGAATGCTTCCATACTTTCTTGTCCAGATGAACCAAGGATACCTGATCTAACTTGGTTTGATGTTGGATTTAACATAGCTGGTACGGATTCCTTTTCGCTATTTGTGAAACTATTTTCTTTGTCCATCTATTTCAAAATTTTATAATATCTCAGGTGTGAATACTTTTCGTTAGTTCACAATTTTAAAATAGCAAAAGGTCGGTGTTAACGTAGCATTAAAAACTAATAACTGGTTCAAGGAGAAGCCTATCAAAATTTGTGTCAAGTCTATTTAAGTTTGATTTCCAAAGAATACTTACATTGACATTAGTGCCTGCTAGTGCTGGAGACCTCTTCCATACATTGGAAGCTGGTGGCGACAATGCTTCTATTATAGATTCAAAACTCAGTCTGTTGTTACGCTTTTTGTGTCTTGTGAACGTTCTCGTATCGATAGAGCGCCTTGTGCCTGAAAAAACATAAAAATCACGAAACTCGTTAAAGTTCAAGAAAAAAAAAAAATAGAAAAAATGAAAGATGATACTTTACATTATTCAACAAGTGAAACCAGCAAAATAGTCAGACTGGTGTTTAATTTATCAGACTATATTAGGAAATACATAAATGGTTATGTATGAAAAGGCAACTATATTGCTTCACCTCATAAAATGAGATCATCTTTCCTACTATAAGGTTTAACCGGGAACTGTGTGCGTGGGTAAGTAGGAATGAAAAGAAGACAAACCATTCAGAGCTTCATTTTCCTCTAAATCCAATTCCGGTCCATCTCCTAACCAGCTGTTTAGATCTTGGACATTGCCCTCCGTCGAACAATTTGCACATACATGAAGCCTGAAACAAGGTGTTATTTATAGTATCCGTAACAAAAAGCATAAAACCTATAAGTCTTCATAAATGTTTTGTTATAATAGTCAGACACTGGGACAGTTATGATCAGTTTCTAATCAGAAAAACCTTTTTGTTTAAACAACTGTACTTTAGTTAGGCGTAAGATGCCATTGATTTTCAAACTTGGGTAAACAGTAAATATACAATAATACACAAGCTGTGAGTCATTGACAGAAATGAGTATACACATCAGTGATGAGGTGATTCAACTAGCATGTACACATACATACGTTCTGTTTCGTAAAAGCGAAAGATGGAATAACCTGTTTACTACGCTTAATTTGATAATGATGTTGATGTATTTTGTTGGGTTTTTATAAACGGGATATGGTGTTCGAAAACCAAAAAGTTGTTAACAACAGGGATTAATAAACTTACCATCTCTCATCGTCCGAGAAGTCAAAGGCCGAAACATCGATGATATCGCTTACATCAAGAGGTTGCACTTCATCGACACAATAAGAGTTCGACATATTTTCTGCCGTATTAATCTGTCGCTCCGACATGTACGTTTAACGTTTTAATAACACGTAGATACAAGACACTTCATTCTACCGTTGTAAATGATACATAAGCGATACGACGGATGGTGTGAAGCCCCGAATGGAATGTGTCTGCAGGCACTCGCGCACAAAATGATCAACAAAACCTTTAATTGACAATTATTATCTGTTTATTAATAAAGTCTTTGATGCCTTTGAAAAGAGATTCCGAGGAGACGATACAAAAGACAAAAAACATAACCACGGGCGGGATATAAAGAAATAATTCCACCAACACAACAGAACCTTGCACCCTGTTAAGTAAATAAAGAAAACTGTCCAACGTGAAATTGGAAATCTTAAGTCTTAACCAGTAATACCAATCTACTTATTTCGCGGATCCATTCACAAAGTACCCGAAGTAGACAAAGATAGGAAAAATCTTTCTTTTTAACGACATCTTCAGGCTCTACAGGGAAATATAGAAATTCAGTTCTCAAAGTGGTTCTCAACCGTCGCCATTGACATTTTTACGTGAGTGTCGGACACGCTGCAATATAACCTCACAAAGGTTTCTCTCTGCTCACAATATAAACAGTCATATGAAAGAATGTGGACGTCTTAAAGATATTACAGATTGAGATTGTTTATGAGATTAACGTCTTTGATTTCATTGAAATTTATTTAATTCAGCTGCTTCTATTATACTTGGACAGTCATATCAACCACTATGCAGAAATCAGATCGTGGTGAGGAATTTGTTGTTAAATTAATTAATTTTTTTTGTATATTAATCGATTAAAATTAACTAAATTGCCTCGATTAATATTCATAATACTCGATCTATCAATTTCAGGTAATGGACGAGAAAAAAAATTATCCTGGGCTTATCGGAACAAAAAAAGAATTTTGAAAAACAAACGTGCTGAAGAAGCTCCTGAGGATACCACAAACGTACAAGTCCAAAATAAAAAGGCTCGAATTGTGCTTCGTAATCTTCCATTCAAGGTAAAACTCTCTTTGGTAAAGTTTTTTTCATTTAAGATAAAAAAGTCATCAATGTGTAATAACTTATCACTAAATGGATATTTTCAGGTTACTGAGGATGACATTAAAAAACATTATGCACCGTATGGTGAAATTGAAGAAATAAATCTACTACGTCACCCAGGTGGTAAACTGGTGGGTTGTGGTTTCGTTCAATTTAAAAAAGTAGAACAAGCTTCAAAGGCGATATTCAACACAAATAAAAAAGAATTGCTCGGTAAGACTGAACAAAAAAAAGGACAGTGTTTTTCTGGTTTCATTGTTCAGTAAATTTAAGTCCTCCAACCAATTGCACTATCAATGAATATGAATTGTACATTTACATTATTTTTAATCAAATTTTAGGAAGAATCATCACTTCAGATTGGGCAATACCAAAATACAAATTTGCCGAAGGTATTAAGGACGATGTTGACAAGACTGAGGATCTAACTGATAAAACAGAAAGCAACATAGAAGTTGATACCCAAAATGAAGAGTCTACCTGTCTGTCAAAAACTCAGTTGAAAAAAAATCTAAAGAGGAAAAAAAAAGACAAAGATAGGCTGAAACACATTCAGAAACGAGCAAGGATTATAGTTCGAAATCTATCATTTAATGTGAGGATGAAAATATACTCTTATTTGATTTTATTGATTGTTAGGAAGACATTTTCGTATTAAGTCTTAATGAAATTTCATGATTTTAGATAACTGATGATTTATTGAAAGAACACTTTGCACCGTTTGGCAATGTAGAAGAAGTCACGATCCTAACTAGACCAGATGGAAAACTTGTTGGTTGTGGATTTGTTCAATACAATAATGTTCAGAGTGCAGCTAAGGCGATACATCATTTAAATTTAAAACCTCTGTTGGGTCGACCAATAGTGGTTGATTGGGCTGTACCAAAAACAAAGTTTGGTAAGGCCGATGAACAGAAGGACCCAAATGAAGCGGCAATAGAAGAAGTTGAATTAAAAAAGGAAGAACCCGATGGAGATGATTCAGGCTTGGATGAAGACCCAGACCAAAGTGACTCATCTTTAAAACTGGAAGAGGATCAATCTAATGACAGGCAAGTTCAAGCTTTTATTAATCATGACCAAGTTCCATTAATCATATCTTTTTTTTTTGCAGGGAGAGTAAGGATGAAAAACCTATTGGTGCAAGTATCGAGGATGAAATTGATGACAAAGAAGATGAAGATGATGATGAGGACGAAGACGAAGACGAAGACGAATATGAGGATAAAGTGGAAGTTAAGATCTCACCAGATGAAGTCAAGAATGAAAAATTTGACGAGAATGAGGCTTCTCGACCACGCCGAATTTCGAATGACGTTAACGAGGGAAAAACAGTGTTCCTTAAAAATATTCCCTTTTCTGCGACCAATGACGATCTTAGGAAATGCATGGAACAGTTTGGTCCAGTCTATTATGCTCTTGTTTGTATGGACCCCCTTACAGAGCATTCAAAAGGAACAGCATTTGTTAAATTTCAAGTAAGTTGTACACTGTAATATTTTATTAAGTGATGAAAATTGATGTTCATAAATAAACCGGTTTAATACCGTTTACAGCACGTGGAGGATGCAGAGAAATGTTTATCCGCTGGAACTGAGCTACGTATACATGATCAAACTCTAGATCCTCATAAAGCACTGAACAGAAATGAAGTGCAAGATAAATCAGAGCTGAAAAAACAAAAAGCAACTGATTCTAGAAACTTGTACCTTGTCAAAGAAGGAGGTAAGATAATATGAAATTTATATAGATTGGATTGTTGTGCTACATGGTCATTCATTTGTTATTTGGTTTGTGCGTAACAACACGTGAACGATGGATTAATTCCTTACAGTGATACTGGCTGGTAGTCCAGCTGCAGTAGGAGTATCTGCAGGGGACATGGCTCGTCGTTTGCAATTAGAACAATGGAAATCGCAAATGCTACGAAATTTAAATATGTTCGTTTCAAGGGTCCGTCTGGTTGTGCATAATTTACCCGTTTCAGTGGATGACAAAAAGCTGCGAGAAATTTTCCAGAACCATTCTGGGCCAAAAGCAGTTATAAGAGAGGTTATAACCACTTTTCGGTCAGGAGTTAATTTTAAATATCTCTATTTACTTATGACGCATGTTCATATTGGTTTTATTTCTTTCAGGCCCGAGTGATGCGGGATTTACGAAACATTGAGGCCAATGGAATTGGCAGGTCTAAAGAATACGGTTTCGTTGCCTTTACAAGCCACGAAGATGCGCTGAAAGCGTTGAGAAGTATAAATAACAATCCAAAAATCTTCGGCACCACCAAGGTAATTAATTTATATCTGACAGGATCTTGAATAAATAATTATCCAAACTTCTTATTTTCAGAGGCCTATTGTCGCGTTTTCAATCGAAAACAGAGTAATGGTGAATGCCATTAAAAAACGAGTAGAAAAAAGTCGAGAGCGCAATCCTCTGTGGACAGGAAGTAATCTAAAAACTAAGAATGACCGGCCCATGACAAATAAGAGAAAACACGAAGATGGCAAATATTCGGATGACAAGAAAACGAACAGTATTGGTAGGCCGACTGTCAATAATAGAAACAAGGATCGTCGGCCTGCGAAGCATCCTAGATTGGAAAATGGTAATGACGAGGGTGATGTTCAGCCATATTCTGGTGTAACGAGTAAACCAGGAGAGAGAAAAATGCGATCAAGATTCAATCTCAAGTCTCAAGCTATTTTACATAAACAAACTATGAAACGAGAATTAAAAAATAAAAAGTCTAAAGCGAAAATTCAGCAGACGAAAAAGGAACAACGGATCTCTCAAAAAGAAATAAGGGTAAGTCTTAATTATACCTCCCCATTCACATAAAATTTGTGACTTTGTTTTTTAAACGACCTTATTAGATTAATCGTTGGCTAACTCTAATTTTATTAATTTCATCAACAGCCGAAACAGGGTTCAAAGAAAAAAGTGAACAAAGAAGATATAAATTTCAGCAAATTGGTGAACAATTATAAGAATAAATTAATGGCAACGTCTAAGGAAAAATCCAAGTGGTACGAAACATAATAACTTATATTTGAAAAATTAGGATTGCGCCATGTATATAAAGTATTTTTTTTTTTTGCGTTAGACTTTGAATTGTAAATTTTTTTTAAATTGAAAATTAAAGACTTTTATTTCACGGAAGTGTATTGTGCTTATGTAATTAATTCGACAACCTTGACGCTCCCAAACAACAATTATATAGATCAATAATACCGCTTATTTATGTAAAATAATCCAATTGCCCAGCCAAATTAATGATCCAGCGCGCCTTATTATGGGCAATCTACTTTTCATTTTTCATGTTCACGGCGCCGCGCCAGTTTGAATTTACTGTATTTAAAACGCCAGGAAATGATCGCCTTTGATTCGTAGGTGACAGATTTTTTCCCTTAAAACGTCACAATAAATTTGAACCATTATAATATTTGGTGTACGCGTACCAGTATTGTTCAAATTTTTATACGTTAAAAAGCGAACATTATGTTGACCCTTTTTATTCTATGACATCTGAAATCGTCGCCGCGTAAGCCCCATTATTACGGATACTACAGTCAAACCATTGTTTAAGAAGTGATAACAAATGAACGAAAAAAATCCTCGAAAGTTCCGTTAACAGAATCTATAACCGAACTAATAAAAACTAAATAAAAGAAATCTTTGCGAAAGGTCAAAAATTCATTCGAAGTCCGGGTTCATAATACTGTTGCGTTGTAACTGGTTAGGAGAATTAGGACATCCAGTTTGAGAGTCGAGAAAGGGGTTTCGAATAACCAGCGGTGAACCTAATTGGACGTATGCATGCGAATACTTTAAACTGGATTGGGCAGTGAGAACATCACTGGTGAAAAAATGTCTAGTATTGAGATGAGGGAGCGCGGATAAGGGGGCATCAGATAAGACGGAACACGGCTCTAGGCAGATGAATTCCGAAAGTCGGTTCGACTGACGGCGATGATAGTCTTGATGCCGCTTTTTGCGGTCTCGTCAAAAACCCGGAATAAAATTCACACGCTTTATGCTACGAAGCCGCGGCCGTTTTAGTCGTCAAGGAGCACCAGTTTCAAAGGTCAATGGTCAAACATGCGAGAGATTGTAGGTACAGGTGGGTTACGTCAATAACCGGTATAAAAATAAAATGTATAAGAGCGGATGTGAGAATACATATATCTGTCTAGTAGTATCCTTGAGTGGAAATAGCCACGCCAATTAGTTTACTTACTTCGGTGAATATCAACGTGAAACTTAGGCACCGCCAATAAATATGATCGCCCGGTTACAGGAATCGGCATATAAGACGACGCCGAGCGCTCGAATAATACTGATGTGCCGAACGGCATAGATTTACTTGCAAAGTAACCATGACCAACGGAGATGCGAATGACAAGAGGATCGGTTGCAAAAATCCCAGAACTAGTTTCTGCGATCGTATAACGTGGGCGCTGCACAGGTTGAGCGACTTGCGATGTTGGTAAATTGCCTTAGCAACTCATTGTGCAACAATGAAATAATAAAAAGTTACCATTCCACTCGCTATGCCGCATCCTTCTTTTTCCTTCCCTTATTTCTTATCCACTTAGTAAAGGGTCACAGTTTCCCCAGTTATATAAGGAAAATGAACCTGTAGTAGAGAAATTGGAGCATTTTATTTACGAGCGATAATATACGACCTTTTGTCATGTAAAAAGTTGAATGATCATACACTTTCTTTGGCTTTCTGTTTACACGATGAACGTGGTACTACGTAGGAAAATGTTTGAATCTAAAATTGAAGAAAATTATAAGTAAAAGTTTTTAATTGCAGTGTAACATATACGATATTATTTCGAAACTTCCTAAGAAAAAAAATAAATAAATTAACGGGGGGTAAAATCTTGATCTTTTGCTTTTATATTTTCGATTTGCTTATTTCAATACGATTATACAACTTCGTAATCTTTATAGCAAATGGTGGAAATAAAAGAAAATATAATTTGATTACAAAATAACCGCGTTATATGACTATAATAGAATAAGGTACTGATCTACTTTATTATTCATGATTCTGACAACGAGGAAGTGAGCATAGTCATTTAATATCTTGATTTGATTTCAATGACTATTTCTGATTATCGTTAATTACATATACTACAGGTACAACGTGCCAGAGCGTGAAAGAGCAACAATCATCTACAAAAAACTCCGAAAGTCTTTTAACAAACGACTATGATTAAAGAATTTAATACGATATTTTTCAAATTCAGTTGACATTATCAGCAAGTGCACGTATATTATTTTTACAAACTTCACATCATCAAATATCTAAATACCACATATTTCTGCGCGACCGAAACACTACAATAGCTTTAAATTTCGCTACACGTCTCGTCGCATGACCGATAAGGGTCGCTGCATATATAATTCTAAAGCTACGCTTGATGGCGGCGTATGTTTTATAAAAGTGGTCCCGAGTTCCAAAACCCCTTCTATCGCTATCCCCATGTAGCTTCCTCGGTCACGATCGAGGGTCTCGAGTACAACTCCTGCCTAATATCGCATTCAGTGTACTGTCTGTATGGATACGAAACAGAATCGCGCTGACAACAAGAAAGATTTTTGTTATTCCTCCCGTGATAAAATACTCAATTTTCGAGCATTTTATTTGCAATTTAATTTAGAAAATTGAAACAGTGGAGTGAGGTATTTTCGGACAAAATTCAGTGATTCATTCGTACTTTGAGTAGCAGCCGTGTTATTAATCAGCAGGTGATTTTTCGGTCTACAGGTTTTGTGAAATAAAAATTAAATCCTGTCTTCAAGATGAATGCTTGACTTGTACCGCACAACTTTGGGTAAATATTTCACCATTGAATTTTTCACACCTACGTTATAGTTTTGCAACTTCAAATATGATGGTAATAAATCATGTGGGATAGTATTGTAATAATTTTGAGATGCGTGGGATGCGAGAGAATAGAAACACACGTGCCTTCAGGGATAAGTGGGTTACGGAGCCTAAGTTGTATCCTAAGCCGTTCCTTAATCTCCGATGGACCAAATTTCGCCTGCAGCCTATAGCTATACCCATAGAGTAATTTAAGGCTCTCCATAACTTTCGCTTTTTGACATGACGTGAGCCGTTGATATTAATTCGATTCAAATCGCTAAGGACGGGACAATCAAATAATGAAGTCGTGACATTTTGAACTTTGGATACAGCCCCGTCATGTTCCAGAACTAAAAACTCCAATGTTCAACGAACTAAAAAAAAAAAAAATCGTTGTGATAAACTTGAAATAAACATCTCTGGACGACATTCATTCAGTGTGAGTTTGTACAATAGCTGACAGCGTAACTTGCTTTTCATAATAACGAAACTCACTTCCTGTCGACTATATGTATACCTGTAAAGTACGCTGACATTATGTCGCTAAAAAAAAAAAAAATGTCAGACAATCACAGGTGCGTTACGTGGAACGATATGTAAAAAATATAGAACATGGAGTACAAAGTACACACAAGGAGACAAGGGTAATTACGGGAATTATAACATGGTGACCATCCTCTGCGGAATTGAATGGCGCAAAATAAATTGAGAGATGAATTGTTTCTGGATAGATTGATACTGCGTACGGTAGAGTGTGAACTGTTATGCATCACATGTATACAGATACAGATGCTACAGGCTGACCGATATTTTTCGTGGTAGGTGAAACTGCGATGGCACACTTGAGGCATGGCGGAATATTTGGTGTGTCGAAAATTCTATGTAGATTTTCGACAGAAGCAACCCAAATCCTTACCAGATCGTTAGAAAATTTTGCGGATGTTACGCCGGACTTTGAATGGAACGATGCCAAGCCTTACACGGAAATTCCTGGGCCAAAGCCTGTGCCGTTTCTTGGCAATACATGGCGATTTTTACCTTACATAGGTGAGTGATGGTGCAGCTGTAATTAATATTAGAATTAATTTTGGAAAGTCGTTTTAAATAATGCTGGAGGTTGAGTTGAACGATTAAGCGAGTGGCGATATATATATATATTTCACTAATAATGAACAGTGAAATAGAGAGAGATATTAAAAATAGTTGGAAGAAATCCCCCGGGCTTTACCAAATTGTAATTATTCACTAACTAAAATCCGGATTCATAGTGTCGATTCGAGCATCTAATAAGTAAAGCTCCGAATCAATATCTATATTCAAAAATATGCTTATGATTTATTTGACGGTCATGGAACCGAGGACGTGAATAAAAATTACTCTTATAATTTCAGTGTCTCGCGAGGGACAATTTATACTTTCTCTTTCCATATAGCCACAAGATTAAATGACTTTTCTCTGACTTCCCGGGTTTTCCTTGACCTCTGGCCACCATGTAAAACCACTGACAACTACACTTTTGGAAAGATACCGCAGTGTATTGGTACGGTTGACAATAATAAAATAACTTATTGTGTTATAATACTGAGAATCGCTCACTATGGTGAAATACCATTTTTTTTTCATACGTCAATAGTGTTTTTTTAATTTCATCAACAGTAAATGACGTATTAATATGTTGATCGGAAGAAATGATCGATTCAACTTTTAGTCCTTCTAAATCTCTGCATGAATCGTCCCTTGTTCCCCGCATCACAATACCCAACACAAGAGAAAAACAATCAGCTGCAATTTTCAACAATTTAGAAACACTCTTTTTTTTTAAAAAAAAAAGCAGTGCTCCAAAGTAAACGGAATAATCGAAAACGAAAAAATGATCAAACTAAATTAATGTACTTATATTGACTGTAAGTTTGATAACTGTAGCAAAAAAAAGTATCTTCAGCTGAATACTTTAAAAGCAAAGGTATAAACCCAATTCTATCAATCGACAAAAATCGATTTAGCATCCTTTTGCATTGTAAACCGATCGTGGCCGCACGGAAGCCGTAAAAATGGGTTCGAAATCGTGAAGTATCACCGAGTGAGGAAGAGATGCTGCTTTTCGACAGTTTTTGTTTCCGCATATTTTACATGAAAATGAAAGTTTTTCAAATCGTTTTTGATACTAAGTTATATAATCCAGAGTTCAAGGAATATTCACAACCAAGTTTATTCTCTCATAGAAATTGTTAAAAATGTTACGATATTCTTCCAATAAATGCATCTTATCTTAATACTTCACCCTAATTAAAGTACAATAATCATGCACGGAAATTTATATACTTGACGTAGATACCCGAATTTAGAGTAATTAGATAGTTACCTACTTTCACTCCGGCAGTGCAGTGAATTTCTTCGACCAAGCGGAATCGCAAAATCATTAATAACGCATGTATTTTGGGCCCCGCAGGCGATTTTAAAATCGAGGAGGTCGACAAGGTTTCGAAACGCCTGCATAAAAAATACGGTAATGTGGTAAAAATCGGGGGTCTTCTGGGTCGGCCGGACATGGTTTTTTTGTACGACGCTGATGAAATTGAGCGGGTTTTTCGCAGCGAGGAAAAAATGCCTCATCGCCCGTCCATGCCTTCCTTAAACTACTACAAACACGTCTTGCGCAAGGATTTCTTCGGCGAAGATGCCGGGGTCATTGCAGTGTGAGCAAGAAACTTTCCTCCGATTATACTCGAGAGTGTCATTTCACCTGTATTCTGATGTTCGATGCAATAACGCGGAGCACTTTCCGCTTCGCGAACATTAATTAGACTCCTCCCAACCGCAACTAATGATTTCGCAGCGACGTTCAAGATAAGTGGCCGGTGTTTTCTCTGATCTTTTGTTCTACTTTCAATGTCATTTCATCACGCGTGTCCTGCATGGAGTATAAACGGAAAATTACTGATTCGATTCAAAGCTTGATTCTAGACAGTAAAAGATTAAAGAACACGAGGGGTGAAATTGCGTATTTCACCGATGTATCGAACTGAGGTAATATGAAAGCTTCGAAATTATTCTAGAGCAACTGTTTCACTGTGGCTTTTGAACTACCGCATTTACCACACGTACTTTCTCAGTTAAAAATTAGTGCGGTCATATATGTGTACGAGATTGTTACTGATACATATAATTATAACGGGTTCTTGTGACGTTCTTTACGGAGAGAGTGCACGAATAGAAGCCAACCCATCGATGTTGAAACTCTTCTTTGTGTCTTTTGAAATTAGACACAATTCCGCGGTTGAATCTTCGGCGGCTGTCTCAACGAACTTGAGATCCGAACAATTTGCCAACGGTATTCAATTCTCCTTCACATACACAACAATCATTTCGAATGATTAGAAAGTTTTATAGCTCAATTTACGATTTTATCACATTTCCGATTACACGTATCATTCGAAAGTCTGCATTACGTATTCGTATTCATAATGATACACACCTAGGCAGGATTTGTTATACTGTGACTACGAATTCAATTAATTCAAATTGATTGCAGACACAGTTAAGATTATAGAAACATTCGAATATATTACGCTGAAGACATTCGAACGGCCACGATTCCCCGGCAAGGTCGGCCGAATCAGGATGACTAATTTAACTACCTTGCAAATTATGACCTGAATTAAAAAATTCGTGAATTAATGTATCCATAACGTTTCAGGCACGGCGAGAGTTGGTATAATTTTCGGAGCAAGGTGCAGCAGGTTATGCTACAGCCGCGAACTGCTAAACTTTACATCGGTGCAGTCCAAGAAGCAAGCGAAGCTTTTGTTCAAAGGTTCAATTCCGACCGTACCAATTATTCAAAACCATCAAGGAATTATAAATCATATTTTCTATCCCCTTTCAGAGTGAAAAAAGTACGAAATTACAAGGATGAAACGCCCGACCATTTTCTAAACGAAATTCACAAATGGTCCTTGGAGTGTGAGTATTGGATTATTATAACTCGAGGGAATGTCGCATGACTTTCATTTATTATGTATGCTAGGGCATATTCATTGTCGTGAATTTTTTGGAAATCTCAATAACTTTATTCGTTGCAGCTATAGCTCGTGTGGCTTTGGACGTAAGATTGGGGTGCCTGGACGACGACGCGCCCCTGGAGACGCAGGAGCTGATCGACGCGGTGAATGTATTTTTCAAAAACGTCGGTGTTCTCGAGCTGAAGGTCCCATTTTGGAAACTATTCAACACTCCTACCTGGCTAAAATACGTAAAAGCCCTGGATACGATAGTCGAGTGCGAAACATTAACATCCCCATTCGATTCCTTTTCCGCAACCGAATAAAATTTTAGACTGACATACTCTTTTTTGTCACGAATATAAATTTGTTTCTTCAAACCTTCGTGAATTCATCGTGTTTCCATGTTGCAGAATTACCTCGAAGCACACCAATGCCGCGCTGGCAAGAACGAAAACGAAAGAAATCACGAGGGATGCGAAAAGTGAACCTTCGTTACTGGAAAGATTGCTGGCCATGGATACGGGGGTTAAAATCGCGACCATTCTAGCTCTGGATCTATTCTTAGTAGGAATAGACACGGTGAGTGGTTTTGATGATAGGTCGTGAAGTCGGACTCTGGTAGCCTGACTTTTCCTAACCAGTAATTTTTATACCATTAGTTTGAAAAAAAAAGAGAAAAAAGTCAATTCATACATCGTAACTGTAATGAGAAATGCTAACGATCACCCGACGTTTCTTCGCAGACTTCAAACGCGGTCGCATCCGTTATTTACCAGCTCGCATTACACCCGGAGAAGCAGAGAAAACTTTATGAAGAAGTTTCAACGGTTCTGCCTCCCCCGGGAAAACCAATTGAGGCTAAACACGTGGAAGAGATGAAATACCTGAAGGCCTGCATCAAAGAAACCCTGAGGTATACGCATATCATAGGAATAATCCTGTCGATGTAATTTTCTTACGGTGATTGGAAATCACCTTCTTCTTAATAATGGATGTACGATTGTACAGATAATTTCGCAAAGGATCTAAATAATTGTAATACTATTTTTCACGACATTTTTTTCTGCAGAATGTATCCAGTTGTTATCGGGAACGGACGATGCATGACAAAAGATACCGTGATCGGGGGTTACCAAATACCAGAAGGTGTAAGTTTACATAAATTCGAGCGCTGTATTTATGGTCTCGATCCAATTCGGATAGATATCTGTGTTACGCATTCCATGAATGCGTAAGATCGATATCGATCCTTAATATCGGTCCGCCACCGTTGCAATCCGAAGTTCGTACGTAACACACATTATGACGACTCATTAAATAAACGGTTCGCCCAACATCCCAGACTCGACAGTTACCGTATTGGTATACTTTCAGGTCCAAATAGTATTTCAACATTACGTGATCAGCAATCAGGATAAATATTTTCCCGGAAGTGAAGAATTTCTTCCTGAGAGATGGATGACAGGACGTGATTTTAATCACGGAGTAAAACACGCCTTCGCTTCTTTGCCGTTTGGTTACGGACGTCGAATGTGTTTGGGAAGGCGATTTGCGGAGTTGGAAATGATTATTGTTCTTGCTAAGGTGCGTAAAAAAAAGTTTCATTCTCAATATTTAATAGGAAATATAGTTAGAATTTCTCGAATGAAACTTTGGCACCCGAGTATAAATTTAAATCCAATTTTTTCTTCCAGGTCATCCAATCATTCAAGCTTGAATACCACTACGATAAACTAGATTATCACATTGATCCAATGTACACACCGAACGGGCCACTTAGAATTAAGATGATCGACAGGTAATCAATAAATTATGCCTGTACTAAGTAGGTAGCGTTCAACCTACTTTGAACGAAAAAAGTGCGGCTATACATATGTAGAAAGTTGAAATTTCCTACTGATTAAGAGTTCAACAAAGAATAGAGCTTTTGTATTTGGAACACATTTAGTTATTTAAATGACAAGTTGTAGATTAAGGGTGTTCACTGCAGTGGAAAATAAAGTGAGATTAAATAGGAGTGATTCTTTACTGGTACAACGTTTAGATAATCGTCGAGATTAATAATGATCTCGTTATTTATATGTACAAATTAAATATAAAACATTAATTTCGCCTATGAATACTGGAAATTCATTTCACTTTGTATGGGATCCATTCCAGCCCTTTCAATCACCCGCATCGTTTTATCTCTTCAGCATCTTGAACTTGAGTTCACCATCAGGTGCGTACATAAAGGTTACTTTGTACTTCAAAGGCTCGTGATGATACTCTAATTTATAAGAGCGAATAAGCTGGAAGATAAAACGAGTATGAAGTGTTAATTTTATAAATGTTTATGCTGTAACCACTTTTCGCTTGGATTTCAATTATCTGTGAAAACAATAAATATGGATATGTCCGTAGAATTTTTTCAGCAAGTTTCTCGTATTAGAAAATTAATCACAGGATAAATATTATGATAATCACCGGGAACAATTCTGATGTTTCTCTGGAAATCGAAAAAGTATTTCGTGGCTTCTCGGGCAATGACCTCGCTGATTTACATATTTTAACATATAGACGTTTTTGTAGTCTCTCAACGAATGTTAAGTAACTTCTGCCGAAAGTTCCTAGAAAACGAGAGACGTTTGACGAATTCAACATACCTTCGTTAGAAGAACCTGCATTTCCAAGTCAGCAAATCTTCTTCCGAGACACATGCGAGCCCCGTAACCGTAGGGAAGCGACGCGAATGGGTGCAATTTTTCAGTAGCGGATTCCTTCAGCCATCTTTCAGGTTTGAACGATTTTGCGTCAGCCACATATTCCTCCATGTTGCCCGTGACCAGAGTGGGAAATACTACTTGAACCTGGACGAGAAGCAGGGAAAATATTTCCGAATATTTTATTCGTCGATATTCTTCAAACTTGTTTTATCCAAAAACTTTTGGAGACAGAACTCACCCCCTTGGGTACTTTGTAACCGCAGATCACAGTGTCGTTTTGGAGTGTTCTTCCGTTTCCAATCACTGTAGAATAAACTCTGTAACAAGGAAGCCGACAAACTTGCATATGATTCCTTAAATTGTAAACGAGTACATTTTACCCTTGCTGTCGATCTTCAACTCACCGAAACACTTCACGGATGAATGCCTTCATGTAGACAGCCTGGTCCAGATGTTGAGTAGTGATGGGTACATTAGGATCCGGCAGGATTTTCAACAGTTCTTGATACATTTTTTCCTGTATTTCAGGTCTCGTCGCTAGTTGATAGAGAATCGAGCAAACTGCCATCGAGATCTGGATTATGAAACATCCCATAGTATTTAAAAATCTGTCAAGCGGTGTTTCCATCCTTTACGTTTAAGAACTTACCGTATCAATGCCGACTAGAATAAGATCCAAGGCAAGAATATACGCCATTTTCGGATCAGTTTCTTTGGCCAAGATTCTTTCCACTAGTGACAAGTCGGTCTCGCTAACAGATGTTTTAGTTTTCAGCCTTTCCATTGCTTCGTCGATGTGCTTCATGCATATCCTGATGGGACGAAAAGACTTTACGTTACTTTCGTGGTTGCAAGTGTGGTTCGCTTATAGTCCACGTACCAATACGGTATCGGTTAATGATTACGGACGGTTTGTGACAATGCTTACTTTATGAAATAGTCCATGTTACGAACATAGCGAGTCCAGAGCGGAGTTGGAATGTACCTCCAGAAGGGTGCTTTCAACTCCAAGACAGCCACATTCCTCAGCGCATATTTAGCTGCGTCAATTATTTTTTGAGGCTCGGAATCGGGCGCCAAATTTGCTCCAAGGCAGCCCAACCTTACGTCAAGGGCAACTCTCCCGATGCCTATAGACGAGGAAGATCAATGTGAAGAAATGCGGTATTCAAAGAGCCAAATGAATTCGCAATGTTTTTTTTTTTTTTGAAAGCTATACCTACATTCAAGAGCCCATTTGTGAATTTCATTATCGAAGTCAGCTGGTAATTCTCCATCGTCTCTCTTGATTTCATCCATTCTGAAATTTGAGCGTGATTAGATTACCGCTCTTGCTTCGTATAGACTTCAGTTTCGTTTACCGCATTGTATAGCGCATAGGGCCGTCTACCTCTGGATGAAGTCATCAGTCACGACTCCAATGGGTTGAATGTACTTTCTGACCGTTAAGGGTTGTAAAACTGGCTTCTGCACACGTGTGCGAAATTCTCTCCAAGGTTCACCATGTCTTCAATATCAGAATAAAAATCCGTTAGTTTACAATCTGATGATTTTCCCAAGAATTTTGACACTTAAGTTTAATTTATAACGATATTAATCGATGATTCAACGAGTTCGTAATAATTTTATCGATATCGTAAGACGCCTGTAAACGAATGTCAATGCCGAAGGAATACAAATTCAACTGTGGCAGTTATGTAAGTGGGTGTGATTCTGCGTAATTTACGTAACGATTACGTAGTTATTGATCAAGAAAGCTGTTCCTTACACGCCAACGACTCCTGGTAAGTCACCAAAGAATTCCTTGCGTACAGTGCCTTTATAGTGGACGAGACAGGGCATGGAGGGTCTGAAGGGAGTCGGTCCCTCGTGGCGATAGACTTTTTCTATCTCATCAGCGTCGTAGACGAAAAGAAGATCCGGTCTCCCAATGAGGCCAGTCAGCCTCACAATCTTTCCGTAATGTTGGTGAAATAATTCGGAAATTTTTGCAACGTCCGATATTTTGTACTGGCCGATAACTGGTAAGAGTCTCCATGTGTTTCCGAGTATTGGCAGCGGCTTGGGTCCCGGAATTGTCTCGTAAGGTAAAGCATCGCTTATATCCGGAGATTGGGATGCTGCGACAGTTTTGCTAATGCTGGTTGCGTCGGTGCATAACGTTCGAAGAACCATCGGCTTCCATCTGAAGAGCCTTCCCATATCGAGTGCGGCTAATAAAAAATGAAAACTGATCATTGTATATTGCATTTAACGAGAAATACGATGAAGCAGATTGCGGAGTGAGTGAAAGTATTACATCGTATGGCATTGTGTATCAGTCGATATTTGACATTACGGTAAATTTGATGTCATGAATCATTGTGACCTAGCAGCATGTTCCTTACGAATTATTAGTATTAGCTAATGGCCAAAAAAGCACGAATTCCATACTACGTGGAGAATCAGACATGAGACCAGTGCTCAAAATGAGTCGGATCAATCCTAACAATCCTAACTATGTCAACGGTTGCGTCGGCTACCGCGAGATGATACGCGAGCTACTTTCACTTCAAACGGACACTTGACTGTGACAATCTCGTTGCAGAACTGTTTTTTCACAATTTCCGTCACAGGAGACGTACCCTGCCGGGTATACGCAAAACAGTTCACGCAAATGTACTACAATATCATGAAACTAAGTCAGTTGTGAAGCACCGTACGGAATGTTACACTGCGATTCTTTACATGCTACAGGTAAAATTATGATTGCCAAAGTCATTAGAATTCTATACCCGTAATTTGACGTACTTTTTTTTAAAGATCAGCGTATAATGATGAGTTAAAATAACGGACAGTAATCAAGTCAGCTTTGCCTAATCTTCATACGTTTAATAATTTACTGTTATAATTCACGGATGAATCTTTTTAGCGAATACACTGACCTAAGCTGACACACTGGGTTTAAAACTGGCACTTCGAAGTAGCAGACACTACGTGTATAAGCTCGACGATCAAGCTCTCTCCTGTTTCGCGGTTGGTCTCCCACTCGAGACTCGACGGAAGTAGCACGATTACTCGCAGCAAAGAATGTCCTCCACCTCCAGTAAAACACTGTTCACATTACGTGAATCCGAACGTGTCTATAGCCAACTGTAAATGTTTGTACACATATCACATCCTGCTCAACTCTGCGTACAACTATGATACGAACGAATCCATTGATCCATCACGCAGTAGCCTGAGGAACATATTCTACATTCTTCGTTTTTTGCATTATTACATTTTCGTATGTTTTGAGATCGTTGATTGATTGAGAAATGATTTTGATTGACTGAAGAATAGTGAAAGATCAAAGATACGTATCTACACGTAAACTGAAACGTATCGACCGATTCGAATACTTTGAAGATAGCTGCAACTAGGAAAAAGAATAATTTTTCCTCAGAATGAATTTCTCTCAAACGACATAATCCTGAAACCCTCGAACCGATAACGTATTTTTCGATTATAGCGCAAATATGTATATTGTACGCTTCGTCCTTTGAACGTAAAGAATTTGAATCCAACGTTGTTATAATGACTAGTTGTATATTTTCAAAATCGAAAAACCAATGTTTCTCTTACAACCGTGTCAGTTTTTTTTCCTACAGAATTATTCCCAAACGTCAGGGTCACGTAAAAATAACAAAAGGAGCTTTGCAAAAATTAGCCTGTCTACGGTCGATTTTATATTGAAATTCGATACGCAGAGGTAATTATGCAAAACGACATCTCGACGGAATTGAAATTACGTGTAATGCGAAATTGCGGATGCCGAAAATAGAAAAGAATATACTCAATTTCGAAGTCGTCGGTAGGAACGCTCTGAACAATCGCGGATTCCGTCTATCCAAGTGGAAATTCTTTTTCAATATAAAATATACCTACCGCGAATTTTCGTGGATGCGCACCGTGAGGTCCACTCTGAGCAACTTCGCTATTAATTCGTTAGCACGCGGCTGATGCGAAACTCGGAGGTGCTCGGAGTGGAATTGTATCATGAATTGCCTATAATTAGGGGTCACCTGTTGCGCATCCATGAAAACGCATGCTACAAGGTATACACTAACCGCTATCTGAAGCGTAAACGATGCGACACATCTCTGGGGGGGAGGAGGTTCAGCCGAACAGATTTGAAAAGATCAACTTGACTACTGAATACACTCGTTGACTGAAGAATAGTTTGTCAACGGTTGAAGGGTTAATGAAGATTAGTGAAGACAATATCATAGGCTTATAAAGTATAAGTTGTCTGTGGTCATGATTCTTCTTTCGAATCAGACATACCTATGTAGCTCGATTCACCGTTGACTGAATGACTGATTCAGTGGCCGAAGATATACATATACATACTTTAGAGCAGAGTTGTATTTTAAGAGTCAACGTCGACACTACCGCCCCCTTGTTTAGTAATTAAATCACCATCAGCGGCTTCGGCGCAGTTTTTTATTGTTATTGTCGCTCCGTTATCGTGTATATAGTGAAGGTTCTGACAATTCTTTCCCGAGAGTTCGTTTGTACAAACGTTTTGAATTTTAGAACCATTTGGCGGAGGAATGACAGTTACAAAATCTAAGAAAGTGTGAAAGCGATTCGAGCTAAAAGATGGCTCAAGACGTAACTTGGGTTATGACTGAAGCCAAGGATCTGATGCTTTCCGAATATAAAGAAATAACAACGCTCTTACAAAAACCCATCAAGGATAAAAGACGTATAAAGGTATAAAAAAAAGACATTAAACTTTTGATTGTATCTATGCTCAATACTATTTGACAACTTTCTGAAAATTGACTCACTATTAATTTCTGTTGTCATTAATTACAGTACACATGCTTTGACGTCTCATCAAACTTTATCGCGCTTGGCTCGACGAGCGGAAGCATATATTTGTTTGCCAGAGACACCTGCATTTTTCAGCAGCTCATACCCCTCTCAGTACGTATATCTGCGCTCCCTGAATGTGTATAGAAAAAATAACATGAACATGTTCCAAAACTAAGTTTCATGTTAGAAACCAATGTTAAACTTTATCTTTGTACAAAACAGAATGGAGCTGTAGCTCACATCCTAATATCACCAGATCAAAAGGTAGTAGCACTATCAACTGTAGATGGAAATGTCTGCCTTATAGTTTTAAAACCCACTGTGAAAGAGGCTATGATATCAACAAAAAGTGAACGGAATGGCGAATGCGTTACGGCATTATGTTGGAATGACAACAGCACTGAGTTGTACATCGGGGATGAAAATGGGACGGTTCATGTTATGGGTCTATCTATGTTTACTGTAAGTAATATATCAGCAAAGTTCACGCTTTCAGCAAAGATATAAATTTTATATTTACACTTGACTTAAACTGTACGAACAGGTCAAGAGAGGAATCTTCCAAGATCCTGCTTGTCCTATTATGGGATTGAATTATAAAATTGTTCAAATGGACTTTTGTTCGCCGCTTCTTCTCATATCGACAATATCAAACTGCTACATATGCGACACTGTTGAAGGACAGTACGAGAAAGTTGGATTGAGAACAAGACAGGGAGAATTTGGTGCTTGTTTTTATAATCCAAGTACCATAAGAGAAGCGGATTTTTCAGCAACACAACAGAAGCATTCACCTTCCACCAATAAGGAGTTCAAAAGCACAAAGATTGACAAAAAGAATCAACAGTATCCAAAAATTTATTGCGCTAGACCTGGCTCTAGGTTGTGGGAAGCAGAGTCAAATGGGAAGATTGTTAAAACTCATAACTTTAAAGAGGCTTTAGCTATCCCCCCATCTACTGTACACAAGTCGATCGGATCAAAGATGACTTGTGCAGAATCATCCAACTGCGATTGGTCACCTCAATCGCTGAAATTTTCACCTCTTCATATCATAGCCAGCAAATATTTACTCACATATAATTCGAATGCTCTCTATGTTTTTGACCCTGTAAATTCCGCGGTTATTTTATGGTGTAATGAGTACACAGATGTTGCTGCAGCAAATGTTGTAGATAATCAGATTTATGTCATGACAAATTCTGGTGATTTTCACTGCCTAGAACTTACGCCAACTCCTTCGTCCATGTCAAATCAAATTGAAAAAGGCAGTAAATTAGATTCGGGTATAGTAGTTGTGAATAATAAAAACTCTAAGCTTCTGAAATATACAAAAAATGAAGAAATATCTGAAGTAGAGAAGAAATGTGATAGCAACAATAAACTGCCAGTTGAGTTTAGGAAGGAGTTGAACAAATGTGAATTAAGTGTTTTGAATAGTCAGAATCTCATAGCACGCAATACGAAAGAAGATCAAAAAAATGAATTTAATGACATAGTAAGGCTCGATGCAGAGTACATAGATATCGATAAGGAACTCAAAAATGGTCCGTCACAAAAACATGTAGGAGTTGAAGAAACAATGAATATAGAAGAAAATCTAGGCACTACCAAAGATGAAATTAGAAATGTAATGGATGATGTGCAAGTTATTTACTCACTAGTAAACAGTTTAGATAGCATAATGTCTGATGATGAAATTGATAAAATTTTATGCACAGTACGAGAAAGTATAAAGTGCATAAAGGAATCGTGTGAGAAATTAACTGAGCCAAAACCAAGTGTTTTGAAAGCAATTAACACTATTGAGCAGTATTATAGACATATTTTTTTATCAAGACTGAACAAAGACCGATTAATTGAGACTAAAAATGAAAATATACTCAATGAAGCGATGAGTTCCTTCTTAGAAATTAATGTATTACATCAGGTAGAATGCGAGTGTGGCTTTCCCTACCTGACCAAGCAGCCAGAAGAGCCAAAATTTTCTAAGATAGGAATTGTTATTTTGCAAAAATACTCCGAGATCAGCAAAGAGACTTGCATTAATTTATGCAAAAAGGTGCCTTATATGTGGCGGCCTTATGTTAACATTTATTCTAAGCAAGAGGATTTTTTTGAAGAAACAACATTTGTTCATTGTTTACAAACGCGAGATGATCTAGTTCTTTCGTTTCTATTACTACCACTAAATGGAGAACAATGGAAGTTTGCAATGAAAGCTATCAGTAATCTGCAATTAAAAAAGTGCCTCGGTTGCAATGGGCCTATTACTGCAACAAACACGCAGAATGATTTGTCTATAAATTGGAATAATATAGCTCATGAAATAATGAAGAGAGAAGGACCTGACGTCAGTGTTAATTTTTTGACAACAATAGCAACAATATTACCGTCTGTCTCATTCAGTAGAAAGTATGAAAAGTTAATTTTCACGTATTCAGAGAGAAGATTAAGACAGTTGATAACTAATTTTATTTACTCCGTTCGCAGTTTATTTCAATCTCTCATCTTTACGAAAATTTTGAAACATCATGAATTCGAACAGCCTATGGACTTCGATCAGATACTCAATGAAACTCCTTATGACCCATATAGTTTGCTGTGTTGTCCAAAGGTAAATGTATAATTGATCCTTTGGCATTTTGACTTCATTTAATTTTCGAGCATCGTGAAATATTTTTAGTGCTGTAAGAATAGCTGTAATTTTCATCCCTGATTACCCATTATTTAAATTATAACTGATTCGCAGGTACGATTCGTAATTGTACATGCTGTGATGAATTTTATTTTGTTTAGATCCAAACGCAATTACTACATACCCTGCAGAAAGACCTCCAGAGGCCAATGGATAGGCACGTGTTTGGAACTCAGGCTCATCACTGGGGAATGCACCATAAACCAGCTAAATCAATATGTCCCTGCTGTACCTTGCCTCTAAAAACCCCAGTACTTCTAGACAATAACGGCTTATCGCTGTTTCCATGTGGTCATTCTTATCATGTCAACTGCTTGATACAGAAAAGAGTCCTGAAATGTAATTTGCATAATAATTGATCATTGTTAGGATTAAGTAAAGTCAATTATTTTTTTTTAAATGATTCCGTAACGACGGTAATTGTGACGATCATATAAATTTCGATGGAGATAATGAGCAAATTGAATTAAACTCAAAATCCTGAAAAGAACAATATTGAATGTAAGATATAAGGAAATGTTTTTGATATTATACGCGAACTAATGCACGGTGGATAATCACTAATTTTGAGATAAAAATTTGCTGATCAGATTTATAGATAGGCTTTAAACTATAAACGAATACCTATGTTAATAATGTATGTTGAACATCTTTAATTATCATATTTATTATGAATTTTACAGTAGTTTTATCACAGCTAGTTTTCAAGTGTTTGAGCATTTCGAAATAATAAATAAAAATCTATTTAATATAAAGATGATTCGTTTTAATTTCACCTTCTTACCTCAAGATTTACAAAAGGGAATACAGTAACTGCCTTCACATTTTTTTTCTTCTCTTCAAATTTATAAGAGTAATGGAATTTTTAGATTGCTTTCAACAAAAGCTTCCCTGTTTAAAATCCACAAATACGAACTCAATTGTAGTAATAGGTTCAAAGAAATCGAATACTAATTACAGAATTACAGTTCCTAAAATTATAGAGCAAGTTTATCAGCATCGTCTACACTTAGAAGGTTGCAAATTTCATGTGCATGTAAAAATTTTACGGCTGATTAGTATCATCACATGGTATAGTGTTGAAATGTAATTGAGAAGGAAAAGAATAGTGATATTCCCTTTCATGAATCTCAGTAGTTTCGTTAGAAAATTATACATGCTAAATTAGCATGAATATTGCGCGGCATAAAAATAAAATATTCTATGATGCTATGATATTGGCGAAAAATAGATGAGTTAGCAACTATGGTCAATATTGCAGAAAGTGCTTGAAATTCTTATGAGTAGGTTCCAGTCTTCGTAAGAATGATGCCTAATATGAGACAATCGTCTTAGAATAGCACATTTAGGGCTAATGGATTAAAAATCATCTATCGCTTCCAATATTTTTAACAGCTGGCAATGTGTAGTGTGTACAATTAAGGTTTGGTAACGGATAATTTTGTATTTACGAATATTTGAATAGGTCATTTGGATATGAACTTGTTTTCAATTATAACGTGCAGCTATGTATGAATGTTTTGTGTTCATTGTGTAGCATTGTATATCCACCAGTGAGCCTGGAGATTTCGAAATAAAATGAACATCTCTAAAATAATACAATTGAGTTACTTCAAGTATAATAGACGCGATTTTATGTAAAATAAATTTGATTTAACAAGTATATTTCAGACCCAGGGTAAATGAGAGTTTATAGCTATCACATTTCTCTAGTATGGTGCAACGCAAGTAAACTTGTTTGTGGAACCTTCCAAGAATTATTTCTTGCTACTGAGTTTTCTTACTAAATTATCTTACACGGAGATGTATGATACTCTGACTTGGTACATATGCAGGAATGTAGCTGCAATTTGATTACAACGGCTTATTATACTCACACTCACCTTACACCATGCACATTATATTGTAACAGTTTCAGATCTAAGATTGATAAAAGCCTAATGATCAAGTTTATGATAGTAAAAATATAAAAGTAAGAAAATATGACAAAAAACTAAAAGGTCGTTGTTAGTCCCTTACCCTCTATATTCGAAACATTAAATTTGTTTGAATAGTATGCCTCAAAGTATCCTTAAAATTACTATCACAGACCAAGCGCTGTTTAGCAGATCTTTTACTCTTCATAGATAGCTAAAGGGCATTTTCGAATTGTCAGAGCTTGCATTAGATTTAATGACACATAAAATATTTATACAATACTTAACGGTATAATGAAATTATATATAGGCAGGCAAGATTATGGCCTAATATTATGTAGCTCAGTTTAAGCTAAAAATGAAAATTGTAATTCTGTTGCCGCATGAGTTTCATAGTTTAGCACCTCTCTTAATACTGTTTTAGATCTAAGGTCGTTGAAGACTGATAAGTTGTAACGTTTACAGTTAAAAGAGAAATTCTGTAAGTAAATACTGAACTCATTTTTAAATGTAATACAAAAGAAAGGCGAACAATAAGCAATAGAAATTTAGTATGGTATGGTCGTTAAAAAACTTTTCTAATGAAATACTTTAAAAAATACGGCTCAAGAAAAAAAAAAAAAAAAACTTAAAAACATGAGATGAGCAGCATGCAAGCTTACATAAGTAGAATAACAGTCACTGTTTCATTGATGTGCTGGGAATATCGATCAAAATTGTACCTTTGCATCCCTAGGTTTAACGTTGGAATGTTTCAATTTGATACAAAAACATGAATTGTATTACAAAACACATGTTCCCATTGTTATTGTTACTTTTTTGAAATACGAATAATTCGTGGTTTAACTTTGGTACAGTTAAACAAACGTTTGCTAAGAATTTGTACACGTAGTTATTGCATATGTTAACTGTTCTTATTGAAAAATGTCTGTTTCATTCGATGGAGTTCATTATTTTTAACGAAAGTTTGTAATAAATAAAAATTGAAGTGAAAATATTAATGACTACCTATTTGATTTGAGTGAGCACTTTTGCACGTTTAATAGTTTTAGATGCTTTAGCCAGATGATGAATAAAGAAAAATCAACAAATTCATGAATAACTTTGGATGTGATATAGATTTCTGAATATTAAATTAAATAATTGTTTACAAGTGTGAGAATCCGTGCGATAAACATGCATACTGAGGCGACATATAATGTTGATGTTTCACACAATGTTAAATATTGATCATTTTTGCCATTTAATTGATATATCCAATGTGTTTTTTCTCATCAAATGCATAAATAATAGTTGCAAATACACTATTTTAAAAAGATATATCAGTATTTTTGATACTGTAAGGAAAATTGCAATTCCTTACTGATATTTACATGCGAATGTTAACTTTAAAATCGGCTGCATGAAAAAGAATAACATTCGAGCAAAATTATTCGCATTACTTAACTATTACTCAATTCAATTCTTTGGCACTGTAGGCTTAGTTTTTTGCGTAAATTATTAGAAATAATAATTTACAGTAACATGTAAGTTGATTATTTGGCCGATTATCTATTCACATCATTTACAAACTACCATATAAGTACATTACTGCTATACATGTAAATATAGCTGTGTATTATGAACACTTACCCTGTAAAATCACATGATTATGTCCAAGACATAGTTTGCGCAATACTTCAGTAATCAGGTAATACGTATGACGCAGAGTAAATTAAATAAATTAAAGTTCCTTTAAAATTATTAATTATTTATAATGTAATAAACTAAACGCCAAATAGAATGAAAATGATAAAAAAAAAATCAAATTAAACTAGTTTTTACGACTACTGCAAACGAACGCTGTTTTGTTGAAGACTTTTTAAAATTTTAACTCGTGTTCTTCCACCCAAGTTAGTTACTTGTAAAGCCTTATGATACGGGTAAAATTACGATATTTATCAGTTGTAAAATTAAAATAAAGATCAACGAATCTTTGAAAATAGTATCAAAGACGAAATCACTGACTAGTAAAATTCATTCACTCATACAAAAGATCACCAGCTATAAAGTAAATTGTTTATATACTTTGTAAAATCTTCATCATAAGTTAAAATATGTAATAATTTCTTTTTCGAAATAATTTACGCCAGTATAATGATTCTACGAATTCTCTTATAATTAATTTTTAGTTGGCAGTTAAAATGGAATATTAGAGGAGGCGATGATTGCACAGATAATTTGTATTTACACATGATGCCACCTCTCATAACCAGTAGCAAAAATCGCGAGTTATATTTTTTGATTCAATGTACTAATTCATTACTTTTCATTTGTGCTAATCTGTTGCACTGGTAACTAATTCTTTGAAATAACAAAGGGCTTGTCGCATTGGTGGCACTTTGAAAAAATCTAAACACTGTTAGATAACTTTGGCTTAAATAATATTTTCAGTTTCACATTAACTGAAAAAGTTGAGAAATCACGAGTTTGCAAAAATTAAGTTTACTGTGACTTTGGTATATTCATGAATTCTGTACCTTACGTTGTCAAATTCATGTTGATCAAACCCTATCGTCGATGTACAAAAAAAACTTATAATTATATTCCCAATCAGCTTGTGATATTTGGGTCACTTCCATTATGACAGTCTAACACTTGGATTGGTGAGCGTCGAATCCCAAGATAAGGTAATGAAAATATCAAATATGACTGTAACAAAAATTCTATCAGGTACTTGAAATATACAGCTGTTTAAAAAACAGATACCATATCGAAGGTAAAATTATTTACAATCAGAGATAGATTGCTTTCTATTCGTGTCACCATCTCATTAAAGAAATTATTTCTCTGATGCTCTCTTTAAAGTGATTTGAAAGATCGATCATTTTCATCTCAAACTGAGATATTTGTAGAATATTTCAATGATTAGCATATCCATAATTCATACATATATGGTACGAAATGTGCTGTTAGACGGTAATGTATGTCCTACAGCTCAAAGGTAACCAATTTGTTTGACAATATGTTTTTACAAAAAAGCAGATATGTAAGTCTCGGGGCATTCATATAAAAACATGGTGAGTAGGAATTTTGAAGTAATATGCTTGTAGCCTAACGCTGTGCTGATGAATATCTTTTGACAGTGTACGGTAACAATATAAGCTATTCATGCATATGTATAGTTATCGGAAATCAACTGTGCAGTACAGTGAGCAAGTAACTGGTGAACTGAGACATTGAAATAGAACAATAACTATGAAGCGTAAAAATATTCCGATAAACTTGCCATTTTTTTTTTGTTTTTTGAATAATGAATAACACTTTAGACGTTTTTTACATTTCGTTCACCAACAATTGTATTACCATGAAGATAACTAGTGTCTTGTAACAGACTATCATAGTAGAAAGTAAGTACGATTCAAAGAATACCGGGATATATCTTTAAGTTCTTATGAACCAGTAATTTCTTTGTGAAATTTATATGTGAACATAGAACTACCATGCAATCAATAATTTACACTTAAAGTAAACGTAAAATATAAGTGTCAAGGTATTTTGGAGTTTCTAAAGGATTACTCTGTGAAGTACAGATGTAGTAAAAGTTTGCAAGGGAGAATTATTAGGTAGAACTTAAGCTTGGGATTTACGATAGTACTCCTACACCATTTGAGAATATGCATAATAATGCTACGTTAATATATTCAAATAAAAATATTCCCAATTTGGAGTAAATGAAATCAAAACATTTATATGAATTTTAATTAGGAACGTATTAGGCATAAATTAAAGAATGAAGTATTTCACACAGCTCAGTTCATCGCTCAATATTTTTTTACACGCGATTTAATTTCAGGAACACTCAAATTGAGTTTATGATGGTTATTGCTGGCTAGTCTCCCATTGGCGAATTTTAAAGTCATATTAGAGAATTGTTTGCTTGGTCGACTACAATTTCGTTTTGTAAAAAAATGTGATATTTTTGAAGTCTCGAGTTCATTACATAAATTCTTTCCACCGGTTAATTCTCGCCGAGGCATCAACTTGGGGAAAAAATAATTCATTCACATAAAATTGAACTAAGATCTCTCTTAAAAATTGTTTTCAATCATGTACTTGTTTACTGTTATTTCATCAAATTTTTTATCAATGTCAACAATATTTCATACCTACAATGAAACGTATACAAAACAAGATTGCGCGATTTACTGTTTTCAAATAGGTGATAACTCAAACTTTGATCAAAACTTTGATGAAAACAACAGTTCGAAGTCATTTCAGAGTACATCGAAACACTTTATGCACAGGCACATGTATCGCCATGCGAATTTCAATTGAAATGCAGTATTACAGTGAACAATGATTGTAACATTAGGAAAGATGTTTAACTCTAGGTCTAATTTTGGAATTATTGAATGTTTAAAGTGAAAATGACTTCACCGTACTAAACATTGGGACTAAACTATTAATTTATACTAATCGATTGACTGAATGAAATAAAATTTCATATCTATTAAAGTAAATTAACAATTCAAGGATATTGTGTTGCACAGATGAATAAAGTAAAATCATGTTTTACATGTATATTTTGAAAGCGAATATTTGTATTAGATTAAGATACAATCTTGGCATCGTTGTGGAGGTATGATGATTGTTGAATTTTGTATAGATGTCTTCATTCCTCTTGAATACGTTGTAATATCCGTTATTGTGATTGTTCGTTTTCAAGATTCTTCAAGTATTTAATCCATATTCGTTTCTTCGTCATATTTCTGTCTTAATTACTATTAGTTACAGCAAAAGTCAAAAACAGTGTGTCGTTTTACATGAACATTACTTTAGAAACTAACATTTGTACCTACTCTCTAAGTGTCAGCATATTCAAACAAGTAAAATCTTCTTAATTACGATTATGCTGTTTACATATGTGTATGAATATACCTATGCTATCGTTACACAATATTTATATGTTAGGAAACATTGAAATGTGGAAATGTTAGTTAACTCTATAGAATGTGTTTACATTGTAAAACCAACTAGCATGAAAGAGCGTATGCTATCAACATATTTTTTGTACCGGTTATAAGAATCGATTCATGATTAAAAAAAAAAAGAAAAAAAAAGAAGAAAATATTGTATCAATCTGCCACAACTTTATCACTCGATTGCATCTGTAATTATTCTTTATGTTAAACACCCAGTCATAAAATCCTATGGAGAGTAAAAGGAAGTATGTCCATGATAATGATAAGCATCAACTCGAAGAAGATGAAGAAGACGAACTGGACGACGACGGTCTGCATAGTATTGCGGATGTCAATCTGGTGCATCGGCGTGTCCCGAGGTTATTCAATGTCTTGAACGATGTGAAGAGTCGCCTCTCTCGTCGCGCCGATCCCGTTCCCGTTCTCTCTCGCGTTCACGTTCCGGCTCTCGTTCACGCTCCGCCGGTCTTCTGCTCGATTCTCGTTCTCGCTCCCTTTCACGTTCACCACGTTCTCTGTAGCGATCGTCATAATACCTACGCAGTAGATATCAGCCAATTGTCTCACTTTGATATGAATTTATACGCATAACGAATTTAACCACAATTGCTGTATTCTGAACAAACTAATTCAAATTATCAATGATATGCGTATTTTATACGGTTTCTTAATTTTAAAAACCATTTTAAGTTGTTCCTATTTTATACAACAAAAAAATTTCCCATTGTACTTAGTAGTCAATTAGTTTCATTTCATCTTAGTAAAAATTCATGATTATATAAGTATATAAGAACAATATAGTGACATCTTACATAAGTAGTAATTGATGCATTCGGTTTAGACTCGTTCGCATGTAACATAAATGAATAGACTGACCAATCAAAGTCCTGATCACAACCCTGTTCCATCTACTCACGTTTCCTTATAATGTACAAAAGTAAATTACCTAGACGACTTGGATGATGGTACAGGCGCCGCCTCTGGAGGTTCTTCCTTAACTCGCGGCCTGGCTGCCTGACGTGTTGTACTAATGAAAAATGGACGGATTGTTACATGACTTACCGGTTTTAATACTTCCAAGTTAATTAGATACAAAAATCATTTCTTTAGGACCAGGTCTGTTTGTATCCGAATTTACAAGCAGTTTGCACGAAACTAATAGAAAACATAAAATCTAAGAGATAGCTCAATGTGATTCAGGTATATAGATTCTGAAAATATATTGGAAGCCAATATACAAATGCAGTAGCATAAAGAAATGTGCTAAGATTTTTTACAAATTATATTCATACTTTCTCTTAGTTCTTCATTTTCATTCAATTTTGTTAAGTATGTGTGAGCCAATTTCGTATGTTTTGGTTTCTAAATTTTAGTTGAAACATGAAACAACTATACATTAGTCCCATTAATACGTGCCTAATGGTACAAACTACACCTATGTCCTAATTATTTGTCACTGATTCATGATTGAATTCCGATGCACCAATTGAAGCTTCTAAAACTGATCTGTACATTCATTTAATTACATTACTATGACTTTGATAAACTATTGCAGAGAAAATTTTCATCCGTACTTCAATGCGAGACTGTTGGCTATTGCGCAATAAAACTGTCGATCACTTATCCTTTTTTTGAAAAAATAAGCAACTAACTATGAAATACATCTGGACACAGATTCAAGCTTTTTGTTTGCATTCTCATAATGCATAGAATAATTTGGTATTGTACATTGGATATTTACATTACAAAATTGCACGTTAATGTGACATTAGAATTTCCCAAATTTAACCATAAGAATACAGTGTAAACGTAGAATCAGCCTAAACCATTTAGAGTACGTGTTATTCCGCAATATCGAGTTAATAAATTCACCGTATACACAGAATAGAAATACAAATAAAATACCGATAGAATTTTGAATTATATAAAAAAATAAAAAAATACTAATGTGCAGTGCACCCGCATGCTTGTGCCTAAAATTTACAATGAGTCGATGTGATCATTGAGGCCAATTTCGTGGACATTTTAATTTTCCAATTCTTCATCTATACTTCATGATTTGGTTAACATTTGACATACAAAAGCCGTTTATGACTTCAAAGTAAAACTTTGAAACATGAGCATTTTTGATTTTCTCCAATTCTGATTTAAAGTTGCATAATTATAGCAAACCAGCTTCATGCAAGAAGTTAATATTCTGCTCACCTTTCTTCTCTGCTACGTTCCCTGTATTCACGTTCTCGTTCACGTTCACGCTCTCTCTCCCTGCTGCGTGATCTCTCTCTAGGATAAGGTTCGCTGTAGTAGCGTTCCCTGTCGCGATCACGATCACGTTCCCTTTCACGGTCACGTTCCCTATCTCTGTCCCGGTCTCTGTCCCTGCTACGCTCTCTATATTCTCTATCGCGACTCCTTGAACGATCTCTTCGCCTTCGGTGGCTCCTTTCGCGGTCACGCGAGCGTGACCGTTCTAGAACAAAAAGATGATTTTGTTGACCAAAGTTTTGAAAAGCGTTAATGCATACGCACTAGTGTATCAAACAGATCACGACATAGTCGTATAAGAATAAATTATTCACCTCTGCGTGCGGATCCATAGCTTTTCGTCTCCACCCCACGTAGAGTGTCTTGCAGTGAACTTATCAAAATCTTGCAACGATCATCAGCTGCCACTTTTGATTGTTTTATGAGGGATATAGCCGTAACCAAGGTTTCAATGGCACTAGCATATTCTCCTGCAGCTGCATCCGATACAGCACGAGCTATCGCCGAAGATGATACCGTGCGGTTTCGACCCATGATTTCTTCAAATTCTTGTTCAGTGAGTGGCGGTGGTCCTTCAGGCCTGTGATCCGGACCTGGAGCTCCATATGGAGGCTAAAAAACAAATTTTAATTTATCACAATATGAGAATAAGTAGTTGTTTTCCTTGTTGTTAAGTAGCCAAATTTATATGGACCCATTTTGTCGGTACTCCATAAAATAATTACAGCAATCTCCAATTACCCAAGTATGTGTAATTAATTTTTAGAAGGTAATCAAATTGACATTATATCACGTAATAAACAGAGAGAAATACCTAGTGTACAGTTTGGTTAAGAATTTTATCGACACCAGTATGCGCAACAATCTTTTGAAGATGGTATTACAATTTGCTCATATGCGAAAAAAAATATGTAAAATTTAATCTATTGGTTAAAGCAAATCGAGTACTTGCAAAAAAAAAAAAAAACATTTAGTTGCTATCAAGAGACTTAAAATCTAGCCAATTCGATCGTTAGTCATTCATAAAGAATTTGTAAATCCACCTATATTAGAAATTCCTCACATGAGTCATAAACATGTTTCATGTACTTATACGTCAATACCTCACTGTAAGGTATAAATTGTGATGTGACCTTCTCTGAATAATCGATCAAACTTTGATATTCAACAGAAAGTAGCAAAAATCAGCGAAGTAATGAATCCACGATGAAAAACTTAGATGGTATATAGCTTCAAAAAAATACGTTTTTTAAATCATATACCTGTACAGCAGGTGGTCCATAGGGATGCGGAGGTACATGTGGAGGTCCATGTGGTTGATTATGCGGTGGACCATGAGGTGGGCCATGCGGAGGTCCGTGTGGTGGTCCGTGAGGTGGCCCATGAGGTGGACCAGGAGGTCCCGGGGGCCCACCAGGATGCTGTCCGGGATGTTGATGTGGCGGACCTTGCGGAAAGAATGCTGGATTCACGTGAGGAGCGGGTCCCCCTGGCGGACCTTGTGGTGGACCTTGAGGTGGCCCACCATGTCCTGGTGGAGGTCCACCTGGACCTGGTAACATTGCTGATCATTTTTCACATTAGGATACACATAGTCAAATTTGCGGTCTGGTATTTTATATAGATCCCAATAGTAGAAACGTTATTATCAGGACATATTTTCGAATTGGATAGATTTTTCAGTTACTGGCCATGTTTCGCAGATTCTCCTATCTGTCTTGTAAGAGAACATTCTAGTCTTAATTTTTGTCAGAAATATACAGTTAATTGGAGTAGTTATCAACTTATCAAAATCTAGATTTGCAGTAAATCTCATTAAGCTTCATATTCCCATAAAAATTACATGTCTGCACCCACATGTGTGAAGAAATATTTACTATGAACGTTTTATTGACTCATTAGAAATTAAAGTACTGTCGAGCTATATGTACCTACATTGGTATTTAGAAAACAATATTTTTTATGTTCGCAAAAACGCGACGCTAATCAATGTATTAAATCTCTCACCACCCATTGAACCTGGAGGAGGTCCTCTTTGCGGGGGGCCTTGACCTGGTTGCGGACCTTGCATGTGTTGATGTTGAGGGAAACCTGGTGGTCCCTGAGGTCCATGATGCATCCCTATGCACAATGAATACTCTCCTTAGTAGGTATATTGACAGAAAGAGAAAAGAACAATGTAAATCAATACTTACCCGGAGGTCTATTCCAGTCTGGACGAGGTGGGGCTCCTCTAGGATCACCAGGCGGTCCTCCAGGATGACCAGGTGGTCCACGAGGCGGCCCTTGTCCCGGAGGTCCAGGTGGTCCGCCGTGAAATTGCTGTGCATTGAGAAAGTTATGGTTTATAAAGTAGAAAGTTAAGTAAAATTGAGACAGTGTAAAATGAAAGTTCACGAGGATTTGTCTAAGTAGGTACATGCAAGTACCATTCCGGGCGGCCGATGTTGCGGTCCAGGTCCTGATCCTGGTGGTCCTTGCTGTGGAGGGCCACCAGGTCCGCCAGGCCCTCGCGGTGGTCCGGGTGGACCATTGGGTCTTGGTCCGTTCCAAGGACCTTGCTGATAGCCTGGTGGTGGTGGACCCTGATTAGGATGACCAGGTAAAGGATGGTGAGGCCCACCAGGGCCCATGGGTGGCCCGTGCATTCTTGGAGGGCCCTGTTGTCCAGGTCCTCCAGGCCCAGGAGGTCCCATGCCAGGCAAAGGCATACGTTGATTCCGCACGCCTTGCGGCGGTCCCATCATCATTCTGGGGCCGTGGTTTTGTTGCGGGTGTTGAGGATGTTGGGGATGTGGTGAATGCTGGGGATGTTGTTGATGAGGAGGTAAGGATGTTTGATGCTGATGAGGATTGTGTGGGCGTTGATTTTGACTTTGTTGAGGAGCTGGAGCTGGTCGAGTCTTACATTGAGACTCAAACTAAGGACAAATACCGTTACTTAACTCATGAAGATTTCAACGTGTGTTGCGGTCAAAAAATCACAAAAATTCCAAACATATATATCTTCACAAATTTCTTGCCGAGAGAATTCAAAGATGTTTTAAATATCAGTGCAGATAGGGCAATAACGGTTGTTGTCTTAGTGATCTGAAATTTTTTAATTCCCAAGACCGGAATAATTACTGTTACTTTTAATATCATCAAAATAATGTGTTACCTGATTAAGTGCCTGCTTGGTTGGAAATGTCACAACTGGGCTCTGTCCATGCAGTTCTTTCTTAGGAAGCCGTTCCATGCATATTCTCATACTTTGTTCAGAACCGAGGGATATGACACAGAAGCCTTTTGACTGTCCGTTAGCACGATTTTCAAAAAATTTCACTTCAACAAAATCAGGAACACCGATACTTTGAACCGCATCAGTTATATCCTGATCACTCGTCCACTAGAAAATAACATCATTCGATAAATTAATATTTATACAGATCCTCGTCAATTTTATCTAAGACAGTTGAAAAATCTCCTTGAATGGCTTCGTTGTAACATTATCCAAACACAATTCGATTATTTTAATTAGTATCAAGCGGCAAAAAATTCCAAACACTTGAGTGTTTCATTGTTATGCATATTATTACCAGTACTTGAATTAATTATTTTTGTTCATGCATTATGTAAAGTACAATTTATGATGGAGAATCAGTGTGCTTCATGTCAAACACACTCTGTGTTTCAATTGCGTATGTTACTAAAGTACAGAATAAGAAAGCATTCCCTAAAAAGAAATTCATAAATAAAACTGTGTAGTGACTCAGAGGGAGTATCGTAGTCATCTTCAAAAATTTTACATGGATACATAAAAACCACGTGAGTGTAGAAATCACTAAAGCTTTTGTCTTTTTAAAGCCTTATTAATTTATTTCAGAGATTCTAAAAACTTATGCAAAATATTTAATCATCACTTTTTCCTCATAAGACAAGGATACCGTAAGTACATCAAGTATACGTATGTTTCTGACAGAACAGAAAAGCATTTTACAGTACATGACATTTATTGGGAGCGGACCGAGAAAAAATGTAATAATAGTGAACAATTGATTCATATGTTACCTGTAATGAAACACCGAGAACAGATGTTTTAAATAAAAAGTTTGTGAAGAATCACAGTTCACTTCTGTGAGCGAGCTAAGTGATCTATTGAAGTAAGCATCTGATAAATTTTTTGTTAATACTGAATTCGATTACTAGTGTAATAATTAAATTTTCAAAGAATCAACAAATTTTTGGAATTAACAACCTAACACATAACTTATAGGCAGCCATTTGTTGGAACAATTTATGTTTTAATAAATCAGGCAATGTTAAAATATATTGAAATTATTTAAAATCTACAAAAATAATGAGAACAGATGTGTAACACGAATTGGCAAAGCACTAAAAACTTTGGCATGCTAACTTTCAAACTTGAATGTAAGCTAAAGCTGGAGCTTGATTGAAGTTTGTATTGAGCCTTAGGATAAGAAGCAATTTGTCATGATCAATTGAATCACCGTGCAAAGCTAACTCGACGAATTGGACTCAGACTCCAATCAGCGTAGATGAGCAAAGAATGGCTCGAACAAATAATTGTCATAATTATGCTTTACCCAGGTCAAGTTTCCCACGTAAAGTTGGTGGCGTCTTCCAATTTGGTTGGGCTGAATGTTATTGCCCAATTGATGATAAGGAGCGCTACCGTTAGTCTCCTCGTTAGTTGAGGTTGTATCGCCATCGCCTGCTCCGCCACCAGAATTTGCCCCTCCACTATTCCCACCTGGAGGTGCTGCGATCACGTCGTCGTACAGGTCAACACCTTCCCCAGCAAATTCGTCCTGGTTTGTAAAATGAGTATGCATAGTAGTTTACACGTGAATCGGGGTAAATCTACAGATAATTTGATAGCGCTTAGGTATCGAATAATACACGATCGTTATCCGGACCATGACGCCGGAAGCGAATAGAACATTCTCCTGGCCAAATACTAGGCCGAATACAGAGTTTTTGAGAGATTTAGGTAAAGTAATTACGCGGGGGACGACGTCTAGGGATTTCGATGACAATTCGACTTACCTGTGCGAAATCTTGCTCGAGATCGTCGGCGTACAAATCAATGTCACCGTCAGCCATTTTACAGAACACCGACGCTGGCTTCGGCCGACACAGGACCCACGCCAACTTTCCGACTATCGTATTGTAGATAGCCGACTATCCGCCATTACTGACGCTCTGACTGTAGTACCGCTTTTCGGAATCTGGACTTGACGGCGTTCAGTGATGGCGCTAGTAGCCGCGCAATACATGTATATGTATATGGGAATGTCGTAAGATTCAATTGTTTCCGTTTTCGATTTATCGCATTTCATGTTCCGGTTTATACATTGTATGTTCGATACTTTGACTCGACGATGCAAATTAAAGTTTAACGGTTCGTTTTAATCAGTTGTGGCGATCAAAGGAACGTTTTAGCGATTAGAGGAGCATGTTTCAAGTAGATACGTTTAATCATTAATTATTCATGTACAAAGACAAAATCATTTCTATAAAAGAGATGACAATAATCAGTGATCGGTATGACGTTAGCAGCTATGAGAAGTTAGCTTCGGATCATAGAGGTCCGAACGTAAAACCGGCATTTGCGGACATTTCGCGAGTGCAACTCAACGGAATTGAGGAAAAAATCAGTTGGTATAATTACGCAGTTTGGCAGTTCTCCGCCATTGGTATAATAATTGGAGTGTAAATTTGTATTCATTAATCATTAGTTTAACATATAAATCGGGTCGACAAACTTTTCGGAAGATTTCAAAGGAATTTTTTTCTGAAACAGTTAGTAGCTATTCATCATCAATTTTTTGCCAACGGATTTTGGCGGGGGGCGGTGGTGGCCGCGTAGCATAAACAATCGACAAACAACCGAGGCGCTACCATCTAAACAATTGAATGTTAATTTAACGGTCGAATCTTCGTGTGCTATAATCGTTGAAGTGACATCGCGAAGGCGTTTGAGCGAATAAAATCCATCGGTTAAAGTTTCGCTTCTTACGACCCTGAGCTCGAGTAAAATTTCATCAGTAATTTCGAAATGGAGTTCTACCGGATATCAACGCTGAGCTGATTGTCACGATGCAGCGTTACTAAGTCGCACGATTTTTATCAAGAGTGCCCGGGAAAAATGGACCCCCTAAGGAAATATACCTTCTAGGTCTGCAATATACGATTTTTTATTAATTTTTCACGCAGAAAACAATTTGATTGAAATTTACTGGGCCACGAGTAGTCATTTGCCTAAAATCCGGGGAAAAATGGAGCGCATGAAAAAATGTCGTATTTACGTTTATTTTGTCTTTTCTTCTTGTCCTAAAACCTTGGTAGGCTTACCTCGCTAAGTTAAGGTAGGATTAGCAGATTATTTGAAAAAAATCGGTTTTATTTCACATATTGAAACAGGTCAAATTGACAATTCATTAAAGCAATATTGCAAGATTATGATGATGGACATCTCGGTATCAAGTTTCAGCATTGTGTGTTCACACTTTGTACACTGAAGGTTGAAATATAATTTTATAAATATTCCTAAGGTGCTCTATATCCGGTCTGGTCTCCTACTACAGGTGCGTTCCGATATTATCTCCCAGCGATGTCAGCAATCTTTTATCTCTTTTGCGCTACCAAGTTCGGAATTAGCTCTGCCTCTGTCCTAGGGAGTTCTTAGCGCTGCCACCTAATTTCGGAACACACCTTGTATCAAAGGTCCATTTTGCCCGAGCGGGTTATTTTCGCCCGATTTTCGACTATTTCAACGGCGGTCCATTTTTCCGCGATGGTTCACTTTGCCCCAGGTTCCTCTACATATTTCACTAAGGTCCGCATATCAGAAAAATTGAATAGCGATTTATCGACGTCAGTACGATGAGTCAGTTTTTCTGCATTTGGTAGTGTCATCATCGTCAACTGACGTACCGACTCTGTATACTCTGTCACTCTCGTCTTTCCATGTTCGCGGCGCGTTAAAAAAGGATAGAGAACGCAGCACTACCGAGTAATCATCGATCAATATTTTCACTTACCCGTCGGCGATCGCAAATTGGAACAATATCGACTAGAGAAGATGTCTCAATGACCGACACAACGAGACCAAATAAAAATACTGTTATTCTTCATGGTTATAAATTATTAATAATAATTTAAAAGCAATTGAATCATTCATGGAAGCAGGAAGTGTAAGGAATATAAAACGATTCATTTCTCACAGTTTCGTGCAGTGTTCAAAGTGTCTGTGAAAATAAATACGCAATTGGGATGAGACTGCCTTCTGGATTAGCCCGAACTGGTTGCTGAATTTTATCAGGTATGTAACATATTCCTATGATTATTTTTTAAATTCCCACTGAAACACACGACCCTACGTGCCTGACTAGTCCCTCCATTCGTAATCTCACTTGACATCCCTGGTATCACGATCGCGGACATAGAAAATTTCCTTTCACTAAATAGTATTCATTCCCCCCATTCTTACAATTAGACCGTGCAAAATGCTGCCGCAATATTTTGCTGCCCGTGAAAATCTAGCCCGATGCGAAACTCGGATCTGCTCAGAGTGGTCTTGTGCTCTGAATTGCTTACGATTAAAGACGCTCTGGTGGCGTAAAGTCGACTGTTGCATCCTCCGAATGATTATTATCTCTCAATTTCAATATAAGTCATCTAAAGTATAGACCAAACGAGCCTAATAGTTCAAAACAAATGAAGCTGTTGTTAGGGTGGGATATTAGATGTCATATTATTTTATTCCAATGATTCAGTGAAATCGTTTAATTTGATCAGTTATGACAATATAATAACGCAATGTATTGAAAACTTATTGTTAGGTGAACCTGAGTATTATAGGTATAGCCAATGAACATGGTATTCATCAACATATTCATAACGAACCTGATATGTGATGAAAAATAGCTTGGTACTCACCTTGTGACGTTCTAATTGGCAATAATTCGATACGATACTTTCTAAATACACAGAATTGTGAATTACAACACCATCACCCGTATTCATAGTCCTTCCTTGAGGAACAAGGATTCCTTGTTCATGTAACGTGAAATGAGAACAAGGAATCCTTGTTCCTCAAGGAAGGTCTATGTATACGGGTATAAGACTTTGGGTATAATCCGCCTAAGTATAGGCAACCGTATTCACAATTCTATCCGAGCGGGCTTGTAAATTGCGCAATGATAAGTTTATAAAAGTTTTTAGTTAAAAGTAACAATCGGTACTTTCGGAAAACTAACGTTCAGGGAGTTAAATTTGGTCTGGACGAGCTGAATTTAAAGTTTACAGTAATCTAGTAGTTAAGGGCATAATATAAAAAATTTTAAACCAACGCCATGTCGAATCAACTGCAGTAGAGCAACAAAATAGTGATTTTCTCTTTTCTTCAACGATCTGTTCACGTAGTCGTATGCAATGTTGTTAAAAATGTGGAATTGCCTCAATTTCCATCAAACGGATGGAGCAGCATAATTGAGACACTGCTAAAAAGTTCGCAATGAAAGAGCAGTTAATCTCCATATTGATACATGCTGGATATGGTTCAATTCATAGAGACAGTTTTCAATGTCGAAACTTTTCAATTTGCATTGCCTAACCACCTGTATTCACGTGTTACAAATTACTGGTTGTAATACTCGTAGGGTGACCTATTTGATAAGAACAGATAGTATTTTAATAGAATATGTATATATAGTTCGGCCACACCAATCCAATTGACTGAAAACGATGATAAATTACATTCTCATGAGTTCGGAAGCAGTTTGATAGTTATAATACAGATCGAGGGTACAGCGAGGATGGAAATTTTCTTCAATCAGTTTCACAGCCTAATTTGGAGACTAGCTAGTTTTATTCAAATTTTGCTGCTGAAACTCGTGTACGTTGGATGATTAACAATTTTATTACTGTAAATTTGTTCACGGGACCGAAGTAGAATAACGGACAAAAAGTTTTCCCATTACGTTTTCAACTTTATTTTCTTTAGTCTAAGAGCTCCTCGTTGATTTTACATTAAAGACAAAAATATGATCTAATATTTACAAATTAGGTGTGTAACATAAGCTTAATCGTAACTCTGCAAAAATCAGTTGCTGGATGTTAATTGCAAATACGCACAGAAGAGGCATGTCATTTAAATATTACATTTTTTTTTTTTTTTATTGTTTGCCTGGTGACATTATAGATTAGATATTCAGGTTTAGCGAAAAATAACTTATATTAGATGAACCGTATTATTGAAATCCTCCATCCATTGGGTCGAATGACGTTTCAAAAAAAGGGCTCAAAATCAATGCTAAGAACGTAAAATACGTATTGTTATACACCAATTTTTATTTAATAAAAACTAGGCCAGTGGCAGTGAAATGCAGCAATAGTTCAAGGAAATCTGTTGTCACTGTAATTACTGATAGGCGGACGAAGTTGATGTCAATTGTTGTTTATCCGGCATTGTAACAATAAACGAACTGGTAACTACTGGTTACCCTGCGATTACTTCGAATATATTAACGAGCATTTACTATAAAATTTGAGGCAATGGTAACAATCCACTAGTCTTAATAAATAAGGGAACATTTCAAAGATAACTTAACAAACTGTAGTTGCGCATATTTCGCCATTCAACGAAACGTGTACCCCGTATAAACAAGTGGGTATAAATCGTAGAAACAAAATGTAAAATAGAGGAAACCATGCACGAATTTGGCAAACAAACGTCAATGGCCTCAAATACTTGTTCAACGTATTTAGCAATCGGAGCCAGATTGATGGACTAGCAAAACCCAGTTATCATCTCTTTTGTTCGTATTTGCAATAAACTAATTTCATTTACTTGCATACCGTGTTGAAAATAATAACAAACAAATTGGTTTATTGTTATTTTGGAATTGATAGTTTCCTTGAAAATATTCTAAAACATTTACTATTACTTGAAATATCAATTGTTCTATTTACAGATGAATATTATCTAAAATCTAGTAGCATTGAGAAACATAATGTATGTATATTGTAGGAATTAAGAAACATATACTTTTTTCATAGAAATTATTAATGATTTCATATTATTCTAAACAAAATAATGTAATATGAAAGCAGAATAATTTTCGTAGTGGATTTATAGTTATTATCATTATTATTATTCTTAATATTTTTATTTTACTTTTAAAATTTTTAAAATTTCACTAACGCGTTTCCAAAGAAGATAATTTTAAAAAAATTATTCATACCTATGCACAATCACCTAACAATATATATTCATATAATCTGATACAATATTCATTATTTTATAATCTCTTCATCGAATAACTATTTTCACCATGGACAATTCTTATTTTTGTGTATTTTTAATTACGCCTCGAGTAGTTCATAGTATTGTATAGTTTCATGATACATTAATTATTTTTCTACACACATGCGATATAATGTTTTCTAAGTCTGTACTTAAAATGGCTAGAATGTAGGCCATGCTACAAATTTTCATAAAATCATATTTAAAAAAAAAGGACCCTTCTTTCAAATGACGATGATAACAATAATAATTAGGCTTTTCTAAAATATGCTTATGTTCATCTGTAATTTATGTATATCTATATTTTTATCAATTATCTTTGTAAATGCTCAAGATCAATGCACAAAATTTTGCTATCCAATAATTTACATCAACATTCCAACTGAATTAACTTATTCAAATGATTTCAATATTATTCCTGAGGTAAGGGTGTCATTTCGAATAACTGCAGAATTTGGAACAAGCCAAGGCATAAGCAACGCACACCTTCTGCTATGTTCGTTACCATTCACAAAAATCTGAGACTTAAACATTTAAATGCTCTACAATCCAATTGATATGTAGTCGCGTTAATTTTGCCAAAAATTTTGAGCTATTTACAAGATCGTTCAGCGTTCGTGGGCATCGATATAGGTCGTTCACAAAATTTTGCTTCATAAAAAAATATCATCGAATGGAGAAGATAAAGAAAAAAAAAAAGAACCAATATTTTATTCCGATTTTATTGTACAATAAGATCAAGCACAACTTAGCTGTATATGCTGAAATGATTTGACATTATTTTAACTATTCGTAACTGACTCGTCGAATGATTTATGAAACGGTACAATATTCTATATTACAGAATTCTTAAAGCTCAGATGTCATTCTACGCTAGCACCATTACTGACATAAGTTCAAATAGCATGGAATGAATAAGCTTGCCATTACAACGTGTTTCGTAGTCCCGATATATATATATATATATATCAATCAATCATTTCACTTCAGAGTCACTTATTTTGCTAATAACGAATGATTATTTATTCTCTTTGTAGTAGTTGCAGTTATCGAGAGTCTCTTAGCACTTTCTGCATAATTTTTTCATAAAATAGTTGCTAGTCAACGAAATCAAATGGCATCTGCAGAATGTCAAAATTCATCGTAAGCCTCTGTAATCGTTGTTATTCGTAACTAGATTAAACATTGAATCTCTATTTTCGCGTGTTCAATTCGTGAACGACCTTAAATTATAACGATATAATCAAAACAATATAGAGAAAAAAAAAACAAAAAAAGAGGAAAAGAAAACGTGTACAAGAAATCGATTAAGGCTATTTTATTAATATGTAACATTAATTTAATTATGCAAATAATCAAACATCCAATATCTTCGACATTAATTAAACATATTTTACAACCAGAGTAAGTAGCGGAACTGTGCTCGTAATATGTCAAATATTGTTGCTCTCTTGAATATTATTATGCTACGTCGAGTTAAATAAAAACGAACAAAGAAAAAAAAAAAAAAAGAAACATTTCACCTGCGTCGCGTAGTCTGGGTATAACAAGCTCGACGATCATCTCCTAACATCTGTTAAAAAAACCAATAATAATAATAATAATAACAACAAGCATCATTGATGTACTTGCATCCAGAATAGACGACTACATTCAAAAATGTATCCTAATTTTTAGTACAAGTTACAATACTTCAAATTAACTCGAAAAACAAATTTAAGTAATAAAAGAATTCTTCTTACAGAATTAGTAGTTTCATTAACATCCAAATCGTTTCAGAATCGCAATATTTAAGATTTGTTGCTTCTGCCAAAATTAGGGCTAAAGTATGAAATACAATGACATATGGAATTAGTTAACAATTCGTGTTTAATAGCAAATGTATGAGGCTATTTTACGTTTTTTGCTGCTACACATTGATTCTGATAAAAACTTTGAAAGCCAGGTCAGGAAATAAAATGAACTGAATCACCGTTGCACACAGGCTTAGGTAATTTACCGGAGCAATGAATTATATAGGTGTTTTAAGTAAAGCGACACGACAGAAATAAAAAAAAAAAAAAATCAGATTTAATTTATATCGATAACTGTTACAGGATTGGCAAAGTTTACTTTGAGCATCAAAGAAATTATGCGGAATAAATAAAATACAATGAGCATCAATTGATCTAATTCTTGAGCAGCTGCAATTATTAAGAATTTAACAGGAAGAAGCAATAAAAACAAGAAAAATTCAATACAATAATAAAACGAACGAAATTCAGACTAAATAAATAACTGTCGTGAACACAGGGTGGTGACCACGCATGTGTCAGACTACTCTACGAGTCTTGTAGAACCAATGTAATAATTGTAGCCAGGGTTTGTAGCCGAGTCGTTCATAAGTCACAATCATTGAATTTAATTAAAAAAATAATTGATAACTGCACGATTGTGCTCTATGAAGAACTGCACTGGACCTTTGTGTTTGAAGCAAAAACTAATTGAATCCTTCGAAAGGATTCCATTTTTCAAACAATTACACACGTAACGTTGAATACAGTATTATAGGAAAGCGTTTCGATCTGAACAATTCGGGAATGGATACGATCCGTAAGATATTTGACTAACAAACTGATCAATAAACGATTAGTCAGGTAATTGAGATAACTCGTTAATTAAACACTACGACACTTTAACAACGTTATATAGCATTTCGGTTACAAACTCTGTACTTATTCCATATGCGATGAGACTGCTAAATTTTGTCGATTAATATTAATTCATCTCGATTATGTTTTTTTTTTTTTTTTCTTTCTTTCTTCCTTTCTTTCTTTCTTTAATACATAAAGTTAATTTTTGTTCAACATACATGCGACGAAGAATGTCGATATTTCAAACTTTCGATTTACATATTTTTCTTATGTAAAGCTGGAGTGTACTTGAATTTCTCTTTACATAATTAAATTTCATAAAACTATGAGCGATTAGTGTTGAGCGTTTAATGTAAATCAATAGATAGGTCATGGTGCAGTGGCGGTAGTTTCTAAATTCAACGGGTACTAATTATTATGGGGTGTAATACATATGATACGGCGTATGTAATGAATTTAAATAAAGGATGAAGACTGGACTGAGTTTTGATATGAAACAATGCTGTCCGTAATCGTGAAATTTTGATGAATTTTCCTTTGTGTCGCGACACTTTTTTTTTTTTTTTCTCTCTCTCTTTTCTCACTACACAAGAAGACAATATATATATATACACATTGTTATGTATCGTTTAAGAATCGTAATACAGTACAGTACAGTTAGTATAGGTAGAGTATGTATAGAATAGGGCTACAACATATTATTACGGTTTCGTTGGACCTAACTATAATAATTATTCTATTTATGTGTGGGTTTGAACCCGTAGCACTGGGTCATCGGATCTAGGAGTTAGACTAAGGGCCCTTTAACGATCTTCGTGTAAGGGCAGGAGCAAACAGAGAATATATTTGATTTTGTTTGACAATTTTAATTTTTTATTCCGGTTTATTTTTTCATCACTTTGTTTTTTTTTTTTTTTTTTTTCTTTTAACCTCGTTATCCCGTTCCGTCAAAACTACCGTTAAGTAGAGATCCAAGGTTGTCTCGTAATCTTAAATTGTGGATACTAAACTCTCAAAGTGGCGTCGTAATATTATCGTTATTATTAATAATATTATTATTATTTTAAATTTGTGATAATAAAGTCTATGGTATGAGAGTTTCAACTCTGGGTCAACTCTTCTCATACTGTTTTTCATACGTATACATATATTTATGTACATATATATTTCTCTTTTTCACCTTGCTTTCACACGCGTGTATATAATATATATATATACATACACAAATACATGAGAACATATTATATATATCCATATATATATATATAATATATAATTTTAATAATAGTATGTATATATAATAATATATTCACTACCTGCATTATCACAACATAAATTTTTTACTCCTTTTCGCATTTGCTCAAACATAAACAGTCACTCGAGTTAATCATTATATATATCATTCGCACACTTATTCTCCGTCTATGAAATTTAAACGCTGCGGTGGTGTAAGATAGTGGTTGAGCTTCAAAGCACAGTAGCGTCGGCTCAAAATACTTGATGTAATCTTGACTCGGGGTTGGGTTTTGCGTAAGCAATTAATATGCCCACCCTCCGCTTCTGTTATTACCACCTTTTCTGAATCCTGCTTATACAAATGGTAAAATTGAGTCGGCACAGATTACGGTTCGGCTTTAACTCTGGCTGGTAAATTTTATTTTAAACGTAGCGATACCGGCGAGTGTGAGAAAATTCATAGCGAAGATCGTCTTGCTCCAGTTACACAATTGAGACTGTTAAGAAATAAAATGAAACAATAATACCAAATTGTAATATACACAAACACCGTATCTGTTCTTTTTTTTTTTTTTTTTCTTTCTTTCTTTCTTTCCTTATAGCGGTAAATAAAAGGTTGATTATATTTCATTAAAATCATTAACAATCGTTGCGTGTAACCATTCTTACTACACTACGCTGCTTGCGAACTCAGCCACTAACAATTATACATCAGCATAAAACCTTAGAAACCATGGCCCAGCCTGGATGTAGCGTCGACTCGCTTCAAGCAGCCCTTATATCCAGGGTAGCCAATATTTAAAGTATGCAACAGGAGGCTGAGCAGCAACTGCTTCCGCCGCCTTTACTCTTTTGTCTCTGGTCTGTAACAGAAGCATTTTATTCAACCACTGCTGGGCGTATAATATAACTTACGCATACGATAATATTATAACTATGATATACACAAATATACAATAATAATTACAACTCTGATTAACTTCACGTTCAAATGCAGTTCAATTTGTGTAAACTTGGAGGGCTTTCTTTATTATTGAAGTTATAAAGGAATACAAAGCGTGAATTTATAATAACGTATGAAAAACAGTGAGATTGTCCTCGATCAAAAGTAGATTATTGTACGTTACAGGCATTACAATAGACTTGTATAACTCGTGATTTCATGGCCGGCTAACAGCGGGCTGTCCGCTTTTCGATGCGGCTGAAGACCTACGAATACATTGAGTAAGGTGAAGCAGCACGTGATGTGTGGAAATGATTAGTTGCACCGGGTATTACGCTTGTCGAGAAGGAAGGAAGGAAAAAATATACATACACATGTTTACGAAGTAAGACGTTGTTGCACGATAGGAGAGTGAAAGTTTAGAATCATCAATTACTGACAATATGTACCGTATGTATCATGATAATTACAAATGGTGAAACACGTGGAAACTTCCATATCAACGCATCAATTACGCAGCAAAGAATTTTCAAGGATAACGATATCCGTGCAGTTTTACAATCTCGCGGTGTTTCGAATATATAATTTGAACCCGAAATACGAGTAATCAGTAGACGTTGTGTTAACATATACTTTGAGACTTTTGACATATCTCGCCGACTTCTTCGTTGCCAGTACAATTTATAACGAATATTTGTAACACCTTATCGCTCATCACATATGCTATGCATTGATGCAATTACGCGAATTAAGAATGAGTTGTTGATACCTGCATCCTGTTACCGCTCTTGGTCATGCTGCTACATGTGATATTTCTAGTTTTTAAATACGCGATTAAATATACGGTGAAAATCTCGCCAAACGTTACGAGCTGTTCGATATATATATAAACACATATACATATACACAGTGTGAAAGGAAGCGAAAGAGTGCGACTGACAAAAATTAAAGGGAAAGAGAAAAAGAAAAAGATACAGATAGGAGAAAAAGTCCAAGATACGTTGCAAGTTGGAATTTCAATGGAATACACCTAACGTAGGGAAAGCGATGAATCGAAGAGAACTTACTTTTGCCTATTTATCGCGATAAGAACTTGGTTATCTATCTTCGTTATAGCTTATATCAACATCGTCTTGTTGTACGAACATGTATTCGCCGTTAGGAAGAATGCCTGAAAGGATGGAGAAGGGGATGGGGGTAGGAAACGATCATGACATTCACGTATTTTGCACAATTGTCAATTGAATTAGAAATACGACATTGTCCTAGACAGGATACGGAGGCATTCGGACTAAATTATGCAATCGTTGAGCGCATTGATCATCAGAGCATGACCAACAGGAGCGACAGCATCACAAACCGCGAACGACCGTGAATTGAAAAAGAAACAAGATATTCTCGGTTGAATTCACCGTTGTAGATATAACATTATTTCTTTCATAACTTATACGTGTATTTTCATTAAATATATTTTATCAAGTATACCTAAGGTAAGTGTACCAGTTACCGACACGTCTAGACCCAATTATCGAACCTTTTATTTTTTATTATCCAAAATTATAAACTGACGGCACAAATTATGAATTTCTCGGTTACCAAGACCAATTGCTAGAGAGTTTAGACACTATAAATACATTTTTTTGGTACACTTGTAACTAAGGATCAAACAGATTAAACCAAAAAAGGTCAATGATTGGTACACTCACCTTCCACAGGTACAATATTACCGTCAATTAATACTTGTACAATCGTAACAAAAATATCGATAAGGAGTAATTGAATCATTAATCACATCGATTAAACTCACCTTGAGAATTAGGCTCGGGGAGGTTCTCGCGTGGGACAAGATGCATTACTATTGTTTTACCGAAGGGGAGACCGAGCGCACCTAAGGTAACGTTGCTGTGTAGAAAACGACCCTGGTAAATTAGTCGTAAAATTTCCGCCTTCGCGACCGCTTCTTCCGCCCAATCTGAAATCAATCCATCGTTGAGTTTTTCGCTTTATCTTCTACCTATACTACGCTGACACGGTATATACCGTTGATTAAAATTACCGTATATTCAAATTGCTTTCACCGTTCCGGACGACTTTTTTTTACGAAACTTTTCTTCGACCTCTTGCGTACGGATACAGAGAGTGAGAGAGAGAGAAAGAGACGAGAAAAAAAAAAGAGAATAAAAATTCATCGATCTGTATTCATGCGGGCTAGAAATGTGTGTCATGTGTAAAAATTTCTCACCTTCAGGCCAGTTTTCAAACACATGGTGTGCTATGTCACCAGCAGAATCGCTCGGACTAAATAGGAACTCTTTTGTTTTACCGCTGACAAGTATTAGGCGTAGGTTTATCTGTAACAAAGTAAAAAATTGAAAATATTATAAAAAAGCGACTGCAGTGTACAAGGCACGTGTATTACACAATCGTGTGAAATTTTCAATCGACGATGCGAAAGGCGGTGAAATTTATATTACACGTGTTTCGCCGTGGAGTTTGTGCGTCGAAAATTGTCGAAAAATAAGAGGGTCAACGATAGCGGTAAGATACGCGGGGAACCTTGTAACGCCAGAGCGAGTGATTCTTACCTTGACTTCGCTAATACGCGCTCTAAATAGCCTTGCTATAGTATAGCTAACCAGGTTACCAGGGCAGAAACCAGGACAAACTAGGCATATGTGCGTACAGCGGGCACATCCAGATATTCTGGCATAATCATCGTCATCATCGTCATCATCGTCATCATAGTCATCAGTCAGAAGCAAATAGGGGCTACCGCTGCATGACGTTAAAGTTACTCCGTCGGAGTTTTCGAGGCGAGAATAGAGAAGACAGGTGCACGTGTCAGAGTAGTCAGAGACGTACTTACGATCCTTGGTTGAAAGGAAAGTTTAAACGTCTTATCGCACTCCTCTATTAACACGAGGCAATGATAATTATTGACGACTTTGGCGCAAGAGAATGTCAATGACGTCTGCCTGCACGTGCTTGCCGCGGTGAAAATAAAAAAGACCCATTATTATAGGATGGAATTGTAATTAATATTGAAACGTCGTGGCGTTTCAACGATTTATGTAGAGCGAACATGCGTGGGTATAAATAGTACAAGTGTAATGTGATGACATGAGAGGCACGAGTAGTATAATAGCGATTAAATCTAATATGTATTCAGTCTATCCGCGGCACTTACGATTAATTGAATCTACCTACTTAATGGGTGAACTTTGGTAAACGATAAAAACACGGACTCGCTCGTTGGTGGGATAAAAACTAAAAAAAACAAAAAAAAAAAAAAAAACAAAAACCCACCATTTTTTGTCAACACAACTTCTTAGAACGATAAAACAAATCATTCACGTAGATCCGGCTCTTCCGCTAAATGATTTCTGAAACTCGTTTTTACTTACTATTATGTAATCACCGTCAGAAATTATTGATCAAGAATATAGTTTCGTTGAAATTAACAAACGACTCAGCATGGATAGATATAGTTTATATTCAGATGTTTGCCGAAAATAAGCTTTTATATATTATCCTAGACAACAAAATTAAGTTTATTTTCAAGAAAAACAAAATCCTGCTGCAATTTTTACTTCGTCGTATACGATGCATAGAGCTTATTTTCTAACAACTACCAACAAACTCATCCAAGATTAACAAAGCTTGAGACTTTGTTTATACCTATCGGTGATCTGATTTGTGCGTCTCGCGAAACAATTTAGTATTTGAAAAAAACAAATAATTGCTGCACGACTGAATATTTTCTACATTCTACTTTTTCACCAATTTTTGCAATATTCAAACCCGTGCGAGTATCTTCGATATTGAAATTCTCAGACAACTGATTTACACAATACTCCGAGACCTGCGTATCTTATACAGAGCGTGGGAGATAAATCGAAGACCTCTGATGCGAAAATGGGTGCGTATAAGCATTGCCCATATTTTTCCCGGAGATATCCCACGATATTATATACATATACGCAAATAATAAATAGGAAAAATGGCAGTAAGACTGAAAGCCGCGCTGTATAATAATTTATGTGATTTGCGATTCGCGATTTATTGCCTCAAACGTATACAAATACGAAAGGCGAGATGATAAACAGTAATGTCATCGATTTTCACGTCCTGCACCGAAGCGAAGCGACGCTGCAAGATTTTCTAGGGCGTTAAATCATGCGATAGCAATTTGCTATCGAATATCACACCGGATCTTATTGCAGTCTAGTGTCTCACACACACCCTTGGCTCTCGAAACTCGCCTACAACCCTACTCCTCGTCTTTCGTATTACATTGCATTACATTACGTGTATATATATATATATAATAAATAATAATAATTAACATAAGAAATGATAATTCGCAATAGCGCCAAGCTTAATGTCTTACAAAGTTGATTGGCATTGGGCGAAGAATAATCCATGTGCAATATAAATTATCATAGGCTGTATAAATCCTGCGTTGGAACAGTGACGCAATATACTCACCCCCGACTCTTTGACAGGGTTTTATACACGTATCGCGATAATTAGTCTTCCGCAGCTACGTAGTAAACTATCGTAATACACCTATAATAAACGTTTGAAAGTTTTATGACGTACAGTATATGTTGCATACAGTCGACTCGCGTGCATCGTGCAAAACAGTCTCTTTCGTGATTAACAAAAAGTAATAATACACAAGCCAACTCACAAGTGCGCGTATTTTGATACGCCGTTGGTATTAGGATATAAAGTGGCTACGAAATTGCGACCCTGTAGTGTATTATAAAAGTAATGAAGAATCGCAAAGAAACGAAACGTCGACGAGACTCAGATTCGTTTTATCAATAGGGTAGATGCGTTGTGAAAAAATATTTCTTCGATACGTACCGCGAACGGTATTGATAAACGTGCAGATTCCTTGATTCCACGAAATGAATTCGTTCTATTTGGCGACTGAAAAATCTTTTCAAACCGAGTACTAATTTTAAACAAATGGGAATAACATTTTTTCTCTATATAAAATTGTACCGTGACGTTAATAACCGTACATATACATACAGTGACGGCCCATATGCTACGCCGACGTAAAGTATCGCTTCGGAGTAATTTGAACGAGGCGAAGAATGAGAAGCTGAGGCGTCGGTGGGTCGGGTCTCAGGTATAGAGAGAAGAAAAATAAATAAATAAAGGTCGGAAGGTGGAGGAGAGCATTATAGAGAAGAGAAGAAGCCGGGAGCTGGGCGTGTATTCAAAATCGCACTTTTGGGGTTCTTCCTTTCCAAGACGCTTCGCTTCGGTTCGCTTCGGTTCGCTTAGCTTCTCCGCTTCTTCGCTTCTTCTCTTTGCCGTACAGCTATAGGTATGTAATAACACGCAAGTTGCCTTCCCGAAGTCCTGCAAGTTTCATTGTTGGAACCTCGTGTGGTAGAGCGGATGGTAAGCGGCGGACGAGAAACTGAGAACATCTCATCGCAGACCCCGTCCGCGTTCTTCCACCTTCTCTCCTCCTTTTTTTTTTTTTTTATTTACTTTGTTTTTTGCCGTCTTTCCTTCACCGCAACGTGTATAATAATGCCTTTTGCTCGACCACCGGCACGGCCGGCTTGGCACGGCGCCGCCGTTCTGCAGTGCAGATATCATACTGTAACCTCATACATGCAGCACCGCGTTGAAGTCAGTAACGTTATCGTAGCGATTCGTGCTGAGGAAAAACCGTTACTTCGCGATTTTGGAATCGTTTGATAGTACGGTACACCGAACGATGCTTATCAAATTTTGAAATCTTCGTTAATTCAAAATCGTTGTAGAAATAAGAAAACAGTGATCTTTTTCCATGAATGCTTCGTTACGATAACGCGTTACCGACTTCAATCTCGTATGTAACGTACCTACTCTTCGACGCGTAACGTACCTATAAGTTTTTCGTTTTTCTGAAGCTTGATGTTGAAAACAAAAATTTATCACACACATCAAACTACACGCATTTTACGTCACGTGGTTCGATCCCTCATTTTTAGTCAGGTTCAGGTATTTTTGCAATTGTTTTTTTTTTTTTTTTTCCGATGGACAAACTTTTTGTCTCAGAATTGGTGTGTAGCCACCTCTCTCGACTAATTTGACTTTCAGAATTTGAAAAAATACAGCCCGAACATCACAGTATCAACAGCTAGAAAAATACAACAATTATCCACATTTATTCAAGTGATATCTTTCGAAGAATTGACAATATCGACTCGATACTAATTGCAATCGTTTTAAAAGGATAAAATTTTTTGATTAAAAAATCGAAGAATCATTTCGTATACTCAGCAGAATCTTTCGTAGATTTAAAAACTATGAGAATGCCTATTGTGGAAAATAATTCGAGTAGTTTCTTTGGTTGCGTAGACATGCAACGTTCACTTGGGTGAGTCGTGTATATTAACCTTAAAATTTACCCACGGTAACGAAACTTTGGTCGTAAAAACTAAACATTATACCGAGTGTACACCCAGACGGATAATTGGCAGGCATTTGGGGCACAAGCGATGTGTAATTTGGGGATTCTCGTGTCACATCGCAGGCTTTTATTATATGTATGTATAGATATTTTACCCTGGGATCGTTACTCCATTAGTTGCCAATGAACGTAGTATTTGCGCAAGAAACGGGCTGCAAACGATGTACAAAGTCGAATCTTGAAATAAAGAAAATTGTGTTCTGTTTGTCATACGTGTGCGCTGACGACAAAAAATTTTTTTTACATTAAAACGACTTTATTACACAAAAACAAAACATAAAAAATCACCACGATTTTGAGCGTTTGTACACATAAGTCGTAGAAAAGCGAGCAAGGCGAGACGGCAAAAGAGAAAGAGAGAGACAGAGAGAAGTGATGGGTAATCAAAATTTATTTTACACAGAAGGATCAGATTATCGAACTGTATTAAATAGTCGATAATTTATGTTAAACAATTTTCAAATTACAGATTGTCAAAATATAGTAAAGATAAAATTTAGAAAGTTATAACAAAGTACAGAAAAACAAAACAGAATCGTCGAGATTCTGTTACATCTGGTTAAACCATTCCGACGTTTCTGTGCTACGCCTTTCTATACTTCGACCTTTCTACAGTTTGAATTTTTTATACTTCGACTTTCTCCATTTTAAGAATTCTATATATTATGACCCTTCTATTTTCTGATCTGTCATCATTTTTACATCCATCCATGTCTATATTACGACTTTCTACAACTTTGACTCTTCTATTATTATACCTACCTCGACTTTCCAAACATGTTAAAAGTTGTGTAAAATAATAAAAAAAAAAAAAAAAAAGTCTTCGCGTCCTTGAGAATCGATCGTTATCGCGTACTGTTTTCCGATCTTTTCACATCTCTCCCCCCATTTCTTCCCTACTGGAAAGGGAAACAGATAAGTTTGCGTATACATAGTTACAATTCGGGGGGGTTGGCGCTGCATGTTTGGAATTACGTGCATACATAGGCGCGCGATGATGTCAAAGATCCATAGATCGCAGGATGGTGCGGCGGACTGAAGCCTGACGATGAGTAGTAGTTTCTATTCCTGCGCCAGTTATTTACGGTTCTTAATTCTCATACGGTTCTTCTAGCCGGCATAGGCAGCGGTTAGGCAAGGCTTACGCTCGGCAAGCAGTGGCCGCAGAACTTCCGACATTTATAGTCATATCCAGCATATCTCCGTATATATATATATACACATACCCACGCCAAGATTACCGGAGAGCGGCGTTCCACTATCCCCGAGTCCTGTTAGCCGCGTTTTTGCCTCTATTTCCTACAACGTCGGTGTACCTAATACGGTGCAGGCATGTTGGGTGTACGATACCAGAGGGATGGATGGAGGCACGGCTCTGCCCACGTGTGTTGTATATCACACTTACGTGCGGTGCGGCACTAACAGTAACTCGTCTCCGTATGTATACTTCAATTACCGGTGTGTGGTGGAAACGTGGGGGGTGGTGGTGGTGGTGGTGCAGGCCGGGAAGATGTATAGATACGTGTATGGCGGGTATGTAGGCGCATTACTCTCGAGGCAAGAAAATGGCATGACGTGTATGATCGATGACACCCACCCAAGTTGACCGGTGACGTTATTCCGGCCTCTTCGAAACGTCAAAAAATTATTATTGATGTACGTACCGGAGGCCATGAGTAGATATATCAACTTTAATTCTAGCGAGATTCGTGAATTATAAAAATTTCAACTATTTTTACTACGAATATTGTCAAATATCAGAACAAGAAGAAGAAAAACACTAGTATTTAATACATATAATACCTGAATCATACTATTTAAGCTCGATAATACTCGGTACAAGTTGGTTATTTGCCAACGAAAATCCTTTCACGATTTTCCCTGAACATCGTGCAATGTGAAATACCTTATTTTTAGTTTGCTTATTCATTTATTTATTCTAGTCAGACTTGTCTGTGAAAATTTCTGACCGAACGTATTTTAACGTAACGGATGCACTATCGCAGTGTTTTCAATTGAAACTTTCCGATGGTTAACTATACGACGACGAAACATTGTTTTGCGAGTTGTTTTGACATATTTCGATCGGTCTGTTGAACACAAGGCACGAATTTAGGAACCGAAACGAGTAGAATCCAGGACCAATCGCTGAATTATGATTATAAATTACACTTCGAGTCGCTTTATATACATTGTCTTAATTACAATTTCACCGTTGAATATTTGAACAACAACATTGGATATGTCAACAAATATGAGCTGAGTCGAATAATAGACGAGTTGACTCATCAATATTTAGCTCAACCTATATAAATTTGCTAATTACAAATGAATGATCCATTTCGCCATATTAAAATGAACGTTTTTAACTGTAAGTAAACCCTTCTCTCAGTGTACGAGATTCACTTCCTTAGCGACGATACAATTATCACGCGACTAAGTAAGCGCTCGATAGGAAACGCAGAAAGTGCAACAGCTGATTGAAATTCCAAAATTTTTTGTTGAGCACGTCTCGCGTCTCCGGAGGTTATTTCAGCTGTTTCCACCTCCGTTTGGTGCGAAAACATCGCATCGAGCGTTCAGCGACATTCGATGACCAACCGTCTGTTCTATCACTGGTAAAACTGATATGTTGCACGTTTATAAACGATAAAATAACAGGAACTCCGAAAACCGCGTCCAGGGCTGCTATAAAAATGTTCATTTTTATTTAACGTTCCCGTCGTCATCGCCGTTCTAAAAGATATTTATAAATCGCACGATAAAGCAATACCTAAGGCGCAAAGTTTAAAAAATGTATAACGAGTACAACCTTTATATTATATACTTACAGGATTCACAGTGTTCAAGCCAACTTATTTTAGGGGAAAGTTTTGTGAAAATAGCTGAGTATTAGGGATCAAATATTTTTTTTATAGTAGTGACCAAATAGAGGAAAATTAGAAACACATTACGGTGTCCCTTATTTTGGTCGTATTGAATTTTTTTCGATCGCATTCCAAATTTTCTTCGTATTGTAGGAAAAAGTAATTCCCTGTCAGTATAAAAATTTGTATTCTTTTGTTCCTACGTTAAATTGAAAGTATAAACATTGTTCTAAAGAATGGAATTGGCTTTTTCAGTCCGTTTCAAGTTATGAAAAAAAAAGTAACTGACTGGAAAAAATACTTAGGGAGGTTTAAGGAGAAAATTAACTGCTTAAGGGTACATTTAGGGGCAAGTTTCAGTTTTAGAGTGCTTATAGGGAAACAACAAAGTAGAGTACTTCCGGTAAAATAGGGGAGCCACTGTGTAGCCTGCATGTAAGAAATTCCAAACTTCCCGGAAAATATCTCGACTTTTTCCAGTTTTCTAATCTGTCCAGATAAGTCTGCACGAGGAACCCTGGACGCATATATCTAACTATAAACACGTATCCAACAGGGCATTCACATCTAGAGTACAATAACGTGTCTCGACAAAGTATCTTGACAGTATTAATTTTCATCTTATTGTTAGTTGAAGACCGCACGTCGCAGTGATGGTGGTGACAATTAGTCCAATTATGAACTGACCCCACGGGTTAAATAGCAGACGTCTTATTTTTATCATCCTCCTACTGATGCTATTAAGCATACCAACGGCATACGTATACGTATACACAAACGTATAGTGCTTATTTAAACCGCCCACACGACGGGTGTCGATAAACTGAAATAGAAAATTTATCCAATCCAAGAAAACGATTAATTTTTCGTGCATCAGCGATTACATGTAAGATAATTCATTGATATCGAATAAATTCTCACTCATCCGAACATAGGTATATATTATACTACATACACGTACGGCGTAGAATCGAGTAGCCTTTATTTTCGTAATGTAAATGCTACATAAATTTGACATCCAATTCATTGCATTATGCATATTATACATAGGTATATAATATACATGTATAATATTATACCCAGCCAATAGTCATGGCGATCGCTTACTTGGAGATGAAAAATATTATTTGTTTTTCACTCTTAGGTATACGTTCGCATACCGCAGTATATGAAATGCACACGGTGCTTGAGTAGTTGTGTTATATGTATAATGTATAACGCAACCTCCTGCAGATATTAGTAAATACCCATATACGGTGTGTGTGTGTGTCTGTCGTGTGTGAACGTCTAAGCAGATTCCTGCGCTGCGCCTATACGCGATGTGAATTTTCATGGTACAAGCTGGAAGGCGAGAAAAGACGACGCGACGGACGGCAATACGTGACTTCCGAGTGCAAAGATTCGCCGGAGGATTTATCTACAGACAGGATGTTCGAACGTAGAGCATGGCGATCGGGTGAATGCGGGGTGGAAAGAAGAAGAGGTTGGACTTTGGGGGGGAGAAAAGCTCGATACCGGTCGTCGCTGTTCGGAAAGAGAAAGAGACTTTTGCAAGGAGGCAAGTGTGCATGCTCTTCGAGCGAAGGAGGAGGAGGAGGAGGAGGAGGAGGAGGAGGAGGAGGAGGGAGAAGACAAGACAGCCATGGGTCTCCGGTAGTAATGGCCGCACGTCGTATTCCGATGTAAATTAAATTTGAGAATTTCTTCCCTTTGTACGCTACACCGGCGCATAATATGCGCGAGGTTCGAGAATAATTAAATTCCGAATTAATTAAAGTTCCGGACATTATCAGGCGTTACATATGTACATGTGCATACGTACATAAGACGATGGTCACGCGTGTGCCGATATATGCGCGAGTCCTTCTTGATTGGCATAATGCAAGTGCAGACGTATGATGTACTTTCGATCCTGCCGCTCGCTGCGTTACTATTCGAATAAAGTATAAATGCAACGAATCACGCGGCAGCTACGTGAAATCATGGAAGGGAAAGAAAATGCTAATTAAAACAACAATAATAATAATAATAATGATTACGATACATGAAGAAACAATGCGTTCGAGTGTAAAAAGGTGAGAACGAGATTACAGCCGCCTGTTTTGTATAACAAACAAAAAGATCGCCTTGTAAGTGTATATTTTCGATGATTATCTTCGCTGGCCGGAAATGGGCGACACATGATCTTAATGTTGAAAAAAATGCTGCAGTGTCTCTAGATGCGGGAGAAAGCAAAAGGCTTACGTAACTCGAGTGTGTATATGTATATATATATATACAGGTATCATTATATATAGCGGTACATAGGTATATGCATGCACTCTGTATATCTATATATATATATATATATATGATGTCGAAGCCACGGAAGTGCATCGGAACTCGATAATATATGAACTGTATTTAATAGTTTAATTGGATTGGTCGATACACATATAATTTACAGACTGCGATGGTACGTACAGTGTAAATGTACTGCGTTAGGGTGTTTCAGAAAAAAATAATCAGCGATTTTCCACCGTGGCACCGCCTGAAAAGTTTTTTTTTAGGTCGAAAGAAAGATTCTGTCAAAATACAAGCGTTCTACGTTACGTGTGAAAGATCGGGCTCATTTGATTTTTTCACATTTTTGTGTAACATGTCGCTGGTGGTTGAAAAAAAAAAAATCTAAAAAAAAATTCCGAGACCGTTTTGGGCTGGTTGCAACGTGAAACTAATAAATTATCAAAATCGAGGGGGGTGAGGTACATGGGTTGCAAATTTGACGCGGAATGCTCCGTAGAGATTTATTCGAAGAGTTCAAAGATTTTTATCGGCGTACATACAACTGATATGTCGAATCAATATTGGCCGGGTCGAAGGGAGAGAAAAGCTGGTCCAACGAAACGAGGGTCAAGGCTGCTTGCTGCATCCGAAGCGAGTGATATAAGGGAAAAAAAGTGCAAGCCGCAACTCTGCAAGCTGCTGCTGCTGCTTCTGAAATCACTTTGCTGACCTAGTTGAACGGAATCCCTCCCCCTCCTTCTTTCTCCGGCAACCGACTAAATTCTCGTACCGACCTATACATATATCCACTTTGTTCTAAATCCTCGATTATCGGTTCTTCGGAGGAATGGAGCACGAATGAACGAACAAGCGAGCGATTCTCCCGAGAGATTTGCATCATATCGAGTGCAGCGTGTTATGTGCAATCTGAATGTATAGTTATACAATATTGTACAAGGAACGAATCTGCAGTGCGCGAGTTGTTTGCTGCTGAAATTTATCCGACGTAAATACATAACGTCGAAATATGTTATTAATATTACATATAAAGCATTGCCTGCAGGTAGACGAACGAAAAATAGTACGGAGTTAAGTATCGTGCTTTAAAAAATTACAAAACACATCCGCCGTCATGTCAGTATGATACAGAAATTATTTCAAAACTAGTCGCGTATACTTGCGGAGGATATTGTGCCGGTACGTACAACATTCGATCTCGTCTCGTCTGCGACAGACAAAAATATCTCCTCTTTTCAACTCCCGATACAAGCCTACGTCTGCTACAGTCAAACTTTACTTTTGTTATGCCCTCCTGTTTTTCCTAAATAGGTAATATAATATATAATTGTATTTTTAGTCGTTGTTTGACTCATTTGTGTTACGTGAAAACACACAAGTCAGTTTGTTAATGACGGAAAATAAGTACAATCATTTATACTCGTTCTCACGCGAAAATCTATTGTTATATTCGGTCCATGGCATATTTCGAATTAGCAAGGTTCTACTGTACGTAAAAAACGGCGACTGCGTGCAATCGCATTGCGACCTGTATTATTACAATATACCAGAGAAAGTTTCGTATCTCACCAAGATCAGAGATTACTTCTGTGCACCTACGTCACGCCTCAAGGTCGGTCTGCTTTGCTAACGAAGAAGCTCATTTGGCAACTCGCCTTTATATTTCCTATCCCGATCTCGTATTCGCGTTTCAAGCCAACTTTTCGCACGAGGTATATTCTGAGAAAAATTATTCATCGCAATGTGTGTATATATGTGTATATGACGAAGATGATGATGTACAAATGCAGATTTGCAGAAAATTCGGCAGTTTTATATAAATCGTTTGTAATACATGTATACCACCTACCTATATAATATACATATAATACATTTTTAACAGCACTTTGCGAAGCCTAACTTTTTCAGAATATACCACATAACACCGATGTTCTACATAGATATAATATAAAAGCCCGGGTGTACACGATGAGAAAAAAAATTAATGAGTGAAGAGTGTTTCCGAGTAAATGCACCGAAAATTTTTAAAAACGAACTAATGGAGCGGATAATGCATGAAAAATTGTTGAGACGAGGTAAAAGAGAAAAATTTTTTTTTTTAATCTAGGAAAAGTTCCTTTATACTGTATACATCACGATTTAAAGGCGGAAATGAAAATATTTTTATCAATTAATAACATCACACGAATATATTATCGCTTACAGAAATAATGATCAATTGTTGAAATTGAATTTAATTAAAAATCCTCGCGTCGAGTCATATACAATACTATAAATGTACAGTGTACAATGTAATTCAAAAACAGAAAGTAAAGAAATCCAGAACGAAGGTAATTCCTTTTCTCAATTAGCAAAAACTTACCCTTATTATTTACATCGCAAATCGTTAAAAGTTACGATAACATATCCATTAAAAAAAACAAAAAAAAAAATACTGATCTGATACAAGCGATTCGATATATTACGAGTAAATTTGAAAAGACGGTGTGAAGAAACTATGCGAAACGAAAAAAAAAAAACAAATTTTAAATTTATAAAAGTTCAGGGGCACGTAATCCGAACGCACACATCCGTTAATCCGGCGTTAATCCAGTGCACCCAGGCATTAATACCCCATGCGTACAACGTACATGCAGCAACGGACGCGATATTGCGGGGGTGGATATATGCGGGGGTTTCGGCGTAGTAGGAGGTGGGAGGATTCGAGGTCGGGCGTACACCCCTCGCATCTCCGTCCTTCCTTGCTTTCGCATCTATCAGCGAGAGAGGAGCTCCTCTACAGGGGTGCGCGCGTATGCATACGTACACCTACGTATGAAGGCATAGGCGTGTGTGTAGGTATACATATGTAGTATAGGTATACCCGTAGTGCCTGCCTAGGAGTAGATATACGTGTAGAGGGAGCGTCGTCGTCGTCGACGTCCATTCAGTGCGCGGGTGCCGGGAACAGTCGGGACTCTCTCGAGTCCTACAGGGCGAGGGATCGATCGATCGGTCTACGGGGAGTAACTCGCTGATGCCTCCTCCCCCTCCCGCCCCACATCTCTCTCTCCCACTCCCTCCCTCTCTCTCTCTCGCTCTTTCTGAGCCGCATGCAGCGCGCTTCGTTCGTTGGGTCGTCTGGCCGAAGAGGAGGCAGCGAGACTCCGGATCGCGGAGGCTGAGGCTGATGGTGAGACGATGAGGATAACCTTGTCATTCGCCATTCGGTACCCGGCCGCTGACGAGGGATGAGAGAGAAAGAGGGCAGCACGGGAAGAAAGATGCCGAATCCGACTCTACCTCGCTTCTCACCTCTAAACACCGGATCTCGGTTCTTCTTCTTCGTTCCTGTCGATGAGAGCGAATCTGCCGAGCGGGGATTTGTTTGTTTGTTTTTATTTTATTTTATTCTATTCTATTATTTTTTTTTTTTTTATGGGATTCGGGAATCCGTCTGATTGCAGACTTGTGTACAGACACGGAGAGAATCGAATTTCGGATCTCGTTCGATACGGGGATGCGAGGAGGATAGAATTTCGGAATTTATTATTCCCCGTTTACACCGCGATGTTTTGTTTTACTTCCGCGGAGATGCGTGACCCATTTTTTTTTTTATATCATGGAATATTGTTATACGTACACCGGGTGAAACCGAATATTACCGAGGGTAGAGATCAGGGAATTTTCTTTTCTCTTTTCTTTCTTACGCGGGGTACAGGGACTTTTGCCTTTCAAGGACAAAAAGTATCTGTACGTAATTTATAGGTGCGTGTAGTACGTATACACTCGCTCAGGCAACTCGTAAACTTCGCACTGGGGTTTACCGAAAGTTACAATTTTCAGGTTATACGTTAGGTTATTCTTCTCGCACTCGTACGAATGTGTAATAATACATAAAACCAAACAAACATACGTGTATGCGTAGATTTATTTTTTCTTTACCCTCCGAGAAGGGAGAATTATTTCAACGGAATAAAGTTCGTTTTTAAATCCGTGTAAGATTTTGAGATAAATGTTGGAAAAACACTCACGGAATAATCGAGAAAAGTTTTCTTTCTTTTTTTTTTTCTTTATATACCAATTCAATGAAAATTTCATTCACGATTGAATAAACTTTGTTCGAATGAGCGAACCAAACTTTTTCCCGAGTCAAGTGTCGACAGATACACTCTCGACTGACGTCGATTTTTGATAGATAAATGATTGTTCGATTCAACGTATGGGAAAAAGAAATGATAAAGCGACGATGAAAAATGATACCTTGCAGAATTTCGTAGACATATTTACCGCATATCAATTTTGAAAATGTGAGAAAGTCGGGAATATTCATTTCGAGATTTACAAGTCGTACCCGGCGACGGTTTCCTGTAAAATTTTCTGTTTCGAAACACCCTAAGCATGTATACCGTATAATGGAATATTTATAATATTATAGAGATAAACTGCGCAGTCCTACGTCACGCCATTAGCGTTCGTTTGGTATCTACTGTATACGCAATACAGATGTAGGTGTAGGTATCATACACTTATACAGTTGTACATGCATCTAGTCGATGTGTGCTCTGTACGTATATGTACACACGTATAACGCGCCTGTTATATTAAAACTGAAAACTTTCACCGTACTGTCGCGGAGTTTCGGGATCTCCGCGCGAGGATGAACGCAAAACACGCATGCTGCACTGCAGGTCGATCCGTATATATGAGACCGGTGTGTACACCTAGCGATATTTTACAAGGCTTACGAGAAGTTAGTTACGTTAAAGTAATGAAAAATTACTATTTTTCAAGTTTATAGTGACTTTGAAGCTCGTGTTTTCATCGTATTCAAGTTGGTAAGGTTGTCGTAACGATTCGTGCTCAGGAAAAACCTTTATTTAGCGATTTTGGAATTGTCTAAAATTCACTAAACCGTAATAAAAGAAACCATACTTATATTTCAAGAACGTAGTTTCTTCAAAGTCATTGTAAAATAAGGAAAATTGTGATTTCTTTCCCAATGTTTCTGCCTTATTACGATTCACTGGATTTTTATTTTTTAATTACCGCAATTGCGAAACAACGGTTTGTCCGAACCGTTAATCATCACGATAGGGTCGCTAACTTTAGCCTCATGATATTTTAGAGAAGTTTAACCAGCTGCATGAGACTGAGGTTAGAAGCGTTATTGTGATTATTAACATATGAAAAAAATCATTATTTCACAATTGCAGGAATGTTTAAAATTCGGTAATATCATACTAAGGCATATGTATTCATATTTTGAAAACTCAACCACATCAGTCACTACAAACTTGCAAAATAGTGATTTCTCCTCGCAATGACGTTTCGTTACGTTAACGTTACCAACTTCCACCTCATCCGGTCGCAGGGTACGTACTAGACGTCCTTCTAACGTATTCAATTACCAAAATCAATTGTCGAAAATCGACATTTTATGAAATTTTGAACGTGTAACTTTGTTTGATAATTAAATAATTGCGTACACCGTCCAAATACCTATTATATATGTATATAATAAACAGTAAAACTGAATGATGAGATTTCGTTAAATGTGAACAAGTGTAAAAACGTATGCAATACGGTTGGGATTACAATGTATTATGTACTATACGCGTAGACATTTTTCACGTAAACCGTGTCTTCCTACATTTCCTTATCACACTTTCCGTGCAATGGTTAGCCTTCTTGAAATCGTTGAGTTTTTTTTAAAAAGGATATCAACCTCGTACATCGGCGATATCCTATGCGATCTGCGGGATACCGCGTTTTTTCCCTTTTTCTTACGCACGTGATACAAAAAGTCAAGGAGGATAAACGTTCCATTGTCTTCTTTCTTCCTGCAGTTTATCGGCATGCATATATGCATGCAATGTACGTACATACCGAGAGAGTCAATCGCGTCGCGTTGCGTTGCGCGTTGTTATTACAGACGTACGGTGGAATTGCTTTGTTACACGTACATTTGCGCGTGTAAATTTGTAACGAACAGCGACGACGATCCCCGTTTTCGCAATCCTGATTTCCGAGATAGGCTTCACGAGAGGGAGGAGAAGGAGGAGGACTGCAGTCCGAGGTGGTGTTGAAAATTTCATCACCCTCGCGTATATATGGGGCCATTTTTAGTCTACTCTAAGTTTATGGCATTAAACCGTGCCTGCCTACTTGTATACACACATCTAATTAGCAGTCGACTCGGGTGAAAATTTCGTAACCGAAACTCTATTCCTTCTCTCTCGCTCTGTTGGTACAACACAATAAAAGTTCTACATTATACGCTAATACCGGGGGGGGGGGGGGGGTAAAAAAAATATATATATATATATTTCACAACGCTATAATATTTACCTTGAAGTAAGGAATGGAAATTACAAGGAAAGTTAAGTAGGTACACGGAATTCGTCGATGATCAGAAAAATATAAAGTAATTGTTACAGTCGCTGAAGGCGGAAAAAGGAAGCGGTCGAGAACGGATAAAATAAAATTAACGACGCATGTATATCGACCGAAACGACGGCGAATAAAGAACGCAACGTCAATCTTTATATCGTGTAGAAATATTACATATAGAATACTACAAAATAAATAATAACAATAATTCGCTGACGATGTTGATTTGTTTTTTTCAAAGTGATAACGTATACGTAGCCCTTGTTTCAAAGGCCTTATCCATCCGCCCATCATCCGTTCAGTGAATCACAATTGAACGATTTCACGCTGTTTTGCCGATTCTAACGGGAAACAATAGATCTTAATCGTATAATACACATGTCACGGCGGATACGTGAACGGTATTTTTACGAGGAGGGCAGCAGCAGCAGCAGCAGCTCGTACAGAGATTGATGATATTCTTCTCCTCTTTTCCGTCATTGCGGATTTCATTATTGTGTTTGCCATACGTACATACGCACACACATATATTCGCATATATGTATATACATATGCATGCGTTTAGATAGCATAAATGCTGCCTCGAATCGAGCGAACGTAATTCAATACGCATGTATTAACACGATCTGCTCAACAAGTTTGTTTATGACGTGTGTCTCGGAATTACGTATAGCCGCCTGAACCAGAACGGGGGAGAGTTTATAATTGAAACTTTAATGAAACGAGTTGACACAATAATAATATTAATTAACGCCTCGCCCATCTGTTGAGAATTTTTTATTTTTTTTTTTTTTCGATATTTATTCATTTATTTTTTCTTTGTATTACGCACTTATTATTATTAACGGTATTATTGTTCGTGTTTACGAGTTTCAAGCAAACCAAATTACACGCAGATATATGAATATTTCGAGAATGCGTTAAACTAATTGTAAGAGAGATCTGATAAGAAACGTGGGGTAAAATTGTTTCTCAATGGTATGACGAGTGATAATACAGAGTGTGGAAAAGTTATCACCGTCGCGCGCGTTATTGGAAATATTTTCCAATAGGTATACGTATTTATTATACGTATACATAAGTAACGCGTAATCGAAGCGTGGTCTCGATCGAAGATGCATATAGGTGCGATAAAAACCACCGACCGAGGTTATTGGTTTCTTGTATTCCGCCATATCTTTTCGTCGTATGCAGACGACGACCACGGATATTCGTATGAATTTATTCAACCAACTAATATTGTTAATCTCGTGGTCCAGCTTGACATGTTTGTTGTGTATATTATGCAGAACGATATTATGTAACATATGTATACGCGCATAGAGTTGAAGGAGGATAGAACAACAACGGCAACAATGCGAAGAAGAAAATCTGCGGTAGAAGAGAAAATAGGGGAAGAAAGAGAGAAAAAAAAAAGAAAGGAAGCATCGAGATAACCGAGTAACAAAAAGCGTAAAAGGCAACAACGAGAGTAGACGCAGCTAATTGTAGTCTAGCGGATAAGTCGAGTGACTCTTTTCTCTTTCTCTCTCTTTCTCTCCGGAGTCCTCGGGTCTCCTCATTTAAACTCGGCTAGCCGGTGCGGGCGTTTCTTGCCTCGTCCCGAAGTCACGCAATTAAGAAAATTAAAGCGACGAGTCTCTGTTTACGGGAACGCCGCCCCGTCGTCGAGTATAAGGTACCTGCACGTTTTTTTTTCCCCCTCGAATGCTCTCGCTTTTACAGAAATTCGACCTCACGTGTCTGGAACCGCCGGTATGTACACGATATATACAGAGAGAGAGAGAGAGAGAGAAAGATATACATATGCGTGTCTTTACACGCGTGGAATAATAAATCGAGAGACTCGTCACTTCCGGCCCCTGAAACTTATCGTGTAATCAACCGGGCGCCAAAAGTGAATTTAGATTTCACAATAAGAAGAGAACAACAACCGACGATTAGCCTCCGCTAGGAAATAGGAGGCGACTTTCTCTCACGTTATTGTAGCTGGGTTATAGACAACAGTACCCGCGATACTGCGGATGTTAATCTAAACTCCGTTAACGAAGCTGCAATCGTCGCTGTTTCAGTGAGAAAATAAATTCGTTAGATTTCGAGAAATAGTTAACCATTGAAATTTATTATTTTACTTGATTTCACGTGATTTATAGTACACTTCGAACCAAGGATGCACGATGACGAAATATTTTCGCATTGTAACTACGAAATAGTATATAATAATTCATATTTATTTAATTTCACGAAATGTTATAAATTTTAAAATAAGAAGGCTTATTTTATTTTACGAATAGTATTTTTTATGCTAATCGTAACTACGGGATAATAAATTATTTGGTACAATTAGGAATGAAAAAATTGAGAAACGAATTATAATTGCAGTTTGTTAACGTAACATTTCATAGGAAATGAATCGTAAATTTAGTGGAACGAAATGTAATTTACTTGAAACAATGAACGCTTATTGAAACTAGGTGAATTATATAATTCTATGAATTCAACGTACATAATAATATAACAAGGCAAAACGGACCAAATATTAAATTGACAGCCCGTAATGAATATAATTCATTTCATTATACCGACTCAAATATTCCTAATCCTAATGAATAAATTTTCGTTTCATACGGTACAAAATACAAGTAAAGATACCAAATAATTTCTATTAAATAAAATTTTCATGAAAGTGAAGATCGTATCGTCGTTGAATCCGGTACCCGAATACAATATACGAATTTATAAGCGAAGTAAGATTTGTTATTCTCAGCGTGTGAATTTAAAAGCCATTTCCGCGACCCGGAAGCGATTCGGTGCGAAAACCTTCTCTTTTTTTAATTCCGTTTTTTTATTCAATTACCTTGAAGCCCCGAGATTCGCTTCAACGAAGCTTAGCTCGGGTTGCTCGACGGTCGACTTTTAATCACGGAATGATTGCTCCTGAAATTAACCGCGCAAACTGACCTGCAAAGGAACCGCTCTCTGAATTTTATGCGGCTTCTTTTTAAGAGGCCACGCGGATTAGCACGCCGTTGGATCAGTCGAAACGACGTATCGAGTATCGAGCGTCACCGATCAAATAATTCTTTCCTTTCCCTGCGAGCCGCTCCGCGGAAATTTATCGCCTCCCTCCGTCCGTAGGAAAAAGGAAGTCGCTGGCGGGGTTGAAAGATTGACTTCTTTCATTTCCTTAATTTCGGTTACCTGCAGACTGCTCGCCTCGAGGTGTAACCTTATGTACGTATATGTACCTGTGTTATATACTTGGGAGAGGAAGAAATATATAGGAGTGTAATAAAATCGGGGAGGATTTTAAATCCTGCGGGAAGAAAATTCGGAGTCTCCGCACGTTCTCTGCGTCATCAAATATTTATCTCCATCTATTTTGTCGCTTTACGAAGAAAAAATTTTCCCTAGATTATTAATAGTCGTATAGACGAATCAGTCGATGACGCAAATCGCGAGTTGATCTCAGACTGCGAAATAACGAGATCTAATTTTTGCCTTTGCAATAATTAAGTGGCACGTAAAACGGGACTCGATCCGATCGATTTATCGTCCCTGATGATAATGATGATGATGATGATGATGATGATGATGATGATGATGGTCTAAAATTCAAATTGGCCCGCAAATCGTTCTTTCAATTCGTTCGTCGTTGTAACACTACGAGCACGGTTTTTCAAATTGCGAGACTTTTGTTGCTGAGTTAACTATGGGATTTCGTAATTACGAACATTTATATACCGACTGCACACAAAAGTTCCTGGGCGGCATTGCGGTATACAAGGTACAAATCGAGCAGAGATTGCGTAAGGTATAGTTTAGCGGTGCGGCGCTTCTACGTAAACCGGTTAGATTGCTGATTGATCGTCGAGTTTTGAGAAATTGCACGGATGTTTAAAAACAACAACAATTCCGCTTTGATGTCCAATTGAAATTCGGAGCGTAATTAGACGGGGAGAGATGAAAATTATACGGCCAGTCCGTAAGGTCTGTATGGCCCTTGCATGAATCTACGAATTAAAATTCCGATAATAAACGGCCAGCTTCTAATTCAAATATACATATATATAAGTAGGTAAGAAAAATCATCGCTATATGCCACGAATAAATATAAATCCGTGAAAACAACAAGATTACAAGTTTCGGTTTCCAGATTCTTTAGCCATTACCACTCTGTACAATCTATTTTGCCGGCTTCTACTCACTTTTTACATTCTGCTGTACTCTGCTTGTTTCTTGTTTTGTATTGTTTTAATTTATTTTATATTATTATACATATTATACTTTTTTTCTTTTCTGTTTTTATTGGTCGGCTTTGACATTTGTATAGATCTATCTCGTACTTTCAGACTTGGACTACTTGAATGCTTTCCTTACACGTGTCTTATTAATACGACTTCTGTTACGCTCTCTCTCTATCTCTCTCTCTCTCTCTCTCCTTCCTTCTCATTGCCCTTTGGCCCATCTCCAAACCATTGTATAATAAAAGATATTCTATTCTATTCTCATATTTTTAGCAACATTGCGGAAACGTTTTCCGCTAGTTTTTGGCAGCGACAATATTATGTTGTTCACGTGAAATAAAAATTGTCTATAAGTTAGAATAATTGACTAAATGGTGGGAAAAAGCAAAAGGTTACGGTTCAATGTATACATTTAAACTTATTCTATGAGAATACAAATAATTCAGTAGAACGGTGATATGGAAATAAAAAAGAGCTTTTATCCACATTATTTATTTCGAAGGTATTTACATTTTTTCTCGCACAGTTCATCCGGTTAACAAATTATTCTCTGTACGGTAGCGTTCTTTTCAATCGAATAACAGCACGTACCTTTGAACAAGCGGTATGAATAATTCATTATCGATATGGTTTTCCGAATTTGTTGTTATTGCAGTAAACTCGAATCTGATCGTAACTTGATGAATTTACGATAATGAAAATAAACAGGATTAACGTTCGCCGCCGTAGAAATTTACGATATATGTATAAGTTCCTTGACACGATGATTAATCAAATCTATATTCAACGCGGAATGGTGGAATCACTTTCCGTGGTGATGTTCAAGTTAGTAACTCAGTTAGTTTGAATATTGCGGTTTACTGAATTGCAGACGGTTCTGAAGTTGCGACATAACGGATTTTTGCCAAAAACGTGTAACGTTGCAATAACACATTTTACTTAAAAATCAAATCTACCTGCTCGTCAATTCACAGAAAATTTGTTTCCATCAGCGCAAGTATGCACACGATTTAACGTGTAACTAATTATAGCGATAGATAGCTGCGGGATCCCAGCTTTCTATTTTATATTAGTGTAATACCGTATAGCAAAATAATAAAAAAAAACAGGCAGGAGAAAAAGAAAAGACACATCTACTCGTGGTTTCTCTACCACGTATCACGTAGCAAAAAAATCATCATTATTTTTCTTTTTTCCTCTTAAGGACCGACTATCGGTTCACGCAGATGTATTATAATATTTATTTATAATTCCTCGATGACTTTCACCGAATAAATGGATCCTATTTTTTTCTTTTTTTTTCTTTTTTCATTTTCTCTAAGCACAGTTTCACGGGTAACCGCTGCCTGTACACTGCTGATTTACGTACCTTAAAACACATGTACGTACACGAAAAAGAAAGAAAAACCTAGCTCTGCAAAGACGCTCGCGAATAAAGTGGATTATCAAATATCTGAAATTCGTCTACGGAACAATGTCGCGACGTTCCTAGTGAACGGTGTTTTCATTTTTCTTGGTCTATATTTTTATGTCGCTCCTTTCCCCAAAGCGATTTCTCTCTTCGATTTAAATGGAAAAGGCCAACTTCCAGCAGAAAGCGATTCCTGCGGTTTAAATGAATAAGATACCCATCGAGTATGATACAACGTTTCGCACGTTGGCTTTTGTTTGACAATGAAACAATCATCGACACACCGTCCAATTTTTTAAAAGAACAATGCATAATTTCTGAGGGTATAGATCGACGCTTCGTCGTTAAGTGAGTATGTATAAATTCCGTGTAGGTGATATAATTGTTATGAATTATTTGCGATAATTGCGACGGTATAACGCGGGGCAAAGACGGTATGATTATTAATCGAAGTTATACCAGCGAGGAACCTGGATGTCAAGTTCGCACGACATGTCGTACGGTATATAAAGGTGATAAAATATTAAGGGAAGCGACAGAAGTGAAGATGACTGGGTGGCTAACTAGGTCGGGGGGAAACAAGGAGGCGAGATGGAATCGAAGAAGGGTGCGGTAGACGTATTACGAACGGGTAGAGAAAAAAGCTATGAAAAAAAAAAAAAAACAGAAACCGACGAAAGAATAGAGCGAGAAAGAGGAAAGAGAGAGAGAGAGAGAGAGAGAGAAAGAGGGAGGGAGAGAGAAAGCGGTGGAAAGGAAAGGTGAGGTGAGGAAAGAAAAGAAAGTCGGGTGAAGAAAAATTGATGAGACTCACCTTGTCTGAGGGAATATTTCTCGAACTCATTGTAACCGATGAGAAAATCGTAAATAAAATCCGGAGGCTGCGCGTGATATGAGCCAACACCAATAACTCGATAGCACAGAATAACAGAGCGTGTGACAGCAGTTAAAACTAGTGTTGAAACACTCGATGAAAACACACGCACGCACAACTCCACTACACCATTTCGGCCAGATTATACTGATACCCGGATTACACCACCCGCGCAACCCGTTCTCGATTAACGTTACTTACTCATGTCGGGGATTAAGTATTTGAGCAACATTTTGCGAATAACGTTATATACTTCGCCAGATTTTCTCACCACCCCACGCACCACTTCCACTCTACCTGCGTCAGAGCCAAACACATAAAATGGCGATGTCAATCCTCGCACTGCATCCTGGGAAACTTGATCCGTGATCTCTCTCCTCGATTAGTTAGGCTGACCTCCGCTTGGTGCCGACACTTCTCAGCCACCTTGACGTCACGCCCGCGAACACGCCCCCCTCTTCCTAACCTGCGCGATTAAGGCATATTGACAAAGACGACAAAGACGGCGCTATCGCCTAAGGGCCGTGTTCGACTGTTGCGATGGCCTGAGATTACTGGAGTTTCCTACCTTCGTTGGGCGTGGGTGAACCAATAAAAGTTACGTATTCTCATGGCGCGCGAGTTTTGCATCCTGTGTGAACTGCAGTGAACAGTGTGAACATAAATATCGATTCTTATACAAATTCGTGGTGCAACCACTACGGAATGTGGTGCAGAAGTGGTCAACGAGTTCGGACGTGTTTGACGCGGCTTATGGGTTTTACGGTGTGTTCAAGTTTTTGAATCGTTGAACTGTTTTGTCAGTAACTTATTCGGCTGTTGTGAGTAGACATGATTGTTGCTTAATCCGTTGATGTACAGGGAAGCAACGACAGCGTATCGTGAGGTTGTAACGTATTATTACAAGGTTAATCGGTAAATGTTTCGGTTTCAATATTTGTTGCGTAGTTACGTCGTTATCATTTTTGTAAATACGATATAAATGTATCTGATGTCATATACCGGTATATCTCCTTTTTTTACCAAATAAACATATTCGTTGGCGAGATAGAGTGTTCAACCGTTTTTTCAAGATATAAAGTAAACAATTAAGTCAACCTCGGAGGTTAATAATCCCTGAACCATAGTGATATACGCAGTAAATCAGACTATTTTTATCTTCCAGATGGAACAGTGTGGTGAAATAATTTTTACGTCGCTGCATGTCGCAGTTCATGATCAGGCAAAAAGCTGCGACGATCGCCTTCCTGACAACCTGCAAGCTTTCAGCTATGGGTGAGTCTCTTCATTGCTGTGTATTTTTTCAACGCTTTGCTATTTGGCTTCGTGAATAATGACGTGGTTGATGATGCAAAGTGAAAGTTGTGTGTGTACTATAGGTGGCCACAGATATCTCAGATCGAAATAAAATGAATCTCGAACAATTACTACACGCATTTGATTTTAGGGTAAAAATGGCGGCTTTTGCTTAGCACCTTTATGCGCTTGCTATAAAAACGATACTTTAAAATAGGTATTATAATTTTTTATCTTCATCCAAACTATTGCACCCAAAATTGTGTTTCAAGTCTGACCGCGCATTTTGAGCGTGGACTTGCTACTTCTTTATTCCGAGGATACACGTGTCTCATAATTTTCATCACAAGCTGTAACTCTCGAATATTTGTACTCTTCGCCTTTCTCTAGATTTGTTGTAACCATCGTTGACTTTTAGCAATCGATCTCGCTGACAGTTCCATCCGTGTGGTACCAGTTTTGATGTTATCCATAACCTCGAATTCATATTATTTGGTAGATTTCAAGCAACAGGAAGTAATCTAATCTAAAACCGGTTCAATGTTTCATATGCATTGCCGAGTACATTGAAGGACATGGGTTGGCTAATTTATATGAATGAATAAATGAAAATAAATAATGTCCGAAATAATCGATGAAAAAGTCGTTGCGGGGGCGAAAAGTCCGGCTGCTGTCAAGGAAGATCCCATCGTCGTATTGACAGTAAATATCCCATAAATTTTTAAGCTTTAATATCCACTAACGCATCCGGATTACCTTCGGTTAACGGAACACCCAAAATATCTTTTGACACGTAACTTCTGTATACAAACGAGTCAACTACCAATTCTGACAAGTCGTTTTTCCTTCTCCTTCAGGAACGAGTACAATCGCTTTACTTATTCAGAGACCATTACTTCGTTAACAACTCAATCGATCGTGCCATTGAAAAGAGTGGCGATGTTGAAAAAGAGATGAAAAATGCTCTGAGTAAGTTTGACGATTATAAAGGTTATGAAATCGACGGGGCTCGGGCCAAATATTACTACCTCAAAGGACGATGTCTGAATGTGGTAGATCGCTTTATGCCTCAGGCCGAAGAGTTATTGAGTAAAGCGGTTAAACTGGAGCCAAAATTGGTTGAAGCTTGGAATGAGCTTGGCGAGTGCTACTGGAAAAATGACGACATTCAACAAGCTAAAAATTGTTTCATCGGCGCTCTACCTCACGTGCGTTTCAATTCGATCTAGTATTGTAGAAATGGGTTACATAGTTGAAGTATAAACGATTCGTTCACAGGGAAGAAATAAAATATCGCTTCGCAATTTGTCCATGGTTCTAAGACAAGAACCTACCTCCAGTTACGAGCAGAGAATAAACAACGTACAGCTAGGCTTGGAATATGCAAAAGAAGCCGTTAGCTTAGATACTTCAGACGGTACTTCGTGGGCAATTCTTGGAAATGCACACCTCTCTTCGTTCTTTGCAATCAATCAAAATCCAAAAACTCTCCGGCAATGTATGTCCGCTTATTCACAAGCCGTAAGTGAACTCATTGTTGTTTGATACTTTTGAGTTGAGATTGTTCAGTTTTCTGGTTTCCATTATTTTATGATTGATAGAATTTTGGCTCCTTGACAGGGAATAAAAAAGATTGTTGGGTGATTTACTTTTTTTCTCCAGGAAAAAGATATTATTGCGAGAAGCAACCCTGATTTATTTTACAACAAAGCAATTGTGAGTATTAGTATACAAATTGAATCGTAAAAAGTTTTGTTGGTTACTCAATCCCCTCTCGTTGATCAGGCTCTAAAGTACGAGGAGGAATACAAACTAGCTTTGGAAGCATTTAATCAATCAATGCTGTTAGATCCAATTTGGGAAACTCCTCGTATTAAGCAGCAACAACTTTTGAAGTATCTCAAGGATGTACAAGACTTGACTACCACCAAGGGCCGATTAAAAGCCAAAAAACTTCATCAGCTTGTGCAGGTATAAAGCATTTACAAAATTGATACGTTACGTGCTCAATAAAAAAATCTAATACAATTAGATCACATCGATCAAGTATCGCTTATTCCAGTGTTTCTGAGAAAGATCTAGTATCGCTTCTACTCAACTCTTTGTATTTATTGCTCAGGGTCTGGATACGAAACATTTGGGTCCATACAAGGGTGGCTCCTATACCTTAGGGGATAAATCAGTGAAACTGGATTTAGTTTCGATGAAAGATCTGACGCCTGGTGTGAATGTAGAAAAAGTCGTTTATGGGAAAGTTGTCTGCTGGATCCAAGATCCAGACTGCGTACCTTTGTAAGTTACGCGCAATCAAGTCGACTTGCGTATTTGTAAAGAATATCATTCTTTATAACCAAATGTTGTTTTTCAAATAGTACTTTTTGCTTGATGGATGCTGACAAAAGCTGTTATTCTGTCACCGTATATAATTTGGCAAGAGGACGGGGTGTTACTGTTGCTGATACGGTCGTTATTCCAGAACCCTTTTTGACGCATCACAATTTCTCTTTCCTCGAAAACGTTAGTTACCCACACTTCTTATTGAAATATTATTTGTTCCGAATTGGTGGCTGTAACTAGTTAATGTGTAACTTTTTTTCTGTGTCCTTGTAGAATTTTGATTTTAAATCAATACGAGTCGAAACACCTATCATATTAGTCGTCAATGGGAAGAAATTGGGCCGTGACCAACAAGCTAGTGCAAAATTATCAACGTTTAAGAAGACGGATTAGGTATTCCATTCAATCTTCGTAAAAGGGAATCGCGAAGATTTCCATTCCACTTTTTGTTTGTGTCGAATAAGCAATCCCCACTTCTAATGCGAATTTATCTTTTATCTTTATACATGATATTCAATCATGTCGAGGTTCTTTATGTAAGAAATGCGTCCATACATTGAAACATCTATTCATAAATTACCATATTACCACATCGCTTGCAAGTAACCCGTCACTGTTTCAATATAAATCCTTGACATAAATTTTGTCGAGATTATCAACAAGATTTTTTTCTTACCCAAACGCCATGGGCATACGGAATTATTTTCACCTCAAAAATGTATTTGCAATCTCACTTGCATTTTTGTGTCATACATATTATGCATCGCTTCATAGGACTCACGTGGTAATAGTATACGTTTTTTTTTTTACCATTATCACATTTAGTATGTGGATTTTCTGTTACACAATGATTGCCGATATTTGGAAACAGGTATTCTTATAACGGAACTGCCTACAGCATTATAGTCTAATTTCTATCGACTCAGACAATCTGATCATGCTATTCAAGTCGGGTTCTAATTACTCGGCTTTTTTTGAAATATCAAGCCTATTCCATTATACCCAAGAATAAAATTATTCTTGAGAAAAATTGAACGGGGTTAAGAACAAGGCAGAAGAAATTCAGTTCACTTTTAATTATTTCCACAGGAGAAATATTAAAATTTCATTCGTACGTAAATTTGATATACGATTGGTTGCATCACAGAATGACTAATATACCGCTGGCGGCAGCCTATTGCCATAATATTATACGATAGATGAAAGCATTGATTTGTTAATAGAAGTGAAATGTTTATTTCAACCGTAATGCTTGGTTACTAATTAATACTCAATTAGTTTATAACATTGTTTTCACTCTTTTTCACCTAATAACATCACATAATTGTTCTTTTTTATACTCACCGTGTTCCGATTGCGAAATATATTCCGTCGTGTCACCTATGTACGCATCGTTTTAGGTCTTACACTAAATCGAACGAATCATACCGTAGTGGAAGGAATTTGCGGCGCACATCGATTGTGCTTGCATATATGTAGCACGCATACGTAATACGTACTGTGACTATCATTGTTAATTTTTGACAATAACGATGTTTATGGGTCCTTGGCATAGATATGACTGATTAATTCTTACGACGCCGAAAAATCACAATATTATTGTTAGGCCTGTAGTAAAAATTTATACCGCTGCCTATTGTAATATTATTACCACTCAATTTGAAAAGCCGAGAAGTGTAAATATTTAGTATAATTCCAACCCAAATAGAAATTTTCCCAATTGTTCCGGGTGTCTCGAATTCGTATAGTGAGAATATTCTAGTTGTATAGAGCACCTGAAAATATATGGATTAAAAAACGAAAATATACAAATTTTCCCTAAATGAATGAAAATGATATTTGAAGAATCCACGTTTTTCTATCGAGCTAAATTTCAAAACAAATACCTCTTGCCAGGCATTCAAATAAAATTTCCTAGATATAAATCCTCCAAAAAATCTATACACTCGAGTTGCGCGTGTGCCAAATCTTTTGTCCAGCTGTCTTATTGAACCTCAGTGTAAACTCTGAATATTGGTAATTGCGTCAGGTTACCATTAAATGGTTTAAATTTGTCTAATCTCACAACTGAGCGTAACTTCACACTGTGAAAGAGAAGTTTAATAGAAATAAATAAAGGCAATGGCAATATCATGATTTAACAAATCCTGACCATTGATCAAAATAGTTATTTAATGAAGTAGAATCATAATTCAAATAATGCAGTGAGGTCCTCGTTAAGTGGTAACAGGCCGAAGACGGTGAGTTTATTGGTACAACAAGACTAATAAGAGACACGAATGGTATATATTCCATATCGACCGACACGAATCACTTGAAGAATCAACAGGAAGGAATTCTATCCGAAAAGTGTGGAAATCGTTACTAGTGCAGCTAATTTTTGACTTGATTCTTGATTTGCGGATTATATCGATGGTTCTGCAGACCAATCGTGGGCTGCAACCAGCAACAAGATAGAATTACGGGCCTTTACAATTTGAAACGAGCGTGTGCCTCCTTCGTACCATTGGTACGAATATTGTTCGCTTATCAATATTTAATAACGATGTCTCTCTTATTAAGCTTGTTCTCAGCACTTAACTGCTCATATGCAATGTAAGTAAACAGATCACGATTCGGCTTTATTCAATTACTAATTTTACCAATGATCAGCATTTGTTCATCGCCAATATTACCGTCACATCGTTTCTTACAAAGTCTTTATGAATTTTATTACAAAGTCTTTTGGAAAAATTCGAAAGACTTTTTAATGGGCAAGCTGGCTTGACGAATCAACGTTCGCTTACGGACGTACAGTTTCATGAAACTGTCACGATCACAGTAGACTGATTTCAATTTTTATTAATACCTCTTCTTTTTGTAATGCTAAAGAAATACTGGAATTGAATTGTTCGTCAGTAATATCGATCGGTATCTTCTTCCAAGGTCACCGAATCGTATACCGTATATCTAGGCTAATAGAACAGTGAGAATAATGCCGGTGACATAGGTAGAATATAAAAAAAAAAAAAAAAAAAAATTTAAAAAAAAAACGATAATTAAAAAAATAAAAAGAAGCGTTTGTATAAAATGTTTTTGTATTAACTATTATATAATAAATACTTATTTATAACAATAACAGTGATTATATTTCGTGTTTTCAGTATATGCATATGCATACGTGTAATATGTATTCATATACATACGTATACCTCTTCGCTTAGGTTGACAAATGCGTGTGTATAAATAATTAATCAGTCTGTTTTTAAATGTGAACGATCTCACGATCGCGAGGAACGTTATACAGCGGTTATTAACGCAATAGTCAATTCAAGATCACTTTTGAGCACCTATGTATGTATACACACGTTGTTGCTTGTTTTTTCAGTTTCTTTATCTCAAATTCATATCAATCGTACGTACATACGTGTAAATCTGATATAGATGGTATACATATTTATTAGGGTGGTTCACAAAAAAAAAAAATTATATCTCTTCTGTGCTGCTTCTTCATAAAACTGTTGTTTATTATGAAAAACAAATCCCCTGCAAATTTGAGCTCGATTAGATAATATTTAGGGCTCGCGATTTTAAGTTTTCGTTTTTACATTGAAATGACACGTAAAAAAAAGCTCGACTCAACTCACCGTCGATATCGCGTGAAAATATAGACGAAAATGAAAAATATCAAGAGACCTTTTTTGTAGGCAAGAATATTTGGTACAAAAAACGCTTCTACGTCGATATTTTATTCGATTAAAATGAAAAAAAACGAATAATGAAAAATAATCGTATTAAATTCAAAGAAAATAAAAGTTTTTATTATTTTTCGTTTTCGTCGAATATTTTCAGCTAAGCAGTTTTTTACGTGTCATTTTAATATATAAAAACGAAAGCTCGAAAGCGGGACCTCTAAATCTTATCCGATCGAGCTCAAATTTGCAAGGAGTTTGTTTTTCATCATAAACAACAGTTTTCTGATAAAACAAAAAATTAATTTTCTCGGGTGAAGTACCCTAATAAATATGTATACTTATAAAAGTTATTACATGCGGAAAGTTGAACATGTTCATATCACGATGCACCGAAGATGGTTACATATCTCAATCGCATCGTTGAAACGACCGATTTTCCAAAAAAGAAACGAAAATGACCATTTCTCATAGAAACTGTACAGTACATTGTATAATATAATACGTGTATAATGAAACATCGCAAAAGGCACTTGACGATCTTGACGTCGATTTCTGTCCGTACATACATACGTGTGCGTACGTACGTACATCGCCAACGTTCTTTACGGATCATCTCTCTATCCGTATCGTACATACAAAGTTTACATCACTGTCTTCCCTACATATCATGTTATCATGTCGTAATTCGATTGATCTAGAAAATCTCTCTGTTCACACGTTCACTTCGCAGAGTTTGAAAAAATTGTCAATTATTTCGCGAAACCACGCGAGTCGCGCCGGATGATTCTTGAAGAGTGGCTCCAGGGTCCGGAGCTGAAGCTGAAGCAGGGCCTCGTTGCCGAGGAGGGAATCCAGCTGACGTAGCAGCGGCACGTCGCCGTGAAGTTTCAACAAACTCGCGTAGGTGAATATGTAGTATTGCACTCGCAGTCGGTCGACCGCCCACGCCTCGACAGATCTGTTTCCACTGGCCGATTGTATGGCCCCCATGTGCTCCGCGTACCATGGCGAAAAGAAATTGTTCAGCTCGGACGTGGAGAGTTCACCAACGCCACGGGACTTCAGTCTTCCTTTTATACGCGAATACACCTGCGGCGTGTACACGAACACCTGAAACAATGCACGTGGCCTTAATTAGAGACAACAGAACCGATATGATTTCTCGGCTACCGCGCGCGTCTGTCCGTCTGTCTATGTTTGCGTCCGTTACACGCGTGGCGGCATAATTGCCGAGGAATTTTATCCATTCCAAGGTACGCAATTACATGCTCCACTACGATCGTCGCGCTACACACGTGTACCTTATACCTACCTTATTATAGCTTTGGCTGGTTCGTATTCGGCGATAAACGTCTGCTGGTAAAATCGCGAAAGCGTGTGACTTGGTGAAAAATTGGTATACGAAAGGGCAGAAGGCCGCTAAGGTCGGTCATTGGTCTCACCTCGTTGCGGTAGGTACGTTATTTATTGTATACGCGTGTATTGAAACTCGACAAGAAAAGAGAAACGCCTGAGGATATTACTCCTTCGACGATAATGTGCAACTTGCCTGATAGAGTGAATTTCCCGTCACGTAGGACGACACGTAGTGCGATCCGAAGTTTCTCACGAATCTAATTACGCTTCCGTAATCCCCGATCGTGACGTTTTCGACTTCCCGCGCTATCGCCTCGTCGAGATTGAGAGAATCCACGGGTGCGTTGAGCCGCTGGCTTTCCCTGAATCTGGCAACGCGAACGAGGACGTAACAATGGTCCCCGGTCGCGAACGACGCGTTTATACCAAGGTGCCTGGCTATCGCCGTCCTCGACCAACTCGCGGTGAAGGCTCGCCAGGGTCTGTCCAGTCTCTCGAACGTAAAGTCCCTGAAGTAGGCCTGGAGTAGCTGTCTTATGTTGTCGCAAAACTCCATGTGAAAGTCGCCCTTAAGCACCGCGTTTTTGTCCTGCGGACGCGGCGGCGCCGCAACCGGGTTCAGGAAGACGTCCAACGTCGGCTCGCGGAATATCCAACTCTCCGTGTCGTTCCTCGGCACCACCCTCATGCTTATGCTCAGGTAACCGTACCTGCTGAAGACGTTCACGGCTCCACCAAGGTGCGGCGACTGCGCCGATACAAGGTGCGTCCTGAACACCATCCACGCCAGTACCGCCACCACTCGTCCTAGCACTCGCATCCTGGACGCGGAAGGTACCTGAAAGCATATTCCATACGTCGTACGATCCAACGATACGATAATAAAATTCAAGGACATCGTTTCCAGGACCATTGGATACCGTGAATACCCCTCACGACGCGAGCCAAGGTTCGCGGACCTTCGGACAATCCTGCGGCTAAACGCGCGACGACGTTACATTCGCTGTCTGCGGTACTCGTATCATATCTCGATCGAACCGTGCAGTGCTTGCATAGTTTTGTAAGAATTCCTTTTATGTAGGTCTAGGTACCGGTCCCCTGATACTGCTCTTGATACCGCATCTGTCTCTCTACTTTACACACTTTACATCACGGCCTGGTGTGTGGCGCCATGGCCTTCGCCCCGCTGTTCGCGAGACACGCGTTAAGGTAATACTGGATTCCCGATCATCGTCGAGATGCTAAATGCAAACGCTCAAACCGTGACCATAAATCGTGGATCGTTGGACGATCTCAAAAGCCTTCGGATGGTTGTACAAACGATCAATGCGACTGGAACGGGCATACGTATCTGGGATGGGTTCGGAGAATTATTCTCTCAATATCTTTCTCGCGTGGAATCTATTCGATGAATTTTAAAAACCAACGCCGACTGTAAATACACTGATTTCTATTAAAACGATCACGGAGTCTTTTTCCAAACATTTTACCCTCGGGACTCGGAGATCTGTTGAAAAATGGAGAATCGATGATCAAGAAGAGAGAGGCAATGACTGTCGCTGCTGCAGAAAACGAGCGATCAAACGTGTAACGTTAAGGATCGGCGAAAGAAAAAGAAACCGATTTACGGAATAGGGCACGAATGGAATCGGAATTCCGACACTCCCGCTATTCGGTTGCTCAAGTGACCCGATGCGATGGCGATCCTTGCATTCCAGGACGCACCCCTTAACCGATGTATATTTTTGTTTGACCTTTGCGGGTTCCTTTCAACGTTTGCAGTGGTGCACTCTTATCCTTTGTTTAACATTTGCAGTGCCTGTTGAGCGATACGTGAGTGCGCAGGTTGCGAGATTGCCGATGAAGAATTGCGCACGTGACATAAGTGCACGTATATTTAAAGTGCAAGTCAAATTACACCGCAATCGTGATTTCACGTCGTGTGTATATAACAGAGATACGTACACGTACACCTATATAGGTGTATATAATTCTGCGGTCATTAGAGAACAACGTTGTCGCTTCGGATGAAAGACTTTGAGTCGTGATTCTTGGCGCGGTTTTCCTCGCGTCATCAAACTGCAATGCTGAATTTCTTTTCAATCTGGTATTAATTTTGCACAAATTTTTTCCCGCGGTAAGAAAATCACTAGCAATAGTGAATACGGCGAACTTTTAACGGGCGTGTGAAATTCTTCGCGGAAGTGGTTTTGGAATTCGGTTATTTACAATGCCGACCGCCACATCACGCCTTGCCACCTCGCTTTGGGTGAATTAACATGGATTTCAGGTTTCGAGTTGATAAGTAGGAAGTGGAGAAATTGCGGTTTTACTTCCTGAATCAAATCGAAATCGTGTACAGGTTTTATTATTAACATACACACGCGGTACACGCGAAATGTTTAATTCTTTCACAAGTGTTCGCGGAATTTTTAGTGCTCGTTATATGTGTTTACACAGCAGTAAGCGTAAAGTTACGTACTCTTGAAATTAACCGAGGGACGCACACGTGCTATACATATATATATGTATATATATATATATATATATGTATATAATTGCGATTGTTATATAAATAAATCAATGGAATATGAATGTTCGGGTTTTACCTTAGTCGGAAATTTCTCAACAATACCTTTTGTTACCAGTTAAATCGAAAACACGCGGCCGTCGTCGATAAAATGTATATATATATATACATAATAAAAGTAATTTATGCTCATCAATCTACTATGGTATAATCGCGGTGATATTTGGAATCCCCCGCACTTTCTCTGGCCTTGCGATTCGTCTTTGAGTTTATTGAAAGAATGTTAATCACAGTCGTTACTAAGTGGAAAAAAACTGATAATAAAAAAAAAATAAGAAATACAAAGAACCGTGACGTTTTTGGGGAATTGAAACGAAGCGGATAGATCCTCGAGATTAGGCTTGGAAATTAACTACGGCAATAATCCACGGTGCTCTAAATTTAAGCTGCACGCTCCGCAGCCCCGATACATTATAAACAGATCAAATCGTTTCGCACCGAATCACTACTTTGCATTCCGAGTATACCACCGTTGTGCAATCGGTGTCACACACAACCGAACACTTGTACGTTATCCGCGGTTACGAAACCGTTCCAAAAGTGGGATGCTGATTGTACACAATACTTTCACGCCGTGTCGTGCGGCCGGTGAAGATGCTGCGGCGACACGGGTACTCGTTTTATCCCAGAGAAGAATAGACTAGGGAAGGAAAGTCGAATTTTCACCCCATTCGGAAGACCAGCTGAACGATCCGATTTTGCATTACCTTCCTGCAGGTTATACAAATTCACCAAGTGACGAGTATGGGACTTTATAAAAAAGATTGACCATTTTTTATTCAAAACTCAAGTTGAAAAAATTGTACGAAATGACGAAAAAAAGACACTGTTCAAGTTTCGGCTCTTAATATTAATATTTAGAGTCATTTCGACTTTCTATGTCCCATTTAAATAATATGGGAGAATTTTGTTTTAAACTTTGCAATTTTATAACTCGTCGAACAGGGAATTGAACACGCTACAGAAAAGGTCTCTTATCGTTTTATGATAGATCTACTCTTTCAAAAGTTATTCAATGTCAAAAGTCAACAAAGGACCTTGAATAAAGAGTAGATTTATCATAAAACGATGAGAGATCTCTTTTGTAGAACGTTCAATTCCCTATAAAAATATCTTCTGACCTTAGCAGTACACTAATGCGTTGACGAGTTATAAAATTGCAAAGTTTAAAACAAAGTTTTCCCATGTTATTTAAATGGGAAATAGAAAATCGCGACGATTCATCTCTAAATATTATTATTAAGAGCTCAAACTTGAACAGCATTCTTGTTTCGCCGGTTGAAACAATATTTTCGACTTGAATTTTGGAAAAAAAAAAATTAGTCGATTTCTTTCTAATACAGTCTAATACGTATAAATTCGTACAAAACTGGCGAGAACAAGAAACTCATACTAACAGTAGGTCGGTACTGCGCGTATTTTTTCCGATGCAGAAAATTTGCAACGATCGTGAGTTTGACAAAAAGACGATTTGTATAAATCCGTTAGTCGATGAAGGAAGCGGTTGGCACAAACGGGAATCCACTTTCGCCGATTGGTTTACAAGTGTATCTATTCCCAGCTCTGTAATGCGACGTACGCGACAGCTTCATTCAGCTGGGATTGCAGCCTGCAGGTGAATTCGTACGTACGCAGATGCGTGTAACGTAAATGCGTACGTACTACGCAACGCCTCTAACATATACGACATGTATTTATCTACACCTTATACTCGCGTTAGGCACAATCGGCACCTGTTACGTGTCTCTGATATTCGCGCGCATTTTGTACAGGGTTACAGACGTCGTTTCACCCGCTAAAAGAATTCGAATTCCCCATATTTTTACGTGACATTTTTTTTATAGATAGAGAAATTGTGAGCTCGAATACTAAACTATCGAGGAAACATTTTCACGAGTCTGAATACTTTTCGGTAATTTTATTACGAGATAGTCGCACGTTGAATATTTATCAAACTGATACATTATAATGTAGTCTGAGTATAATGATTTTCAATACGAAAATCGAGGCGAAAAGTATAATTTCATAACTAAACTTATTAAATCACCTTCACGAAATTGTAAAAAACTTAAATGACGCCCTCAATTTTACTCCATGATGCATTGCTTTAAATTCGGTCAAACACATTTTTTTCTCAATATCAAATTCAACGTTGTATGCATGTTTTTATCAGAGTCAATGTCGATGCTATGTTATAAAATTACTAGTTAACGATATCAACGTGATGGAAAAAAAGTAGCGTGATAGGTTTTGACGGTGATAGAAAATGGTCTTGAATAAAATAAACCGTCGTAGCGTGAAACGAATATTCTACGTCTTTGATGATTTTTAAGCAATTTGAAATTCAACATCGGTACCCTGTACAAGCTATTGCTTAGAATTTTACAATTTCACTTTGTTTTTTTTCGGAGAAAAATCATCACGTCATATTCCAGGAGTACAATAATTTAATAAATGCTCTCAAAGGGCGAAAAATTCTTAATAAACTGAACGAAAAAATATCGAGTCCTTGATTCACCCGGAATATCCTCGATTAGTTGTGGCTTTGGGATTCGCCCATATTGCATCATGTATCGTACGTACATACCTGATCGACAATTTGTTCAACGGTTCGTGCGGACGAGGGAAAATATTCTTTTCAAGGATAAATCGCGTGCAGGCGTTGAAGAAAAAAACAAAACTCGACGCGTCAGCAACCCAGTTTCGTATTCTAAATCAAACGTACTTAAATAATTTGTTTATTACATATGTTATTCCCTTTTTTCTTATTTCGCACTCGTGGCAAATTTTATACCTATTTGTTGGTTCGTTAAATTCCTCTTGGTTATAGATTCTCGACGACGATCGATCGCGTGACAGTTGCGTTAGATACTCGTTTATTTTCCCAACGTTCACTTTTTATAACATGTATTTAACGTACAAACCGATTACAGATAGGTAAAGTGTGTTTTAACACGTGTGCCGGTGGTGCTGGTGCTGGTGCTGCCGTTTCGGTAATTATTAAACAAACCGAAACATGAGTCAACTTTGACTAATTAGGAAATACAAATTCAGTCACATTGCGATTATTTTCTGGGAAATCATCGAAAATTTTAGCTCTGCCAAATAGATTTCGGTTGTTAGAAATAATTCTGTCAAACTATAACCAAGTGACAAAGGTTATTTTTATTCTTCGAAGAGATGCATATTAATAATAATAATAATAATAATAACAACAGTTATAATGATAATAATGAAAATAAACCGTTGAATTTAAACAAAATGAATTTCGTGGAGTCGGAATCATGAGCTTCGCGTCGATATCTTACACTTTTTTTTTCGCCGGTCTAGATACCCGAGTTTTTCCATAAAAAAATAATCACAACTTATCACCCCACGCCACGTAATCACGGTAGCAACAGAAATATAAAGGGGGACGTGGGACTGGTTTCAAAAATAATTTTACCCCAAGCCACACGTCCGTGTTTCTTTAGGGCTAAAACCTCGAGGGAAAAAATACTCCCCCAAAAATAACACGCCAGTGTTTTTTCTGTTTTTTTTTTTTTTTGCTTGCGGTTAACAGCGTAGATTTAAAACTTGTGCGCAATAAATGTGAGAGAGTATACATATTTATAATATCAAATGCATTTTCTTTCTGGACTAAATGAGAATAATAATATCAACATTAATCGAGATAAGTTAATGGAGGAAAAATAAAATGTAGAGCGATTTACGCGCGGTTAAATGACGTTCACCCGCTTAATACCGTAATAGCGATACGTGAAATTATCTCACCTAACACTCCTGTGGATACGCATGAATGTCGCAGTAGTATAGTACGTGTAACCCTCGTAAGGCACACAGTGCTCCATTATCGGTCTATGAACCGTTGTGACAGTCAGTAGCAAAGGTCGCAGCCTCCACTGAGATTCAGAGCTTTTATAGTAATAATCAGAATGGGGCACGTGGTGCACGGTGCGATATACATAACGTATACAAGTTGCGTAGATTTATCCCCCACGCGGTAGATTCAAAATCGCTTCTCGTATTATATATTATTAAGTATTTACGTTACGCCTGTTTCAATTCCCCGGCCGATTGTCGTCGGGATAATCGCTCGTCGAAAAGCTCGGGACAGTGCCAGTGACCGATCGAAGATGACGGAAGCTTAACTCGGCTGATCCATTATCGAGTCAATAATACATTCCTTTATTTCCGTCTTTTTATTTATTTTGTTCTATTATTATTTTACCTTTTAACGTTCCCCCGAATCGGCTCTTTGCCCTCACAAACGGGGGTTCTTTTTTTATCCACCGTCGAAGTGTGGGCTAAATTTATACACCCGGGAAATGTCTGTCTGCTTTCGAGAACCGGAAGACCGTCGAACAACTGTTAGAAGACGTACGACAGACACAGACGTTCCACACTTTGATGCAAACGAATCGAGATATCAAAGAATCCGGGAAAGTAAACCGTTTCGTATCAATCCAGCCGCAGAAGCTGCGCACAGTTTTCGTACAACGATATACATTTCAGAATCACGTCTGTAAGTTTTTTCCTCCCGAGATGATTTGAGAACTTATCGTTCCACGATACCGTTCCACCATTAGTCAACAGGGTCAAGGCTTTACCAAGAATCTTGTGATTTATTTTTTAAATATATGCTTATTATACGTATTTACACATAATACGTTGTATCGTTTCGCAAGAAATCAGAATCAGAGAAATTTACTGAAAAATGATAATTTTGTAATTATCGTACGATATAATTGAATGTTTCGAGGAAAAAATATTGCTATCGTCGCTCTTTCTATCCGTGCAATTATCCGTACACCGGCGCTTCAAGTTACATGACCGGATCACAAACGAAGGATAAGGATCGTCGACGTTCGCTAAAACGCGGATAAAACGTGACAGCAAATCTCTCGCTGCCTGAATACGCGGATGATATCGCTCGAATTTACAAACTCGGTATAAGCGTGCTCGCACATGCGCACGTTGTGTACATACGAGAAACGCAAATGCGTTACGTATCCGCGAAATTACTGCCTGCGACGTCTTTTGCCGAGGAATTTATGTACGACGTGTATACATACACAAGTGTTACAGTCAGGCGTGTGTTAGCTTTTACCGACGTCTCGAATCTCGCGTACATTACGCACGTCTCTATTACATGTAGGTATATATCTATATATCACGGTGCGGAACAAGTTTATTCGGCTGGTTTAGTTTTTACAAACAGGATGTGCCTGCCGGATTTCGTTCACGTACGGCGAGGATCACGACCCGAGTTTCGGGGCAGAGATCGGACAAAATTCTAGTCCAAACTGCCATAGGTCCCAGATTTCAACCTCTGTACATCCTCCGCCACGTGTGGCCGACTTATAAGTGCCTGATACAAAATTAATCCGTTGCCCTGAAAGAATGGAGCACGATTCGAACCGCGCCGGCTGATAACGATGAATAACGACCCCGACGATTGATCGTGCGGTTCAAAGAAAGTTTCGGTCGGCTCCACAGTTGCGCCGTACCGGAATCGCCACTTCATTGCATTTCCGTTGTAATACCGTCTGATCAGGTTCCCCCTTGCCTGTAAAACAAAACGCTTCGAATCTTCTCCCCCATATAACAATTCACGCGGCGCGTATGTACCATCGAGCAAAGGTCACTGACTCAAAGATTGCCGGGTAATTTAAATCTAACAGAGGATAATAACAGGCGGTGATAAGAATTGATCAGCTTTTCAACACCGCATGTGCAGAGTTAACGTCCCATTATCTTCGCCGTTTTTGAAGTGACAGGTGCCGAAGAACAAATTTAAACTTGAACGTACTTGCCTATGAAATCGAGAGGAAAGTAAAGGATGCGGTAAATGATCTGTGAACTTGAACTCTTGTACTCTTGTACTCTTGTTTCGTCTTTACTGAGGAATGCAACCGTTTCTTACAAGGTATTGATATGGTATTCTATTTGCGACACCGTGGCGTTGTTTATCCGCCAGCGTCGTGTTGGATTTTTCGTTTACGAAAATATTTAGACAGCTTTGTCGCGGTAAGTGATCCGACGGTAAGATTGTTTTTTACTCTTTGGCCTGGTGAGACGTGCAATGCAGGGAAATTACGCGAGTGAAGCCTTATTAATAACACGCGCGTTTATGGCTACGGACAGTATTTTCACATGTACATGGGGCAATTGAAATGAACGTGAACAAGGTTTGATCCCGAGCCCCATCGAGTTAGTCACCGATTTATATCCTACTTCTAATCCACCAAATATACATTTTCTAACTTTTTCAGATTTTCCTCACCTGCCGTTCAGAACTAGGTGTTTTATATCTCATTCTCTATAACTCGAAAACTGTGCGTTTTGGGAAAAAGTTGTGTCTTTTTCTGAATTTGTTGAAAGTAATTTTTCAGGATTTTCTAGAAATCGTAAGTCATTGTATTTAACTAACAACCTACAAAAATCGATTTTCTCAAAAACTACGTTCTCGAAAGATTTGAAACTTTTTTTGAACTTTCTTCGACTAAAAAGAAACCTTTTTTACGTGTATACGTAAATTTGATGTATATAAAATTTCTGGTAATGTCGGAGTCTCGTCGTTTAGCGTCTGTTGTTGTCGGTCCGCTTGTGCGCGATAGATGTATCAAAAACGATCACGATCAAGGAAGAACCCGTCCGGTGACTTTTCCTCGACTTCGTTTGACCGCTTCGGCTTTACACATTAACCATTATAGATCCGATACTCAACCGCCGTGTGGATCCCTCGTCGAGTCGTATATAACACACGAAAGTGCGGTTTAGCGTATCCCGAGTTGGCAGAAAGTATTTTAAACGATTGAAAGAATCGACCAAATCAATGGCGGATGTAACGTCGTAATAAATGCGGCAGACTGAAAATAACAGTAGCTAGACGAAATACCGAAGGCGAGGTGAGATATAAAGTGAACTGTGAAAGGTACACGTACAATCCATTTGTGCGTCTGTTAGGTAAGCATCGTGTGTCTGTAATGACGCGCTGAACGGCTTCAGATATGATTTTCTCTTATGCACATTACGCCTGCAACGGTATAATAATAATGTAATAATAAAGACATACATGTAAGAAAATCTCCCGTCGAAGCGGGATATTTTGCCTTTCTTCGTGGGTTGTATAATCACTCGGCTATCGTTGTAATTGCTGTAAGCGTTGTAAACGTGACACGGTCAGATTAATTTAACAGAAATATATATCAAGGTGCCGTTTCGGTCGTTTTCAATTTACCAGAAATCTTTGTACTTGACAGAGAAGAGGGGAAGTTATCGAGAATGTCACCGCACCGAAAGTATAAATCTCAGAGCTTTCACTTGTGTCTCGAAGTCTTGAGACCCGGGGAATCATTTCTGATCAATTTTTTCAACCAACTGATTTTTGCTACGCCCATCTCAATTGACGCGTTTCTCCATGAACTCAGAGTTGAGTAGATTTTTATCGAGATGAACCAAGCTGTTCCTGTGTAAAATAATTAAAAAATTGATGAACCGATTCGGATAGAATTTGATCCATATTTATTTCCTCTTCATTGAACTTACAAGAACAGATCAGATAATTCGACATTCGGTAAAATCGGCCGAAGTTGCGTCTCTGAGTATTTTCCGCAAGTATAAATATTGTTTTGTAAAATTCTTATTTACGCAAAGACGAAAAAACGGGATTAGCGGGAAATTCCAGTGCTTGTTCTTTTAGGCCAGTCGATTTTTAGTCAGAGTACAACTCGCGACGGAGATTCTATCATCCGTTTTAAACGTGCCTTCAGCTGCGTGCCGTGATTACTGCCTGCTAAGAGCTGGTTTACGAAGTACCGCTGCATCGATTTTCAGCCCTGTTAATTACCGTTGTCGGAAAATCAGGCTAATCGGGGGAAACTCGGTGTCGCATCACGAGCATCGTAGTACCGTGGTCATTCGGTTACGGTACGGAATTAATTGTTCACCGGGATGTCACCTGGTCGTCAGTCGCGATAAAATACAACGTAAACGCATCCGATCCTGAACCGTGCTCAAGTATAGTGGTGCAAGTATTGGGGGTGTGCAAAGTTCTCGGCGTTTTTTTGTTTTTTTTTTCTTTTTATAGAGAATCTTTACCGGTTTTCAAAATACAAAACAGTTATTCTTTTTGAAAATATTGTCCATGGACACGTATTACTTTCATTCACGGCAGATTCTCCATATGCAGAATAAATTAGTATTTTTGCTTCCACAGCTGTTTTACCGAGATTAAATTGGAACAACATTCAATGTCGAATATGCACTTTGTCGATTTCCATTTTTTTGCATAAACTTTCACGACAAGAACAAGCTATTCAGAATTATACAATACAGAAATGCTTGAGATAGAAAAGCAAAGTCTCGATTAGAATCAACGTTAGATATCGTCGTTTACGTGCAACGCCGAGAACTTTGGCACACCCCTATTACATAAAACGTGCATATCGAAATGCGGATCGTAAAGTATACCCGAACGTACAGCTCGTAGTTGATTAGAGGAAATTAATCAGCTCCTGACCGTCCACCAGCGACGCCGCGACGGTCGTCCGTGTAAAGCCGGCTTCGGAGAGGACGTCGCGTAGGTGATAAAGCGATAAATTGTTACTCGCGGAAGCGATGCGGAGGGGTTTAGTTTAGTCCCATTTACGTTACACGGCGATCGCGTGGGGCTGAGGGAAATGTGTTTCGAACCGTGAGGCATTGAACCTGAAGTGCTGACGGCGCACAATCCACTGGAGTATCTACCTACCTACCTACACTGTACAAGTAGTCATGCAATCCAGGCTAACTTTAAAGCCGGCTCCTCGAGTCTCGGGGAATTCCATTGTGTCTTCCTCCACGCTGCCGCTGCTTCTGTTGCAGCGGTGCGCAAGGATCGGGCACGTGTGTCTCTATTGCCGTAACCGATGTGCGGCCGTAAGCACATGCCTACATACGTACGTGTATGCCGGTGCGGTTAGATTAGTTAAAGAGCCGTTTTCTCTCTATATCGTAACACATCGGTATCCGTCAGCAAAGAGTCTATAAGGATGCAGACATCGAATTTACAGCACGCTCTGTGCATACGTTATTAACTCTTTTTAATCGTTCTTTATGTCGCCAGTCGGGTTAGTCGTCGAGTGTAAGGTAGAACAACGAGACGAGAAGGGTATAAACTGTTATGGATAGAACCTTAATGTTTACCTTGTGTAAGCTTGGTCGAAGGAATGTTTCGGTAAGAAATGTTTAATGGTCGTCACCTTTGTATAGTTTTCCTTTAACGGTTAAGCGTGGGTGAAAAACGACAAATTTTAATTCAATCGAAGTCGAAAGACGCGACGTGCGACCAAATCTTCACCTTCGATTGCATCGGTGCTTCGTTACAGACCGTCGGTTATGTCCGTACGACACGTGCACACGTCAGGGGTGTTGCAGTATGCAGGGCGAAAGTTTTACTTATAGATGCGCGCGTGACCGTTGTGTAAATTAGAATTTTTATCGTCGAAAATATCTAATTGGAAGTACCTACTGTTCGATAAATACGCTGTAGGTGTAGTTAAGGCCACCTGTTGCTACACAGTACAGGCAGGTATCGCGATGCCGCGCTCGTTAATCTTTGCCTTAATTCTTGTGATACCGATCGTTAATAGTTTTGAAAGCGAACGTCACTTGCCGCGCTGTTCTGATATTCAAATTTACGTGCATCATCTTTTCCACTTCGTTCATTCACTTTGCATTAAATGTTACATGTTTTCCTCCTGTTATTGAAATTGTGAAACGACGGTAGTGTGTTCACGACCGTGTAATTGGATTCGATAGACATATACCAGCATATAATGAAAAATACGACAGCCTTTATACAGGTTATAAAATTTAATGGAAAATATTGGCAGAAAGAGATTAAACACTCCGGCAATTTGCTCCTGCGTTTGAATATCGCTATTCAACCTGTACTTTATACTCGTTACGAGTAGGTACATTACATATATGTATATATATACATGTGTACAACGTTCTCTGTTCGCGGCGAGATTTGCCAACGATAAGAGATATCTCGTCGGCCTCTGCGAAAGCACCGACATCTCGTGATATATCCCGCAAGGGACTTGCATAATTCGCCAAGGTTTCTCTGGCACAGTGCATGGATGGCAGGTGATACCGACCGTCTGCAGGACTGGCAACGATTATCCATTTGCAGGTCGGAGGCTCCTCCGCGTGCAGGCTTAGGAATAACGCAATGAGCTCAAGGCTGCGGAGTGCGGAGTAGTGCGCAACCCAACTTTCAGCCGGCCGGAGTTCATCTCTTAGTTTGGCGCTATGATCTCTGCTAATTTGGTTATTTCTCGCTTTCGTCTTACGTCCAGTTCGCGGATTCGTTACTTCTTATCTTTTTACATTACATTCACAGCACTTTTACAAAATTCAAGACAAAATGAGATTATTCGCGACAGTTTTCGATATTATTCGACATTAATCATGTTCGATGTTATATTGGCACGTTGTTTTTGTCGCTGCGTTTCGACGCTTTAAAAATCTTCTCGCCGAAAGGTGTTGTTGAGCTTACCCGATTGCTACAATGAATACGGGAAAAAAATGCGTAATTATTACGAATTGTAGGAGAAATTTTGCAACGTTATTCCCTAATTGCAGGGTATAATATGACGGTAATTTATTAGCTTGTGCTTCTTTTGAATAATTCGAGAAATGTGTCTTGCAACGTTATTCGAGCCGACGCGTTACGACTATATTACTCTTCACGCATCGCGACTGCCCTTTTCCTTGTTTGATTACGCTATCGCGGTTTCATTACAACCGTCACAAATCTCGCGACACATTTCTGTTCGTTCCAGTTGTAATCGTTCGCCTTGGTTTTCTCAATAAAATTTACATCAGAGAATTTCCTTAATGAGAAAAGATTTTAATTCTTACCGCAGACGTTTACTGTGCCGAAAACTATCCTCGTGTATTTTCTAATGTCCACTGATCGTCTTACTGACCCAGAATATATTTCGCGTGTAGACGATAATAACGCAGTACATGCAACGCGTGTTGATCATGCGAAATGTGAATTCTCTGATTACTTGATGATAATGCCAAAGGAAGAGAGACGAAGATAGAGCGAGACAGAGAGAGAGAGAGAGAGAGAAAAGGCGTTTGCCGTTAGTCAACCGGTGTAACGACGCAAACTTTTGTTTCTCCGTGCAATCTGCACTACTGTTTCCTTTCACAAAATATCACTCTGGCTGCTGTGGCAGTAATCGTCGTATAGGCATAAAGTATACGTATAATAAAGCGCGTTACAAAATACGATACGACATAATTAGAGATTATAAGTTATATATGTATATGTATTGCAGAAATGTTCCCTCGCAGCTGATCGATCAGGATCGTATGGGACGCGTTATAATATTGCGCGATCGTCGCCCGTGTAAGATTTTTCAAATTGCGAAAAACGTCTCGCGGTTTCACTGTGAACTGATGTAATCCTTTGAATGGTGAAAATTTCGACTTTCTTATTCATTATTCATAAAATTTAATTGACTTGGTATTAGTTTTCCCTTTTACGTATTCCAATGATCGAATTATATCGTAAATAAGATCGAGCACTGTTTTCTCACAAGCTGATATTATTATCACACGGTATTATTACATCGATCTACCGATGTATCTTATACTGTGTGTGCACATTACGTAAATTCAGAGATCGAGTTACTGCCGCGAGTTGCGAAAGAAAATCCATCGGCTCATGCACATGGTATACCTGCATCACCGCGAGGAGATAAAATTCATACCGTCATACGATGCCCGAAAAAATACGGTTAATTACAAGTAATTCGTCGTCCTCGAAATGACATAACGTTAATTGGGATGCGGTGGATGATCGTGTGTGATTTCAACGCAATTACGTACACGATCCAACAATAACCGATGAATATTCATCTGAAATTTAATTTCAAACGCAATTATATTATCTCTGAATATTTTTGTTTTTCGTTTTTTCCTCCTTGTTTCATTACCGAAGATTAAACTCGACGTAAGCTATCCTCTTCCCATGATGATTTCAAATTCCCAATTGTGTTGTCGGTCACTTTTATCTTCTTCGACGTCACACGTTCGCCTCACTCATAATTATTTTCACTTTATTAAATTGACTGTCACGATCGGTAACGGAAAAATGAATAGGTGTGAAAGAAAATCGTTGAATCGAAATGAATTTTTAGTCGAAGAAAAAGAGAGAGAGAGAGAGAGAGAGAGAGAGAGAGAGAGACTTGCAATTAAATCATTAGCGACTGACACTGCACGTGAGGTGAGTAATGGTACACATATAACCATCCAGTTGCGATTTATCGGCGGGTTCGCGACTTCGACTTACCGAGCTAGCCAGACCGGCTACGACTGCATAGCACGAGCGACTCGAAACTACAAGAAGTCTCCCGCGCCACTCGCCATTGACGTGAATGTGCTGGCTTATAAGCTTGTGTAAGTACCTATACGCCGTATGTAATCGACGAGAGGACCTCGGTCTGTACGCGCCGCGATCGTTTGTATCGCGCGGCATGTATGCATATAGGTATATATGTATATATATATATACATATATTTATATACATATGCAGGTGAGCTCAAACAGTCGAGTTGTTTTCCGTAAGTGAGTGGTGGGGAGTTTTTGAATGCGTGGGAGTTCTTTTTTTCCGAACTTGAGATACACGCGAGATAAGAATTATTGTTGTTGTATGCCGGTTACATCCCATACTTGCGTGCACGTTGGCACATACATGCCGACTTTGTATGCACGCGCCGTATACCGTAGGTATATTAAGGTGTTGCGCACATCCCCGTTTTACCCCCTTCTCATGCGGGGATACCTTATACACCTTTTACCTTGTTTACACAAATGCAACGATATTGACAAAGTCAGCAGTCAGGTACATATATTAGGCACGTTTTTAATACGCTTAATGTTTGATAAATAATAATATGTTTTAGGACAGAATTGTTATGAGGGGACAAACTGCATGTGAGGGCTGGTATTGTGTCGAGTTTCTTACTTTCACGAACCTTCTTCTTCGTCATTTTTGTAGAAGTATATTGTCGCTTGAGTCATTAATCGTTTGTTTTTGCTGCCTGTTGGATCGTTCGATCAGCTGCGAAGTTTCGTTCCTATTTTTAATTTTCCTGCTTACGATTAGATAAGAAGAATAAGGAAATACACGTTTTGACGAATTTCCGACTTACTTTCCTTGCACACTTTGCACACGGACAATATGGCTAATTCGAAGCCGATAAATTGTACGAACATTTTTGCTTGGTTTTCTATCTCCCGTAACAAAGAAACTGCAAACGACTACGTACCTACAGTTATTCGAGTTTCCTCACCGTTGTTGTAAAACGGATCTGGAACAAGTTCGGTCGGCGTATAATAATATAATATACAAGACATTTCGTAAACTTGTTCGAACGATTAACTCTTTCAATTTAGAAGGTCATTTTGTGGTGGCGAGTTCATTAATGCTTACGGCAGCGTGTTAGTGAGTCCTTTTTAAATCACACTTCCACAGCAATAACTCTGATTGTGGTAGAGAAATGGCTGTCCGGTGCTCCTGTAAAAATACTGCAACAATACGATCATGCAAATGAAAAATCACACGACGTCGACATCGGCGACCTTTGGATCCTGCAAAATCGTGATCCCTGCCGTACAACGCGATGCTGTCATAGGTGAATTATAGATTTCAAGGCCGAATACTTGTAGGCCAGGCATCGTGCGTTATACCTGTACTCGTATGGCAAAACTTACAAAGACCTTGGCACGGCGTCGGTCCGACACTGAGAACGTTGTTCACCCGTAGCGATCATTGGCCAACACATTCGGCAGTAAAGTACTTCCCGGGCTGACTATCGTCCGTGTTGATTGTAAGCAGGATGCGGGCGCCTTCCTTATAGCGAGGCCCCGCGATGCATTTAAATGACGAAGCGACCCAATCTGTGCAGAGATTTGCCGCTGCATCCTTGTTACCGTACCTGCATAGCACGCACACAATTTTTTCGGACCGCGTATACGGGCGTCGGTATTTTTGAGCGTTGTGCCGTTGCCGCGGGAACAGGAATAATCGGTGCAAAGTTCGGCCCACGGTAATTTAGACTCGGCGTAACGTCGCCTTTGACTCGGACGACTTCATCTTATGCATGCGTGGAACGAGACGCCGGAAACCCGTTCAGCGAGTCCGTATGCCACCTCAAAAATCAGGTTCGCAATCATACAGAATTACATGTGTGTTATTTTGCAAGGTACAACTAATCAACGGTCCGTGTGGCATGGTTCCAAATTGCAGGAAAATTTTGCAGATGACGAAATCGTCACGAATATCACCGAGCAGTTGATAGATGGAACGTTAACGTTTCTGGTACTGGTACGATATCGTACCGTAAGTACCCCAGTGACTCGATGTTTTATGCTTTACAGAGCCGTGTCCGTGACCGTTGACCCTTCGCCGTGCGCAACAGCACGCCGTCGAAAACAGCGCTATTATTATTCGGAACGATCTCGCTGTAGGTTCGACATTTCTGAACCAGCAGTGACCTGTTAATTCGAGATCGGATGAGGCGAGGTGAGAATTTATTTGGCCGGCTGAGGAGTGGCGGATTTGAACATTGCTACAGAGCTCGATTCGGAAGAATAGAATCGCCGGGACAATCGATTAATCGGTATTCGTAAGGTCATTCGTATGGCGCCGTTTGAAAGTTTGAACTTTTCGAAATCACTTATACATACTCGGTCGAACACTGGCACATTCAGAGCGAATTATTTGAAAGTCACGGGTGAAGAACGTCACTGTAAGAAAACTGGAAGTTACGCCGAAGTTGTCCACCTTAGCCAAACGTTTTCCAAGGACTAATTTGTGTCAGGGAGCCAGGAACGAATATGTTTTGATTCTGGTTCACTGCGATAGCTGGACGGAAAGACTGACGTGCGTCGAAACATCTGGAATCTAAAAGAAACCGCACTTTATCGAAATTAACGCACACGCAACGATATTTCCAATTCCGAGTTACGATTATAGTCTCGGGTAAAGGCTTTGGTACATCGCTTTACCGTGACTCCAAGATGAATAGCTCTGACAATGAGTTGTATTCTCGTGTAGTGACTTGACGATAAATTGATATCATTGCTAGGTGACTCGAAGCTAATTTAGCAGTGACTCGTCGATTAGTCTTGTACTGACTTCGTTACAATTCAATAGTGAATCCAATGTAAGTTCCGAAGTGGAGTCGCTTATCTTGGAGTTTACTTCATGCACTGCAGTGGCTCTAAGATGAGTTGATTTCGCTCTAAATCAATAGGCGACAAGATTTCCATGGCATGAACTCACTTACGAACTTGTGTTCCGAACTTCAAGACAATTCTTCAAGCCATCTGATAAGAGAATGAAGCGGAGAAGAAGAAGACAGTTAATACCTCTGAAATCCTGATTGCACCGACATTGATCCTCTGCGTACACAGAGCAGAATCGCAAGGATTAAGTTTCCCACTTCTGTGAAACTCACCAAAGAATATAACTTATACTTGCATTACCGTGCCCTCATCAAAGAGGTGCAGCTTATTATCCCTGGTGAGATTTCGGCTGGATTGAAATCTGTTGAAAGTCACAATTGACGCATAAATTATTTAAACAACTTTCAAAGTATAAGCAAACAGCAAATGTTGAAGTTTACAATTGCGAACTAACCGCGTACAGTGATGTAATCTTCAACGCGGAAACTTGTATACGTAGCTACAGCAGTTTGGTTCTCAGGAACGTAAAGGAGATCCCTCTTATTCAAGCCACGTGAAATGATAGTGAAGTAACTATGACATTTGAAGGTATGCGTAATGTTTTCATCGCCTCGTCCATGTAATAAGAGAAAAAACGTTCAAGGCAAGGTTTGCACAAACGTTTGAAAGGATTCCGGTGAAGATTATAGTCCTGGAGTACAGAAGGAGGAATACATCGACGCGATCAGAATCTTGGATCACCGATTTAAGTCTGTGGGTAGGTATTACACACATATGAAGTTCGTGGAATCCTGTACTTCCCACAAGAATTGAGTGCCGGAAATCAATTAGAAATAAATTATACTCCGCAACTCTTTACCGCTGATTGTAACACAGTTTGTATTTCATACTTGAAGACACAGTGCGAGCACCGTTTCAGGTTTATAAAAACTATGAAAATTTTACTATCCTCCGGCAATAATTAACCAGGTGAATCACTGCCGAATTCTTCGGTGCAATAAAGAGTTCATAATGGATATTTTAAAGTCGTACGTACGTTCGTACCGTGCAAGGTTGGTTCTTGTCTGCAATCGCGAGAGGAGGAGTAAGGCACTACTAACTGTGCCAAATTTTTTCAGCTGCAAAAGAGAGTTGACACTTGCATTGAAGTGGCGATACGATAACCTGCGAGATAAAAATAATGCAAGGTGCGAGTTTCTTGCGGTGAATACCGACCGCCTGCAGCACTGTCAATAAATTGGTCACCCATAAAAGAATTGGCGCACGTTTTATAAACGACCTTGAAATTTTATCCTCACCCACGAAGGTTATCGATGATTTTAACAGTAGGCATGCACGTCTACCCGCCAGCATATGACCACCGTAGAAATTGATTTGTTTGCCTCTGTGTGCAGAGCCGTCGAGTGATGAGTATTTCGTAATAAATTGAAAGTCTTCGGCCGCAGGCTATAACACGTATACTTTGGACGGTAGCGCTTGCTAAGTTACGTTAGATATTCACCTACCTTATACATGAATATTATCCGTACCTTCGTTCATTTGCGGGGCTGTGGTTGGGCTTTTTATGAGAGGGTATCGGTCCTACACTAATTCGTCCTAGAAGTGAACAATTCTACAAGTTTGTTAGCCCTGGAAGTTCTTTTGCACGGTAATGTTCGTTAATGCTTTCCTCCTTTCGGCTACCTTGCTTGCGGTCCGAAACGAAATGCGAGTCTCGAGTCTATACGAATTTTGTAACAATGACTGGCGACGGGTGTCGTTGTCACATAATTCGTAGAGAATGGAGAATATTATTTTGTTTCGGATCGAAAACAAGGTAGCCGAAAGAGGAAGGTATTTATGAACATTACTGTACGCGTGAAGATAAAAAGAAAAACACATGAGACGACAAAGATTAGTTTTTTATATTATGTGGTTATAGCAGTGGTGTATATTGAGGTGGACTTATTGTTAATTATAACAAATTAGTCGTTTTCAGATTCTGCGAACGTAGTGATAAACCTTCAAGCATAGTCGGATACTCCTGAGGTTTCTCTAAACGGGTTGGATCTGGCATATGAATATACTAGAATCCTCAGAAACCGATGCCAATTGTACAATGCTACCTAAACTTGGTACTTTCTATTCGTTATCACGTTTCTCAGATCTGTCAATTCTTAAACCGACTTCTTAAACGCATCTTGGAATCGCTGTTAGTCCACGAGAAAATTCGTAAGAAAATTTCTTATTTCCGGCTGACTTACCATCGACACACTCGCTCTGTTCGTTGTTGCAAAGGGTACGAGAGTCGCGGTTTAGACGTTGACGAGTCGAAGACAATGAAGCTCGCGATCGGGTCGGAAGCGAAGTTGAATTCAGCCAGCGGTAAATTATTTACCCTGCCTTCGTTTCCACCCATCATGATCGGCTGTTGTACGTCGTCAAGGAATCGAGGATACATCCTTATCGCTAGAGCAATGTTCGTCAGCGGGCCCAAAGCTAGGATCGTCAGCTCGCCTGTTGCGATAAAAAAATCATTACTTACTGTAAAAATTTATGACAAACTAGGGCTCAGAACTAATATGCTTTTTGCGGGAAAACCTCGTTTTTCAAAACAGAGAAAAAGGGTTCGTGGATCCAGGAATACGTATGCGAGCATTTAATCGTTCATTGAGCTCCAAACGTAGAAAGAGAAATATGTTTCAAGTCCTACCGGAGTACTCAAAGAACGTTTTGCTAGCTTTGCTATATCATTGTACGTTTCATGATCATCGGAAACGAAACAACAAAGTTGTTACGAAATGTCGATCGGTCCAACTGTTCGTCAGAGACATTTGTTTATATCTGAAATAGATACAGATAACAGAGATCTGATATTTGAGGTTATCAAGCGAGGTGAAGACCTCTGATTCTTTATTTCGACAACCATTAACTTATTTTCGATGTAACCAGAAGTTGGATTGAATCAAGAATGGAAATAACATTCATAAAAGATAAGTTGAGAAATAATGATTGGTATACAGGTCATTTTTGCTCGTACTTTAAAATAGAAATGGTGAACATCGGTAGTACGTTGATTATCAATTTATTACCCAGCGTGATGACGATGCAGGGAAGGTATCATTAAATCATTCAATCGATGTGAATACAACCCGCATTCCACTATTTCCTCGTGAACCGTTTCCAATGCAACGCAGTCTGAGTGCAAGAGGGCTAGAGGGAAGAGGTCTAATCGAAAGTCAGTTTTTGGCCGAAGGCGAAGCCAAAGCCGAAGATTTATGGGGTTGCCCTGGTCGATTTCGGCGTTGACGTATATATTTCCAAACGTCGAAGTCCAAATTCGTTTCGAAGAAGGAGAATCCATTCTACGTAAATCAGTTCTACACGGTAAATATTCTACAGAATACGTTGTGCAGATTCGTTTCTACAGAAATACTTTTCTACAGAACATTTTTCTACAGCAAGGAATTCGATATTCACATCAGAAATGATCATGCACGAATTATTTTACGATTCGATGATTACTCTGAATGTGCGTTGTGTCACAAACACAGTCTGTAGAACAATATTCCCGTAGAATCGATCCTCCTTCTTCGAAACGAACTTGTAAGATCGCTGCTCGCAGGAACCAACCCCTCGCAAACGAATCTGGAAAAATCAGCTTTTAGAACCACTACTTGTTGGAACGAACTTGTAGAACTGACTGTAGAAAGACTGATACTCTCGTATAGAACCGATCCTCCCCCGTTTTGAGCCGATATGTATTTCGTATACCAGACGTACAATTCTTAAATTTATTCTGCGGATACGCAGCCCGAGTGCAGTTCTTTAACGCATGGACGAAATCATGGTGCAAGGAAACAAGGTTTGCTCTAAACGAAGATGTGCAGTAGCAAAGTCACGTGATTGACATTGAAAAAGTATAATGATAATCATTTTTCAATTCTCTCTGTAATAACTCAATGCATGCAAATCGGTAGAGATGGAGAGACGAAGAAAAAAACCCTCTCGTCTTGTCGTTGCCATTCCACTTTGTATTCGGAAAAACCTGCAGAACTTGTAGTGCTGCGTTGACTGAAGAATATATCAGTCAACGAGTGCTGAAGATTCGCTAGTCAAGAACGCTGAAGTGGTATGAGATCATTTTTTTTCTCGTTTGTAGTTAATCTAATTCTTTGTAAAAACCATGTACTTTCGGAATTTCTACATAACTCGAACGAAATTTGGATGTTTCTATTTTTCTCTATCCCAAACGGTGCCAAGACTTTTCCGAAACGGCATTGTTTCTCGTAATTTTGAAACCGTTTTTTCCGCTCCAGATTTTAGTCCATGTAATCAATTAAAATGTGAAATCTTTATTTTTGATACGTATTAAGCCTTGTGTAAATTTGACACGAATCTTATTCTATACACTTTGGTCATGATCGTGACTTTTTTTTTTTGGTTTATCCCCGTTCTACTTTCCATCTCTTTTTCGCTGAATTCGTTCAGAGATAATGATTTACTCGATCCGCAAGGCAGCCTGATCTGCATACGCTTTCTACTGTATAGCTAACGGCCGTCACGATCATTATCATTATACTCTCTGTGGGTAAAAGGTTTTCTGTTTCAGTATCAAATTTTTCTTTCACTTCAGTTTGATTCAATAATCCTAAAACTATCGGAGAACCCGGAACCGCGTGATTTCAACATTGTTACTCCAAGAACCGTTGCAAAGTGAGAAAATTTTTATTGGATCGCGGCTCTGTGTGTGTACATACATACATTTTGAAAGAAAATATCAAGTACGTTATGAATAATAATAATAGCGTAACTAAAAATAATTTTTTCTTACGCATGACGAGGAGGCGATCTCATTGAAGAGTTTATTGCTCCTGGAATTCGAAGTTAATAATATGAGTCTTACCAACAAACGGTAAGGGAGTTCTGTCAGTGTAAATCTTACCTCACTGACAACTTATACGGAGATTTGATGCTTGTACCGGTTGCCTGTTTATTATCCGGTGCTAGTCAATGCAGGATTTTGTTGGTAAGACAGAAAACGGCAAGAATGTTTGAGTCTGGAAGATGATGTGCAGTTGCCTTTCATTTTTACGAAAATTAGAAGAAAAAAAAAACAATGTTTTCAACGATCAGTGGGCGGATGGACGGTGATGTTGAAAAAAATCCACATTATCACTTCAATTTGAATTATGTGGCCTTGTAAGTTACGAACTTGGGCAGTTTTGACCGTCCAGTAGCGTACCCTGACGGAAGTTTGTTGTTACATACCCTTGAGTTCCAACTTCTCTTCCAAATTACAAGTTTTTTGGAGTAGCGAGGGGGTGGGGGGCGTAAGCTTGGATGGTCTCAAATCATGCTTACTTTTACGAGTTTTTTTCTAAAGAAAATAAAAACACTCGGAGCATTTTCCGTTTGAGGGCTTTATTATTTATAGTTGCAATAACATTGTACAATTTTTTTAATTGAAATTTATAGCAAAATGGCTCCGTGGCGCATATAAGTAGCAAACGACTTCGTACTCGAGGGCTTTTGCGATGCCGCATTTCCTGACATCACTGTTCAACTTGTAATAGATAGTAAAAATTTTTGGACTTAAAAACACCTTTTCGGGTTTGACTTCGTAGTCCAAATGTTAAACACAAATTTTTTTTTCGAATATAGACGATTATGAACAAAAGCTTTCATTTTTCAACCGTGAAACAGTTGACAAAAGTTGTATGAATAAATTTTCGGACTGAAATTCAAAAGTCTAACTACGAACTCGAATCGATAAACAAGTTTTAGAGTTTGTGTCAAAATTTCAAGTCGAGCAGATAAAAATTGACCGAGGATCTTGTACCACCGGTTTGAAAATCTTATCGTTCGCTACTTGTAAGCGCCATGCTACCATTTTGTTATTTATTTCAATTCAAGAATCCCAAAATGTTCTTGAAACTATAAACAATAAAGCCCTCGAACTCAAATTGTTTCAAATGTTTACATTTTTTTTTTTTTAAACTCCTAAAAATATGTACAATATTATTGTAGACCATCCAAGCTGCGTCCCCCGTCTTAGACAATTTGACGTTGGGTGGAAAGCCATCCCATTTTTGACAAAAATTCGTATAGTTTTTTTAGACGCGAAAGACGTGTAAAGAGAGGAAACATCATTGATTGTGCATCGGTGAAAACGCACAACAGTAATCGTTATCTTTTCTCGACTTGTCGACGCGACCGTGAGTATATACATAGGTGTATACCAATCCTAGTCATGAATGAAATACACTCATTGTCAGGTGCCTGCAACGACGTCTACAAGGTGCAGCAGCCCAGACACGCCTTCGCTTTACGACTCAATAACTATAGCAAATATGTATACACAGAGCATAGTACATGCATTATACACCTACCGTAAAGAATAACAAAGCGGTTTCCACTTTACTTTTGGGCACTTGAGCGCCGAGAGTTTGAATGAGCTGCGTGCATAATGCAATAAAGAGACCCGGGGACGAATCCCGAGGAGACTTTAGTCGAACCCCAGCTGGCCGTGGCGAATTCGCCGCGGCCGCACCGCCGCCGCCTTCCTTTCGCGTTCGGATGCTGAATTATACCCCGCAGTGCGAAACTAAACACTGCGTATAGTCGATCATAGGCGAAGCCTGGAACCCTCCCCTGCTCCGGTTCATACGTCGTGTTATGACCGTTATTATAATAATTATTAGCCAGGGGGATACAAGTTGCCCGATGTTGTACATCACGCATACATGTAGGTACCTAATGTGATCCGGTGTCGAGGGGGTTGCCGATCTGCCGTCGCCGCTGCTGCGGGGCAAACGTGACATTGCGTGAACCTCGCCTCGTTGCTCTCGACGTCGACACAATGCGATACCGCGTGTCGCGCTTGCATCTGGCGGATCGTATTCATTTCGCATTATGCAATGCAACGCGTAACGCGCGCGTCTGTGTGCGTATGTGCGTACGTACTATGACGGCAAACCGAAAGCCCGCATGCGATGTTTCGACGCTCCCACGTACGTAACTGATTGATCGCGTCACGTCATTCGACTTCAATGACGCCAATTTTGCATAGGTATTGTGCAAGGTGTAGACTCTACGCACCGAAGGATACCTACATCGGTGTGGGTGCTGTGCGAATACTGATTATTGCTGAAGAGAATTTGTTGCGTATAATATAATAATAATTCTTACGCACTGCACAGTTTTTTAAGACACAAGATTCTGCTAATTCTGTAGAAACTGCGTGACTTTTCGCACTGTGTTAGGCTTGTTCGTTCCATCTATTTCTTCTGGTCGAGAACGTAACATTCTTCGTTTTTTAGTTAATTTTATTGACGGTTGTTATGTTCTCTAGTAAATATCTGAAACGCTTGGGGATTTCTTTTTCTTTTACAATTACTCCGCTTGATCGTCGTGACCTGAGCAGCTCGGGATGTTGCAAGAATACATTTCTGCGTCCGTTATAATCCCATCTTTGATTTCGAATTGGTCTTTGTAGAAATCATCGAAGCGTGCTGGTGCGATATTCGAATGCCTAGTGTATAGGATATACATATCGTAGAGTTATATGTACCATAGCGAGAAAGGCGTAGATTACAATTAAGTTATTAGAAGTGCACGCGTGATGATATATCACGGTAAATCATTAGAAGAGATAGATAATTTATACCGTTAACTCAACGGTAACGAATATGATTGGCCAATGTCTTTTTGCATCAACACTTCCATACGTCACGTTTAGAGCTAACCGCTCCGTTCACGGTAGATCGCATCGGTTTTAACGCATCGACTCGGGGACGGTATAAGCCATGGAAATATCAAAACCAGCATCAACTGTATAATACAATAAAGAAACTCTGCAAAGTGAAAGATGTCGCAAGAGACGGGATTATTAGCGTCGAGCGGCTACGATCATTAGTCGACGTTTCTCCCACCAGATGAACCATCTGGACTCCCGCGATTTAGGTACCTGTCGTACGTTTTCAAGAAAGGTAAAAAGTTATCAGGAATTCTCAGACTGTATCTATGATGTTCGGTGTATACTTGGAGTGTGTCGCGAGTAACTGCGGTGGGATCTTCCCTCGGTGCGTTTACCGATTCATCGTGACATCGACATGCCTCATTTGGCCCGGTCAATGGAGTCAAAGGAGGCCGTATAGTTACGGGTCGTTATCCGTAACCGAGCGAATCCCCAGCGGATGCGGAGGACCCCGTTTATCGAGCTTACACGCCTAGGAGTTTTGGCGCTCCACAGGTCCTCGAAATATGGGCTTCTTCTAGTCAATTGCGATCCTCGATCAACGCAATTCGCATCAAACGCGCAATAAACTCGACTTAGAGCCCCTCGGCGATTTTATTTCATCTCTCTCTCTCTCTCTCTCTCTCTCTCTCTCTCTCTCTCTCTCTCTCTCTCTCTCTCTCTCTCTCTCTCTCTCTCTCTCTCTCTCTCTCTCTCTCTCTCTCTCTCTCTCTCTCTCTCTCTCTCTTTCTCTCCGCATCGACGTACGTATACGAACATCAGAATCGCGTCAGCGTTTTTGCCAACAGGTAAGAGTCCATGGGTGTAGGTACCCCAGGGTGTGGAAAAAAAATAAAAAAATTTGGTTTTTTTCAAACGCGCATCAAAATTTTTATAAACCATCTCAAATAGAATATCTCATACACGTATGAGCTCTTAATATTGATATTTAGAGATGCCTATTTTATTTTTTCCATTTTCCATTTGAATAACACGTAAAGAGAGTCGGAAAATATTTGAATTATTTTCTCGGTAACGGCTTGACTTATAAACTATCTAAATACAGATTATTATTGGAAATTTCACGCTCTGTAAAAAAGTACTGAGATGGAATTTTCCTAACTCTAGAGAAATGTTCTAAGAGACATTCGCCTATAAACGTTGAGTCATCTTGAATACTTCTTGATCGGTGAGAGTTAAGAAAATTCTACCTTAGTACTTTTTTGACAATGAGATATTCTACTCGAGACGCTCTACCGAAATTTTGATGCGCGTTTGATGAAAAAAAAATCTTCTTTTTTTTGTGGCACGCCCCAAGGTACCCACTAACCCGCCTTCGTTATTTATACCTATAAATATGTTTCGTTTTCCGGTGCGAGAACTCAATGCAGCCATTGAGGAATCGAACCTCCTCTCCTTCTTCGCATCACGAGGTGCAACCATATTGATGCTGCGAAAGGGAAGAGCGTGCCACAGTTGATACAGACAATGAGGATGACCCTTGGAGAAGTGCTAGAGTCTCCTGACAACAACCGTCGCTCCCTATTCCTGGGGCATTTCGATTCGAAATTATAGACGTACGTACGCAGTGTGGAGGCGCAGCGAACGCCGAATCTGCAACTTCTCAATGGACAAACTCGGACAATCAGTGCTTCCACATTATGCTTTACACTGTTCGTCGTGTGCCGGTCAATAACGATCGTGGCTTCGGTTACATGCATTTACCAACACCGCGACAGAGCGTGTAAGGTACAGAGAAATGCGTACCTTATATACCTGAGCATCGATCGCCGACAAACAGGTATATAACATGTGTAGTAGACAATACACGTGTTGCAAATATAGACAAGTGTACGGGATCTCAAAAATCTTGCCATTCTTGTCAAAGGCAAATTTTCACTCTCTTACTTTGCCGAGTCACACAGTTCAAGGCGCGTATTACACCTACACCCTACATTTAGACTCAATTTGTAACCCAGAGTATTAAGAAATTTGTCTCTAACTAAGCATAGTGTAAAGTTGTTGTACACTTTGGCAATAGTTTGACTTGTCCCAATTGTCTGTTTTCCTTTCTTTTTTTAACATCACTTTCCTTGTACTTGAAGAACGAGAAGAAGGGATCGAACGCCTTGGAACAGTTTTGATACCGGTTACACGGGTACGCTGCGGAGATAAAATGTAACAAACGGCCAGTGTCACGATGGCCGAGTGAAGATATCCGGCCGATCCTCCGGGTCGCCGTAGCTCGGAATATAATCCGTTCCTTAAGTTTCCGCCAGCTCATGAAACGGCAATCCGTTACCGGTCGGCGCTTTTGTATAATAATATCGAAGGCCAGGAATTGATAGAGAGGGATCTTTGTTCGTCGCGCGATCTAGCCGCCAGATGTGACAAACCCCTAATGAGTATTGATGCTGCGATCCTTATAATTCTCGTATCCGATACCTCGGTCAGTCATCCCACGGCTCTCTTCAACCGCAATCATGCACCCATGGTGCAAGGAGACAAGGTGTGCTCTAAACGGAGATGCGCGGTAGCAAACTCACCCGAACCCCACATGACGAAAATTCCGTTTCTGTTGCAAAGAGCACAACGTAACCTCTGCAATCAATTGTTTGACACTCGAATGTTATTTCCCCATCAAATAAGCTTCGGTGGACGTAAGAATGACCGGCTGTTTTATAGCTTTTGAAAACAGTGCTCAAAACGACGTCATGTACCTAGCTGGTCTCTGGTGAATCCATAATCGTACGTAGAATTTTCTCGTTCTTTTCGTCTTTATCCACGATAAACTAGAGCGATATTTCCCGTAATAGTACAAGCAAAACATTCACTTCAACCTTGCCCTTCTTTTATATATTCATCTTCTTGTTTTGCTTCGTTCTTCATTTTTAACATCGGAGTCGCATCGAAGGGTTTTGAGGGTTAAGGGGCGGCGGGTACGGATCAAGTGGCGTTTTCACAGCGGTCCGCGTATTATATGTATATAAATCGTATCGACAAAAAGGAGGCCTGCAGCCTCTTTAAATTGGTGTGCCGCGTGTGGGTGAGAGAGAACGATCCACGCGTAGCGCTAGGCAACCTACCGCGAGATGACGGCGGCGGAGTTCAAAGGCGAATGGCATCTATCAAACCGCCGCCTCAATGCCGAGAGAGAGCCTACGAATCGTGCACCCTTCTTCTCGACATCCTCATCCTCTGGTTTGCAGGCGCTGCACTCTTTACCAACATTAGAGGCTGACGTTTGGTACATCATACGTGTATCAAGTACTTTGCCGTGTAATGTGGAGGGGTCATTCGAACGCTGCACTAATGAGGGAAGATTTAAACGTTTTTAACAATAACACACCTGCGTGTAAGGTAGTTTTGTAAGAATAATTATGCGCGCACAGAACGAGTTACGCCTTTTTCCTTGCCATTTCATGTGGTAGATGAATAAATAATTAAATAATAATATTCCTTTATTTTTAAATTCTATGAGAGAACGGTATTTGGAAATTATTCACAAAAACAGTAAGTTTTCTGGAGTAACTTAATCATCGAAAATTAACATCCGTCTACAATTTGGGAGTCGAATATTCAGCATAACCATTTGATCTGAAACTAAGGTGCGATGAAATTCTGATAACCAACCAAATTCACCAACCAAAGAATTGCAAATTAGGAAGAGATATGAAAGAAAATCTAAGACCTAAGGAGAATCTGCTTCCATTATTTATTCTGTTATCACGTCCGTACTTCGTTGAAAATATGTATTAATTGCAGCAGCTCTAAAATTTTCGTTCATCTGAAATCGGACGAACTATTTGATTCCCTTTTACGGATAAGAAGAAGAAGAAGATTTTTAAGAAAAAATTAACAATCCCAAAATTTTGGACCACCCTACACGTCGAGTACACCGTGTATAATAAGGAAGCAAGATCGCGTCTTGGGGGCAGCGCGGGCGATCATTACGCGTCTTTTTTTCAATTGGTTACGCAGGGTCTCGTGTACCACACAAGTGTAATAATAAACCGCCGAACCGGAGCCCTAGAAGGCGCGATCATCCACAGAATCCTTTTGACTCGCACCCGCGACACCGCTGCACTTATGCAGGTCCATGTCCCTCCGTATGCGCGCGGTCTGCCTTGTGCTCTTTGATTTTCTCTCTCTCTCTCTCTCTCTCTCTCTCTCCTTTTACCGGTGAATAAGGACGTAGTGACCCCAGAATCGTTAAAGTTAACTTTAATTGGGCTATGACTAGGCTAACATTGATTGCATTGATGCTCTGACTTTCATCTCTAATCCCCCTGGTGAAGCTTTGCGTGTCGCCGCTTGCCGCTGCAAAGCACCCCGGCACTCTTGGCATCCGTAAGATAGGATGGGTGGTAGCTGGAATCAAGGAGGGAGGAATTATTTTTAATTAATGCGACCTTAAAGGACTCGCGGCAACTCGCGAAACAAACTTCCCATGCCGCAAATCGCATCTCCGTAATTTACGTTCGTTCGTTACTGTAAGCTTTTCACTTTCCCTTTGGTGCTTGGTATTGTTCGTTACGCTTGTTTGTTTCTTTTCTTTTCTTCTCTTTCTTTTCTCCGCAAACAAGATCAAACGGGGCCATGATCTTTGTTTCGAAAGGACCGCGCTCTGATCTATTGTAACAACTTTTCCTCATTGTACTCCTGAAGCGTTTCGCCATTCTTCGTTGTATTCCCAAGAACCGACACCTTAGAGCTCCTTCTCGAAATGCAACGGTCAGTCGGTGAGATTCGAATTGGTCAAAGAAGATTATACGTATCCAAATATCCAAATCCAGAATTTAACGAGGGTAAAAGCAGGCGCCCGGACCCAAGTGTCGATCATTCCCTTTCAGCTTATGGATCTTTCCTGCCTCGGGCCCACGCCTTGTATAACCAATGCAAACAACACTCGGACCTCTACTCTTGACCCTGGATTCATTACACTTAACAAGGACTTATTACTAGAAAAGGATTACTCCGACTCAGCCTGTATTTAAAGTATTTATCCGGAGGTATGCTACTGTTCGTCGTGAACCCGGAACTTTTCTCGAAACCAACCTTCTCTCTGCGCATCTCTGCTGCAGGTAGACGAAGAAGAAGCGGAAGATTCACAAATTCTATAATTGGCTGAAAACATACTTTTGGACTTTGGAAAATTTTTCAGCGCGATATTCAACAGCGTGGTATAAACGGTTTATTTAAAAAATTATCCGACTTTTTCCGTTACATATACATATACTAAACTGTTTGTTGGGTAAAATTGACAATTTTTCCAGCTCTCGATCACCCAATTGTAAAATCCAGTTACAGCGGATGGAGTCAAGCTTTGATTTACAGTTTCTTAGACGTATAAAAAGCGTAAAGTGTACCCAAGTATAGAAAATTTCTTTGGTTTTCCAATAGGTTATTATTTTTTCAGTAAAACATGACCGCGCGCTGAAAAAAAACTAAGTTTTCAAGTTGGAATATATTCCGAAATTTCGTAGATCTGAATGCAAAAAATTACGGAAACAACGGTTCGTAAAACATGACTTTTAATAAGCGTTGAAAAAAGAACAACTACAATCCAGCAAATTGAGTACAACTCTGAAATAGGCGAGTTTGTGGAATAAGAACATAACGTTTTGCTTGATTACACTCCACAGAATTTCAGAAATTCATTGCCGTTGATAAATAACGATTTTTTCTAAAAAATGTCAATCAATAACTTCTCGCAAGCTTATTGTTAGCCGCAATAAATAAAACGACGATAGAATCGACGACGTTGGCTTATCAGAAGTGTAACCGTTTTTCTGAAAATACATTTCAAATTTCTCTCAGCCTTGACTGTAACAGATAAAGCGACGTCACAAGGGGGGTGATAATCCGTCGACGATAAGGTACGACTACTTTGAAAAGTGAAAGGTTAGGTCAGGGACAAATATCCAAGGGGGTTGACACTAAGACGAGCCGGTCATAATTACCTCACAGGGATTTCAGGTTATACCTCAGCTAGTGACGTCTACCTACCTGCGGTCCTCGGCGCGATCTTCCGGAGCACGTGCCAAGTCCGTCACCCCCGACGCGTCGATTCATCCGTAGCGTGTGTGAATCGCCCCCCTACACCCCACTTTACCCCCCCCCCCCCCCCCCCCACCCAGCATCGCTCGTCCCTTTCGCGCTCTGCCCTGCGGGCACAATCGACTTGTTACTCTGGTCATGCAATTATATTTACGCGCACACAGGTCTTGCCCCACAAAGTGCCGGCCCTGGGCTTAGGACGTGGTCCTAATTAGGCTATTCAGAAATTATCAACCGGTAATTATTTCGTGGATATGATCGTTACACGTCCGCACGTCTATATGTATCTATATGTATTCCTGCGTGTACCGTGTATGTTATATGTACATAACGTCCGTTCCGATGTCCGAGATTATTTACACGCGCGTGTATTGCCTTTGTACGGGGCTATCATAGGTGGTATAACCACTCTACGTGATACCTGTGTATATGATACGTATGCAGTCGACGGACATCGTCTAATTATACGTATATGTACGGTAACTTCAATCAGAGATTGTTCAATTATACAGGAGTGTCTGTAACACAGTGCCTACGTACCTACGTGTAATCAATTTGCCACTCTGTACTCGGACACGCGAGTATCTCAATCATGTACGGCGACCACTGCAATTATATGGACCCTGCGGGAAGATCGCGTTGGTCTGCAGAATGCAAGCTTGTAATCATCGGCGTGTTATTAATTGTGCGTTTGCTAGATGGATTTTTTGTTGTAAAATATTTGAGAAAAAAAAGAAAAAACTCGGTATTTAGAAAACGCACTGAGGTCACGTGCCAGGTTTCAATTTATATCTGAAAACGTAACTGGACGTCGGAATTTTCTTTAAATTGCCAGTCTTCGGATCATTCACAGTGTACGTGTATAATTGTACGTGCTAAATTAATCCATTCTTTGCTGGCTGTCTTTAGATTCGATTCGCTGCCGCATCGCAGAATTCGCCAAGTATTATCTTGTCTGTGTAAACAATGATCCGCAAATGGGAAAGTATAACGGCAAAAAAAAAAAGAAAACTCATCTCACACACGTGTTTGAAGTAGATTATTCAAAGATAATCGAGTTGCATTTCTTTCTCTCCGTTAAAACTGAATTCCACCGTTTATAATATCCCCTAACATCCTACAGTTCGACGTACGTGTATATAAAAAGTGTATTTTTCCAATCCGTTGTACGGAGAAGCTTTAAAATATCTCACTCACGAATGAAAAGAAAGAATACGAACCAAACAAATCCGTCGCGAAACTTTCCAATAATTATCGCATATGTATGTGGCGAGTATAAAATCCTGAGAACAAATTAAACCCGCAGCAGCTTAATTTCTCCACCCCGATTCGGTTTCGCGAATCATCGATGTACCTACGGCATAACGATCGCAGGTACATAGCGAAAATTTCTCTCTCGTTTCGTCGTAACGCCATAGATCGCGATCGATAAAACTCGATACGATCCATCAAGATCGAGAGCATCGTCGCCGTTCCACTCGCCAATTTGGCATCGGCATCTCCGGGTGTAGAATCGCGATCGAACGCCTCGGCCGGCGGTGATGATGGATGAGGGGGCGGTCAGTTTACCGGAGTCGGACATGATCGGCGACGGACGGGGTGGTCCGCTCATCCTCGAGGAACTCTCTCCTACGGCGTATATCGCGCGCTGCGCCAACCCCTGTCACCGGTTGACCGATCAGCTTGTCATCCGCCCCGGACGCGGACGAACGAAGACTCTCGGCACCGTCGCTCTCCGTCCCTATCCCCTGAAACACCCGAAGTCTCCGCTGCACGGGCCGACAGCCGCTGTGTTTCAACTTTGGAGAAGAGCGCGTCTCTCTCTCGGCGACGATGTACGTGTCGCTGATTTTTTTTTTTTTTTGTTTTTTTCTTTTATTCATTTTTATTTTTCCTTTATTTCGATCTCTTCTCGCAAAGTGTGGCAAGTCGGATTGATAAACGATCGAGGAACCGAATAAACTGAACGTGCGGGAAAATTATTGTATTATAGTACGTGGATAATTGATCGTTCGAGATTTTTTCTTTTTTTTTTTTTTTTCTTTTTGTAAACTTTCGGGGATTTTATCGCGAATGACGGTATAGGAGCCATTTTTGCCACTTTCGAGGCGGAAACCTGGAACATCTGGAATAGTCGTAAAGATTTTGAGGTCTTTTGTCGAGGTTCTGGAATGATGGTTATTTGAAATTGTTAAGTTTTGTACTCGTTCGGATGTATAACAGTTTGTGAGCGAGACACTTGGCGTGTCTCACTATATCTGTTTATAAGGCGTGATTCAATTTTTAATGAAAGGCTTAAATATCGTGAAAAGTCTGAAACTGATAAGAGTTGGCAGCCAAGTGTAAAAGTTTTGAAAGAAAGATTTGAAAGAAAATTGTTGAAAAACAAAAATGGATAAATTAAAAAAAAAAACAACATTTAAACCGGGCAAAATATTATCGTACATTCGGAAAAAGTATATGTTTGTCGGTAAAACATTTAAAATCTATTTATTTTCGGTTGTACCGGAAGTTCAAATTGAACTAGACATGGCAGATTTCATCCGCATCGCATTTCGCGTTGTAAAATCTTGGTAAGTTTTACAAATTGTATCATCGAGCCGTTTCCGAGATCATTGCGGGAGTTTATCGGACAAACCGATAGACCGAGATTATTCTAAAAACCTGTTTTTCGGATTCTCGAATACGCGCGAATACGTGGAAATTCGTTAAAATTAGAAAAAAGTAATTTTCCACCGAAACCAATACTTTTCATACATTACATACACAAAAGTAAAAAGTCACAAAGATCGACGCATTTCTACGACGATACGTTCGCCTTTTCATCGGAGAATACATACTGCGCGTCACGCGTAATATTCCTACAAAAGATCAAATGCACAAGAAATCGTATCTAGCACGGGGCGTGCAGTGGAATCTTTTACACCTATACACCCGTCCGTATACGTACATGCATATGTACAACGTATACGAGAATTCCTCACCGCTGCAGGTGTCATTGTCGAAACGATTCAATCGACTTGGAAGCAGCGAAGCGACTGGGGTAGTTTTGGGGGCGGGGGTGTTTAGCGATGACTCTCCCATCCAGTTTCGAGTTCGCTCGAGCCGTGTAATTTGATACGCAATACGGTGTGGGATTCCTTTCGTTTCAATTCCAGCCTCCTCGGACTGAGAGGCATGAAAAAAAAAGTTATGATACCACGTAGAAAAACAATAGAACTGAATGAAAAAAAAATAAATAAAATAAAAAAAAAACATGGAACAACAATAAAGACGCGGTCATCGCGTGGCATCGCCGAGGATGATCCTTCTGGTCCAAGTTTCGAAGTTGGCGCGTATCTTCTTCAAGGGTTTCGGTGCGTCTTCGAAGCTGCCGCAAACGCAGCAGGTAAAAACCAACGCCGCACGGACACACGCTGGGCGGCTGTCCGTTATTTGGATGACTTTCGTAACCCGTAAGACAGCGCCGCTGATTTGAAAAGAGAACGGTAGCTAGCCGCACCGCGGAGCGGGCTTCTTGTACCTTCTGTATTGTATGTACCTTTTAACGCGCGCTTGTGTGTGTGTGCGTGCGTGTGTTGGGCCAAGGCTCCATCCAGACTCCCGATCGTTCGTTCGCCTCCTCCGGGAGATTATACCAGATCAACGGCGTCTATCCAGCTCGCGTTGAACATCATTCCGTAGGACGTTCGGAGTGTGACGTTTGGAATGCTTTGCGGCGAGTATCCCGCTGCGAAACAACCGCCCGCGCATCGCCGCACGCCGCGGCATCCCCGTCGGCACAACACGGCATGCGTATTGAGCAACGCGCCTGATTTTATTTGATTGCATACAAATTTCTGGCATCAGATCGTGGAATAGTTTTGCATCATTACTCGATTAATTAGTTTTCAGATATTGGAACGCACAGAATGTTCTTTTCATCGAGTTTTATGGAGATATCCGTTTAAAGTTTATCAGTCTTTTGACAAATGTAAGAACAACAAGGAAATACGATACGTTTCTTTGGGCAAATATTTATTTCTGTTTCGTTACACAATGTTATAGATGCGAGTACAGTTTGCAGACTCTTCGAATTCGATAATGAACCTATGATATACGAAAAATGATGGACGTACGACATAAGAATGCGGTGCATTGAAGGGGTGATTAAATTTACAGCAAAATTTAAACTTCGAGAAATTTATAGAGGTACCTCGTTTCATAATTCTGCCACCGCGTATATTTTCCGTCATTGTCCCAGGCTCTGGTATGTTTTACCTTTTTAACTGTCACTTGTTCCTCGGTGATCGCCCTCGTTTATGGTGTTCGTCGCTTCTTTTCTTCGTTTCTGCGTTTTTCTTACCTACACACGATCCTTAATTAAGATCGTTTTCAAGAATATTTATCCGAGGTCAAATGTATAAGTTTTCTTCAAACGGGCTTCCGTTGCGTATTCCTTCGGTTTCTCGAATGATTTCTATGCCATTAGGTACAAGGTAAAGCTAATAGCTCTCCGAGATCGGAAGAAAAAACGCAACGTTACGAGCAAACGATGGACCAATATATGGCGCGTATAATAAAAGCACGGACCGCGTACAAACAAATCGTATACAACAAACTGTATAATAAGAAATGGGTAATTGAAAAGATTCCAAACAAACAGACAGTGGACTGCGGCAGGGAAGGAGGGAGGGTGGGTTTAAAAGCCAAATTCATTCGAGTATAAAGTTTAAATTAGTCGTCTCGGTTACTCAAAGATCAGGATTTCAATGGGGCGGTGATGCAGTCTGCAGGAAGGTGTAGTGTACAGGTATACGTGTAGCTGTATAATAAGAAGATGCAGGGCGGGTGCCGCTTCGGTTTATACATAAAGATAGATATAGATATAGATATAGATATAGACGTAGATATGTATGTATACATATACCTATATATCCCAGAGGCGGCGTACTAGTCGGCGGCTCGTAGAAAGGTGATCTCTCAAGACGGTAGCCAGCTTTTGCCTAGGGGATGACACCGTTGTCAAGGATTTTTCTTTGTGGCCGGAAAGCCGCATGCTATAGACTTTACGCATACATGGATGTATATGCGTGTAACGTGTATTATACAGATGAACTTTTGTACGTTTGTAATACGTTGTACGCACGCCAAGGATTCTTGCTTCTCCAAACTCTTCGCAGCGGTGTTTGGGTTATACTCTGTATACGCATCGTAATCAAGATTTTGTGGAAATTTTTCGAAACGCGGAATAATTTATATACAAGCTTTTATATACAATTGTATCGATTCTTCTGGGTTGAACTTTGATAAGGAAAGTTTGAAATTTAAAATGGTGGTAGGTACGATGCGGCATCCATTCGCGATTGATGATTCAATTTCCGAATGACTTCTTTCTTTGAGTATGTTGGTCTGCGTTATATGTGGTCTTACTTGGGTAATTGTTTTCGGATTATAAGCAAGGAAGATTTTATGTAAATGAATTCCTGTTATTATCTACCAATGATTAATCAATCTTGTATTATTCGTTCGAGAATGAATAGCAGTTGATTAAGCTCATTTTTCAGCAACATGAAGTAAAGTTTTCGCTGGATGGAAAACAATGCCGTGAAGTAAATTATTCGAAAAATCAATCCACAATGTTTCGATATCTTTATAGCGAAGTATACGATTAATTTAAAATCTCAGTTTTTTCCAGTCCTTTAGAATATTCATCAAAGTGTTTTAAAAAAAATTTACTTTGGTACAAAATATCGACGCAAATTAATTTACGTATTTGCGAAATATATAATTATTCGGTGTATCGAATTTCGACTAATTCTCAGACAGTGAATTCTAAATTCAGAATTCGAAAGAGAAACCCACTTCTTTAAAACGCGAATCATATTTTGATTTCAGCTCCATTTTTGGGCCGTCTGTCACACACTTCATCGACCGTCAAAATGCAAACCAGCAACAGCAGCAGCAGCATTCGAGGGACAAAATTTTGCCATCCAGGGATCGTCCTCGTTGCCATTGCTGTTGCCGTGGCTGCGGCAGCAGCGGGCTTCGCAGGATTGTCGGAACTCCTGGTTTACCACGGCCGGTTGCGATGGTTGCGTCCGATAGGAGTCCGCTATAAGCCGACTAGGAATGCGACCACCGTCTAACCCGAGAGGAGACGAGGAGAGGAGAGGAGAGGAGACGCACACACCCATCAGTATACTCGGATGATGTGGAGATGACGAGACGACCTCGCGGACTGAAGTGGAACCAGATTTCCACGGGTCGCGGTGCCCTTTGTCACCGTCATCCGCGGCGCCCACCGTCGTCGCGACGCCTCTGACGCCCTCAGGTATAGGCTGCGGGTTACCGCACCACGCGAGTCTTGTTCTAATCTCTTCATGCTACGGCAAAATGAGCAACACAATTATTAGATGTATCTTTAACATGTATACAGTGTACATACTAAAGAATATTATCGTAATTAGATACGATACATGTATTAATATGATGGTATGGAGCGGTGTGATGCAAAAATCGCCGTGCAAACGGGAAAGAATCGGTAACTGCGAATGAGAAGCGTGAAAATTTGCTGTTAAAAATATTGGCAATCTTTGTACGATTGAAATAACGGTGGCATTACAGGTTTTACGATGATATGCGATTCGAACACTTTTCGACAATATTATTGTATTGTAACATTCTATAACTATGACGGCAGTTTTCGGAAAAACGCTCACATCTGTTGTCTGAAAGAAAATTCTTCAATTTTTCGTAATTTTACCGCGGTATTAAATATAAGTTAGTTATTCAATATTTCAGTAAATCATTGCAATATTTCGAATCCACGATTCAACTCGGCTCGTACGTTTTACAGCATCGAGTACCGAGACAAAATCGAGAGGCGTATCTGAAAAAGTGAGATACGCGTCGTACGTTCCTCTATTCTCTGTACGAAAGCGACGAGGGAAAGATTTGCTTTGAAAATCGTGCGTATCGTCGCGTAGCGAGTGGAGTGGCAGTCGGCAAAGCGGAAAGGTGTATAATGTATATCGTACAGGTATACGTATAAGATCAAAGGCAGGCGATATAATCCTGGCAAATTGTGTCGGCAAACAGTTTCATTGTTGATTCGGCTAAACGGCGTATAGCCGGTATATACGGTGAGTTTTTCAATTTACGTGACGCCGCCTTTTCTGAAAAGTAACGTACACCGTTGAGTGCGAGGACGCGACGACGGCATTGTAACGCTGTGCGGTGACCGTCCGTAAGACGCTACGCGGACGTTGCGTTTTGGCTGCATCCGGGTATTGTGCGCGATCGGACCTTGGCGGCGTCGAGGACAATCTTCAATGCAATTCTACCACCAATAGCTTCAATAATATCGGGGATGGATACAACCTTGCCGCGGCCCGCAATCTTTTCGCCAAGTAAGCGCGTTATTCGGAGCGCCAACGCAAGCGAAAACGGTGTCGTTGCTTCTTAGGCGAGGGATTAGGGCTGTAAGGCTGCTCTGCCCGCCTTTGCTTTTATTTTGCCGGCGCTGCAACAGTGCGGCTATACGCACGTATACATATATCTATGGTATATTCACCATAGGTACACGCACCCATACCGCATCCACCTATATCTCTTATACCTAGGTATGCAGGGTGTATTCCTTGCGGTGCTCTTTGCTTTCGTGAAAGTGCCGGTTTCAGTTTAGAGAACTACCCCGTAGGACCAACCCCTCCCCACCCCTCCCCCCCCCCCCCCCCCTGCCTTGCTGGCTTACACCGCCACAATACCTGCAATTTGTCCAATGAACGCGCCGAGCGTTCATCCCCTAACCTTTGTGCATGGCCGGCGTTCGGCTCTTTCTCCATAGGAGAGTATAGACATGCAGCGGTATCACCGACTCGCATTCTTTGGGATAAGACTTTCGGGGGCGGGGTTGAAGTTCCGAAAGCGCCTAATTCCGAATTATTTGCCGGCGGAACTTGAAGTAAAGAAATCAAAATAAAGAAGAAACGACAAGGTTTCGATGAGTCGGAAAGCCGACGGCTCGATGTTCCGGAATGCAAGATTCCGAAAATTCAAGTTAAAAAATATAGCATAAAAAAATCAGGAAAACCTAAAGTCAGCATGATCAGAATTCCGAACGTAAAAATATTGAGAATGCAAAACAAAGAAAGATCAAAGTGGTGAAATTTCAAATCAGAAATTCACGGAACTGAAAATCTTGGATCATTCAAAATTTCGATGGTTCAGATTTTCAAATTTTCTCATTTTCGCACCTTTGGAGCCTTGTCTTTCCGGATTTTCGCCCTTTCGGAACTTTGAGCGTCGGGTTTCGAACCGTTCGAAACTTCGATGTTTCGTGAGTTTGATTTGTTAACTTCAAGTTTCGCCACCAAAGAATTCTGAATTCGCACTTTGGGAACTTTTCAAGTTCGGAATTTCAACCATGTCCCGAATTGGCGCAGCGATGAGTACATGGTTTGTAATTTAGATTGAATCCGTGTTTTTCCGTGTGCATCTATGCAATATAAGAATTATGGTTTTGTCTTTTTCATATCTGCACGACTTTAAGTTCCATGCATCGTGTCATTTTGTCAAACAATCCAGCTTCGAATCCCAGTGAAAACTACCGAAATTCAAATAAAAGATAATGTCGAACGAAATATTGGCTGAAACAGAATAAATTATTTATTAAACTTTTTTTAAGCACTCTTTCATGAAACGAACGCAATTTTTATTTCAAGCATATCAGGTATAGTAAACAAAAATTTTTTTCCAACGTAACGAATCTTTATTAAATTGTACGGCAATACAAAAGTTTGCTTGATTCCAATCGATGAAACTTTTCTCCGAATGATTTAAGAGGTAATTCATTTTCATGCCAACGATTCATTTCAATACAATTACAGCAGAGATCGAGATCTTATTATGCATGCTGTATATAAAAATGGATGTCACTAGTATCTATTATAGCTATCTTTAGTTGAAAAGTATCCTCTTCACTGTAGTTAATACATTCCAAGCAAAAGCACCAAAATATACATTATGCTGCGAGAATCATGCGGTGCAAGGGAAGCTTAGTTTTCAAATATCTTACATGGGATTATGTATTTCGCAAGCATTGTAGGATGACGTCTACAGTGATTAATACAGTTGGGGCTGATCCGAAGAACGGCCAACTTTCTAAATCATTCGTTTAAAACTATTCCGGATTTCTAAGAACTGACTATCATACACCTAGTTTTTATACGTAAATGCATTGCCGACATTGAATTTATGCACGAAAATCTACTCATCCGTCAAAATTGAAAGAAAGCTGCTGCCACAGTCCGCAGACGTCGTACATGCATCACGTCTTACAAACTCGTGGCAGTAGTTCAAGCAGCGTATAGGTCAGCCTCGCAGTCCTACACGTGAAGTATAAGCGAACAACGCGGCTGATCCCAAAGCTGAGAAATTTCACGTCATTCTACTCGGCATAGAATAATTAGTCAGAATAAGTGAAAAGGTTCAAGATACTTGCCAACAGCGGTGCGTATCTAATTATTACATTTTTTGAGCTCTGACTGGTTAAGAGGGTCGTCTAGCACGAAGGTTGTTTTTTTAGGTATTTTTTACAGACAAACCATGGAAATAAAATTTCTCATAATTTTCACATTATATTCATCGACATTTAAACAAACTTTGTAAACTTCCGCGTTACCGAGAAGATATATTTTCGCGCAGTGTGATCTAATACGTGTTTTTTACTCTTGGTTTTGGGGAGAATGAAGAGTGTGCAATGAGCTGATGACACGGGGAATAGATGGAGAGCGGTTTGGGAGAACAAGCGCGATTATACCAGTCTGGGTACACCACCTGGACTAATGCCTGATGTCGAGAGGTGGGGGGGTGATCATTCGAAATCGGCGACCCGCGAAATGCGACCGCTGCAAGCGGGGTTGGCTCGGGTTTGGGCTAGGTTAGTGGTCCTTCGCATCTACACCGAGGATGCGGTATAACTATACGTGTCCCTATAATACGAAACCTACTCTTAGGTGTAAAACCGTGCTTATAAAAGGCACCCCGGGCATAATGAGCCTCTCCTCGCCGATCCTTCAGGCTCCTCCTATTCATTATATTGTAATACACGCTGCGCGCGGTGCCGAATGGAACAAGATCTGCATCCTACGTTGTATATATTTATATGCGTATGTATACGTATACGCATGTATAAGTTTCGGTGGCCATTTTGGATGTTGTTAATACGGAGCGTCATGTGCATTACACGTTATACGTGAATCATAAAGCTGAGGAAATCAGTTCATTGACCGTGATTATTTGATTTCGCGAAATAGCTTTCCTTCCCTTTGGCGCAGAGAAATTTCTTGCTACGTTTTTTTTCTGTTACAATGTGTGGTAAATAATTTTTAACAATCTATATTATACTATGTCGAAACTGTAATCATTGTGAGATATTTCATTTACGAGTAAGATAAAATTTTTTCCGGAAAATGAAACTGCACGGAAAGAAGGATATTATAGATTTTACATCTCCTGTCGCGTATGTATGGACAGTCCGTTATTCGAGTTAAATTTACAGCAATTTTGGCAAGATTTACAAATCCGATAATAATAGTTACAAAACCAAATAATAAGTGTTATAATACGTTTAGGCGGATCTACCAAAATTGATGTAGATTTGGCTCCAAAAAGGTATCATTCCTTATAGGTATATATTCACCCCACAGATGTAAACTTTCCATTAGGTTTTTTATCGTGTCTAAATGTTTCATAGAATCAAAGAATCTGAAGTTTACACCGCATACATAATACAGGAACTAGAGAAGGTGGCTTTCACCCTGTCACAGCCACAATAATTACCTCGGTTTCAAGTCGCGTAAAAATCGTGTGCTATTTTCCATACGTTCAAACTCATGAACAACCGCATTCTCGCCACAGTGATGAATTATACTTAGGTATACCTACTCAAGGAAGAAGCAACGTTGTGGCGATACGAAAAAGAGGGGAAAAAAAAAAAAACACCAAATCAAACCAAACAAGCAAAACCACCAAGAAAAAAATGATTCGCAGTGCAAGCGTATTCTATTCCATACCGACGCTCTCTCACGCATCCCCCGTTCCGTCTATCGTCTCGTCACACACACACACACACACACACGCACACGTTGTCGATCCACGCGCATGCTACATACTTATAACCTATGGTACACAGCGGAGCAAAGAAGCGGGAAGGGAGTGCATAAAGTGCGTTTAATCCGTGGGGGCTGGGAGAGGCGCGTTGTTGCGGCGCTAGGAGAGGAGGGCGATTGCGGTACCCACTGGTTGCGGCATTGATCAGAGGCGGTACGCTCGCCAGGCCTCCCTCAAGTATTTTTCCGCCACTTTTTGCCCCGCGTAGGGTATCGTATACATTGTGTACGTACACACGTACCTACACACATACACGAGCTTTCCATAATGTTTTATGTACTTTGTGCAACGAGCGGCGGTCGAAAGCCGCGTACCGAAATATACGCGCAAGCTTCGTGCGATATACCTACCGACACACCTTATTGTACCGCAGGCTGCGCGGCGTTGCATCTTTAAACTTGTGTTGGAGAACGGTAGCGGATCTTAGATGTGTTTTGTGTATCAGATACATCGCATTCTGTTAAACGTGTAATATTCTTGTACGATGTATATGTACACGCTTACCGAATAAACGGCCGCGGTAACGCAGGGGGAAAATCTCTCTGTTGAAATTATTACGACGGAAAATCACACAAAGATATGTTGCATGCGGAAAGAATAATAAGAACGCGGTGCAACAAGAAACCGCCGCCAAGCTGCTGCTTCTTGCAGCTGATTTGAAGTTTCTTTATTGTAATATCTCGTACGCGTAACGCGTACGTAATTATTTTACATATAATTACTGCACCGTTAATTTTCACCCTGTGTAGGATAACTGACGGTGTTTACATATGTCGATTCAGCGCAATGCTCGTTTCAATTCGTAAGGTGATGTAACAGTCCTACCCTTACCGACCGAGACAACTTGTCATTCTTTTTTCCATATTAAATAAACATGCGAACGGAAAGGGTTCAAATTTTAACGTAAATCGTCAAAATAATGTGTGGTTTTTTGACACGTGTTACTGTTTCTACATTTCCCGAATTTCAGGTATCAAAAAATGCGTAGCTTGGATACTTTCCGCAATTCCGTAAAAAATGAGAAGTAAAACGTGCCACGATCGTGAGACTGTTTTCATGCAATACCAAGGTCGTTAAACGAACGCTAGTAAATAAAATAATTGCGCAAATAAAATATGCTTTCAAAACGAAGCAGGTTAACAATTTCGTCTTATTAGATGTTGGGGACATCTTTTGAGATACGAAACGACAAATGACTTGTATTATACAGACGCGATACCTGCGATTGAAACAGCGTTGAATACATCTGAAAAAGTCATTCAAAATAAGAAGAGGATAAAAAAAGCCGTGGGCATTATACGTAAAACTGCAACAAACGGAGAAACGGCTTTGAAGTGAAACGAAAAGGGCGTAAACGGAGTCGGCTGGGATCAGAGGCCGAGTCGAGGAATAGTCGGGTGTTTTCAATTATATTGCATCTCTCTTTCGGTGTCTGATTACACCGAGATGTCGGGCTTCCCGGCGTTCTGCGCCGTTTCTCCCTGCGTGCACTTGCCGCTTTGCGCCTCGACTCTTATACGTCGGTTGGCATCTCTATGGGTCACGTGTATTTTTTCTACAGGTATGTGTATATGCATACCTCGTACTGTCCACACTTATAATATGCGTACGCAGATGACTTGCTCGTCTCAGAACAACTCTCGACTCACGTATACGTACAGCAATAAGTATATGCACATATATATTTAATACAGTTCTCTACGTTTCCGGTTGAAATCAGAAAAATATAGTAGAACCTGCACTTACGTAATATGGGTACAGACCTCACTAGGGTTAAAATATTTTATTATACCTTCGCATTATGTGTTTTGGGATACATTTTACTTCTAACACATCGTTATTAATTTATTATTTATATTGCGCTGTAGGAAAATATGAATGAAAAAATATATCGTTACTTGGCCAATGCGGAAGATCAATTGCTGTTATATGCGTTTGTAATTTTAAACGCCAAATTTTACATTATTTTTAATACACTTTTTTGGTAAATTAAAAAATCCGAAACGCGGTCAATTATAGATAAATATATGTATATATATATATATATATATATATATATATATATATATATATATATATATACTTATGTAATCTAAAATTTCTCATGCGTCAAGTTATCTACTACATTATCGTTACAGGTACATATACCTATGTGCTTATACGAACTTGATACGCGTGAAACGATGTTGCTGGGAATTACTTACATGGAATGGTGTAAGCTAATTGTATATACAACATGAGCTGTTGTTATATTCATCAAGAATAGTTGTCGTGTATACGCTGTATTTAAGTATACATACAATAATTGGAATGTGATCGCCCTAATCCCATGCCTTACAATCGCACGAACCTTAACGCTGTTAAAATTGATTGTGAATTTACTACACGTTTACTGTACAAAAGGCTTGTCAATTTACGAAATCAGGTTAAAAATTTACAAATTCTGTACTGCGACGTAAGTTATTATATTATGTATTTGTCTTAAGTTGACAATGAAAATTTTTGGTTTACTACAATTTATTGGAAAAACACAAAAAAAAGTAATTTGAATTTATTTAGTTGCGTCGTTAATTTATTGTATTTGTAAATAGAAAAAACAATTAATGTACGGTGAATTCACTGTTCTGTTTACGAATAAAACTTACAATACAGTGTAGGAAGTTTCATACCGAAATTTTTGAAACACTGAAAATAAGAGAGGCAATTCCACGTGATAAAAATTGAGCCCTGGAAGAATGAAGCCCAGCGCGTTTTAGGTATGCTACGAAGAGTTGAGAGAAAAAAAAGACAAACCTGAAAGCTGCAAAATAAAAACTTAAATTTATTACGTCATTATGTAATTCGGTGATATTTTACACACGAATGATAATTCGCGGGAATTCGATCGTCAACTGATTTCCCTGCACAATAATTATCCGAATTAGCTCGCCTTGAATCTACAGATGCTATTTGATCCGTACTTACCATGCACGGGTGGTCTTATATAGGGCGTTCCGGGAGGCAATCGACCGTAATTCATGCGAGCGTCGCTGTGACTTTGGCCCGAAATTCAAAAACAAGCAAGCTGCACCTAAATCATACAGGTAATACAAATACATGTGTGCGTTGCACAGAATATCCGATTTATTGGTCGACCGCGTTCATACACATAAACCTACCCATGTGTGTAACAATATGTAATATAAATTTATAAGTGTGGCTGGAAAGTAGGTATTTAAATATCACCGCATTGCGTACATAATGTACACCTATGCGATGCACGTAGATGAGTTACACACGCGGTATGTAAATTTGTAGGCCGCGTACCTAACACACACGACGTTAGAAAGGTGGTGTAGGGATCAACCGACTTATACGACTGAAATAAATAAATGAGAAATGTCACTCAAACGTCGGGATGTAATTAGGTGAACATCTATCTACGCGGGCAGTTCTAATCTGGTTATCTCGCAGGATCAGTTTCCCGCCGGGGCCCGATCATCTTCAGACCCCAGTGCAGTTCGGCCCGCCGAGTCCTCTAGCCTAGTCCAGGGTAAAGGCCGATGCCTTGTTTCGAGCCTAGCTGCGCAGCTGTATCCTCTTCTCGCATTCGAACCGCCTCCAAACCCTGAACTCCGCTAATCGCTGTATATACATGCGGGCTGCAGGGTCTACCTACGTTTGACATTGTACCTGTAGATTACCCGAACCACCTTACTCTAAGCAGGTAAATCATCGTATGACCGTGGCTTTGTTTCACACGCACAAAAGGACTCGAAAACTGTGCTACTGATCTTGTCACGTATTAGGTATACAATATGGACTGTGACCGACCGAGATTATTATTATTATTATTATTATTATTGGTATTAACGGGTAGACAGGTACTTTTCTTACCTCTGTAGTATACGGAATGAAGATGTCGTTATTAATCGAGATGCTGGAAATTTCACGTATAACAATTTACATTCTTATTAACGCGATTCTGAACCGTTGAGGTTTACGTATCGTTTTATCCAGATACTCTACGCCGAAGTAAAATTGATAGAAAGTTAGACTGTCGAAGTAGAGCCAAAGTATAACAGCTGTGAGACAACTATAAGGTGACAAGTTGACAATGGCGATAATCGGTTAACGTACAAGTAATACCCGCGGCACGAATCGCACATTTCTCCGCACGTAGGTACAATGAAAAGCTTTCCGGCAACGTTTCTATATTACAACCGTACGCGAGCTGGTTTACTTTTTATTTTCATTAACGGCGATTGCAGGTCGACGTAAGCCGCGACGCTTATAATACTAGACGAGTATAACCTGCGTATGATAATATGGCGTACATCCGCGCGTTATACACGCGCAGATAGCGGCTAATGGTGTTGTCATTTCGATGATTGACAGCGCACTTCGATACTGTTAGACTTTACGGGGCTGATTGTAAAGCGCGGTGGTCGACGCGGCACGTATTGCGAGACACCGATAATGCCTAATGGCTTTTCGAAACAGACCCGGACGCTCTTGCGGTAATATTAGGTACAGGCGACAATGGAGCGCAAGACGTGACGCTGGATTATGCTCTCGATTATCCTCTTCGGGCACAACGCCTCGTATAATATATGCATAAATTTACGCGTGCTATTTGATATCCGTATGTGTTATATGCGCACCTATACGAGGCATAATCGGAAGACGGACTGAATATTGAATATAACCAATGAAATTATCTTACACGTGTAACTGTAATATAGTAATTATACATGCTTTCTATACGAGAGCATGCGATCGTGTAGATCGAAGAGAGTTCCGGGTGCGATAGATATAATGGGGGCGTATACGGAACAACATAATTAGACGGAGCGGAACATTTTTGTGTCTTTACTAAAATTTCTCGCGAATGTAAGAGAAATGACAAATAGGATGAAAGTCGCGATGATTGATCGTATATGAAGAAAGTCGGAAGTTATTTGAGTCGAAGAACGCGACATGTTTTGCTTTTTATTTTTGAATTCCGTGTTATCTGTACTTACAATTGAGACCTGATTAAAACAAACTGATTTGGTTTAATTAACGCGTTGTGGAATTATAATTTTTCGGACAGGTATTTTGATTTAGGATAACGAAAGATGCGCAGGTATCGAATTCGCGGACCGTTTAGCTTCTCTGTGATTCGATGAAAATTTGGAGTCTAATTTTCACGATGTCTTGCGCTGGTACTGCAGGTTATTATACAACGGTACACTTTAATTTGTCATACATGTTCACCATACGACTGCACATAATCGTAAGCGTGAAAGTAGCCATGGAGATGTACGAAAAACGACAAGAAACGATGTGCAACGTACTATCATCGAAACCGCGACGATTGTCGTAAAATAAGTACAACGCACGACAAAGAATACGAATAACATATCATATCCGTAAGAGAAAATCACAAGATCGACGCTTACCTTAAAGATAGAAGCTGAGAACGTCGTCGGCGACATCGAAGAAGGATAGATAAAATATCAGGCGTTCAAAAGATACGCCGACGGATCGTCGGTTCCCGCGCGTCTCGGATCGTATTTCCCGTCGTCGAGTAGATACGGAATATAGAAAATCGTCGCGGCGTCCGCAGCAAGTATGCGGATGTAGTGCGCCGGGCGTCGAGATGCCGGGCGTCGCGTCGACGCGCAGCGACGCCGATAAACCCGCGCCTTTTCACGCGACGTTAACAATGGCGTCGCGCACGTTTCGCCAACCGCCTCTCGTCTCCTCTCCTCGCGCCGCCCCGCGCCTGCTCCGACGCGATCACCAAGCCCCGCCCCCCCCCCCCCCCCCTGAGGCCCCGCCCACCCCCACCCCCGAACCTTCGGCATCCCTTTCGGCGGGAGGCGGCTGCGGGCTCTGGGCCTGGCCGACCGGCCGACCGGCCGGGGGTGGGGGACCCGTTTCCGAAACAGTCGAAGAACGCCGCGGAGGATCAGCCGCCCGCAGGAAGAAGGCTCAAGGCAGGCAGACTGGAGCGGTCAATCGGGCGCCGCGCACCACGGAGCAACGCGCGTCACTTCACTCCGTTTACCCTGCACGTGCTCGAGGGATCGGAATTGCCTCTCGCCTTGCCGCGTCTTGCCGCGCCTCGCCGCGTCTTGCCGCGCCGCGCCTCGCCTCGCGCCGGTCATCGAGCAATCAGGTGTGAGAGGAGGACAACGCCACCCGCCGTTACCGAAACACCGATATTGTTAAGACGGTGATAATATAACGGGGGCAAAAACGCGTGGATACTGGAAACGTACTAGTGCCGCCACGATTCAGTGATTCGGTTCGATTTGTTACGTCGTCAAGCCGACGTCGTTGTTTTACCGTCGCCGAGAGCGGACGCGATACGGTCGCGGACGTTGCACGTGTGTTCAGTGAAAATTTTATCTGGAATTTTACGTATTTTTCGTGTTTTTTTTCTTTTCTTTATTTTTCCTTTCATTCGTTTTGTTCTTACTTTTCTTTTGTTTTTACTTTACATTGGTTCCTGTTTCTGCATTCGATTGGATCAATAATTTGGTATATCTTGTGTACCTAGCCTTGTTTATTGTTTTTTTATAATTGTGATACAAACCAAAACATATTACCACCACGTTATCGTTATTCGTGATTGTAACAAACGGATCAAGAGTTGACTTGTGATTTTCGCTGGTTGTAGTTCCGGCTTTACAACGGCAATTCTCGACTCGGTAAGTTTTACGATTTTATCCTTAAATCTTTTCTTTTTTTTTTTTTTATTTTTTTATTTCAACGTTTACGTACTTTGTGGTATACACGGTTTTTTTTTCATCAAACCCTGTAATAATTTTTCCATCAGCTGAGCTGGCAAATAGAATCAAGGTTGCAATATGTTTGAATTTATCCGTAACGTTGGGTACGGTTTGGTATCGTTCTCAAATACAATTACATCATGGATCGCACACGACCTGAAAACATATATCGTCACAACTAATCACGCAGTTCAACTGCACAGCAATAATTATTTTCTTACAATCGTTACTCCATTTTCTGATTGATTCAGCGATTGATTGTACTTGAGATATTTGTACCTTATTAGAGATTTCGGGATGGCCATCTTTTTCATTGTCTCATTTTGTGCAGATCAGTGCGGTTGAAATAAACTTTTGCGTTTGTGCGTTGAATCGCGATATTCGCAATGTTTTGCAAGTCTTCGTTTTAAATTTTCCATTAGCGAAACACGATCACTATCTACATTATAGATTAATCGTTGTAGGAAACATTGTGGAAGATCGCGGATTGTTTGAAATTTTCATTTTTACCCCTTTGTTAAATTAAATCGACCCACACTATTCTACACATATATTTGTTACGCTTCGAGGATAATATTTGTAGCAGATGAATTCCACGATTATTACAGTTTTGTGTCTCTATATATAAATACCGATACTATAACGTACGGTGAAACACGTATAATAATTATATCTTCTCGAATAATTTATATAATAATGTGAAGTTTCGATTTACAATGAAACTGAATTAAACTTCCATTCTCGAAGAAAGAGTTAGATTGGGGTTTTGCAAAGTTCTACAATAATTCGTGCAGCGGGTATAAACAGCTATGACCTTACCTTAATTGACATACGACTTGTAGTTTTTCGTTATAAAAACATGCAATACCTCGTTAACAATAAACTTCCCAGTGTCTCATGCATAACTTGAACAGTTGTATAACGCTCCATAATGATACGATTCTTAATTCAGTTTTGACTATACATAAATGATCAGCGAGCCGGTTTCCCTCGATTTCGGATACGTATCCTCATCCAATAGGAAGATTTTATTACGGTGTTTTCTAGGATTTCCGCTCGGCCGAATGCTTCCTATATGTGTATATATATATATATGTAGGTATACAGACAAACGCACACGTACAAGATGTAATTGATTGCGTTTGGCCTGCAGCGTTAGTGTTATACTCCGATCGTGTTTAGTAGGCTGTACCCACGTACTGCAGGACGCGTTTGTACGCTAGAAAAATCGGGGATCCAACCCTCCGAGGGATAGATAATAATGAATATATGCTGCCAGATTGCACGCGCCCGTTTACATTTTCCGCAATCGACGGCCGTCGTTCCGCTGCACAGCCTCCGTCGAGTGGCGACAGTTGGTTAAGTAATTGTACAAGTGGAGTACATTGTGAAAACATCGAGTGAAACACCGACTGTAATGTGTAAATTGCAATTTCAATCCTGACTACATTCCCAATTAACTTATAAATTAATTGTTTTATTTGATACGCGGTTCTTCGTCGACGTCTAAACCTCATTTTTATATCCTCGATCGAATTATGCGACAGACTGTTATCTTAGTTACAAATCCAATCTCAAATACCGTCAATCATACGTGTTTACTTTACATTCCAAAATTTTTCTTACCGCATAGCTTTCTTTACCTACATTTATACCTTATACTTTTTGTCAATTCATCGTCGCTTGTCTCTCCCTCGATCTGCAGCGGATGATGGATAGAATAAATAAATAAAAAAAAACGAAAGTGACCAAGAATGTTTCGGTCGTTTTGTATTTTTGAGAATGAAAAGAAATAAAGAAGTGTTTTGAAGTTCTTTACCGAGATCTTACCTTCCAGATTGTAGTACCTCGAGTGCTGTATAACCAATCTTCTTTTTTTTTATACCTTAACTCGAAAGATTCGAAAACGTGATTGGCGATGTGGTACTTACGTGCATTTCTACGTCGAATTAGGGGCTTTGTACACGCAGCACACGCGTTATTATATATCTGTTTTTTTTTTCGTTTTTTGTTGGGGAGAAATTTACACACCGCTGCGTAGATCCGTCAAGTTTTTCATTCATCGCGTGCATCTGTCTCCGTGGATTTACGCAACTATCATTCGTAAGAAAAACGATTTCTTGGATCGAATTAAATGTGGAGAAGTTTTTTACGAGGAAAGCAATTAATCAAGAACATCAACTTCTCACTCATACGATCACTCGTCGATTTTGCAATATAATTATTACGCACATGCCTTATACCTGCAATGGAAATCATAAAAGGGAGGCGAATGATGTCTGGACTCGGTTAAAAATACAATCGTCGGTAAATTTTCATCACACACATACATGTAACTATATCGGAATAATTTTATTCGACAATTTTTTTCCTCCTGCATCGTTGGATCGTTTTTTTTTAAACTTCCCATGCACGGCAGCTGAGCCAAGAATTCAACCTAATACATCGTACAACATCCGTCGCATGTATGCTAACATCCTTTTACGTGCACCAAATTATCTTTTACATCTCACGTATATTATTACCTCACGTATATAACATGGTATATAAATTTCGATTCATTTCGTCCATACGAATATCACAGTTATCGGTCACAAAATATTTAAAAAACAACAAAAAAAAAAAAAAAAAAACAAAGTCACACCCGCGATCGGGTTTCGAAATATTACACCTACACGCTTGCACGGTATTATACGGTATTATTCATTCGTTTTACACATTCATTCAACAACGACACGCATACGCTTATACCCACCATATGTATAAATGTGACATCGGTCTTGTAAAATTGATATACATAATAACTTTGACGCGATGTCAGCGGGTTGTCGAGAGCGAGTGACTGAATAGCGGACACACACTAATGTGTTTATAATATACGTATACGCGCTTATAAAGTGCGTGCTCAACGAGCGTTGAAGCGTTATGTAGTTATGTACTATATATATATATATATATATATATATATATACATATATATACATATATGTTATACATATCAGTCAGTCATGCACTTACGTACGCTTCGCTTCATCTATATTCCTCGCTACATGCATATTAGGTACATACATTCCGTCATTAAACCTTTGCACGATGTGTAATATTCTCGTGTAATATCATAATAATTATATTATATTACACGAAACATACCGATCTCCCGATTCAAACAGCAAACAATCGACGATTATTTATTTCTTTAATTTACACTCATCCTCATCCGACGGTTGTATGAAATAATGAATGTTCACTCGTTAAGATAGCTCTTAAATCGGTGCGTAATAGAACCTAGTTTGAGTATGAAAAATTGCAGCAGTTTTACTTTTCCTATTACACATTTGTAATGCGCGTATCGCTAGGCGAATCGTCGCATGCGAACGTAACGCGACGGTATGCAGAGCCAGGTATACGTGACAAACAATAAATTACGCTGTCATTTCAGCCAAGCATCTCAATCTCTGGTAATTTTCAGCACTGTGTTAGCGTGGCCGGCGGCGGCGGTGGTCGACTTAGCCTGCAGTTACGTTCGTGCGGTTCCGGAAGCGGGGGCGCCGGCGACGGCGTCTCGGAATATCCACCAGGTTCCGCGGCAGCCAGAAGTCGGGAGGCCGCTGCGGCGGCGTTGCACGCGGCCAGGACGCTGTTGGGGGCGGGGGTGGCCAACCCTTGCTCTCCCACCCCCGAACCACCCTTCTGGAAGATGCCCCATAAAGGTCAGTAAACAGGCATTTTTTAAATTATCGGCTAAACGGACAAATTTTAACGTTGCGAATAACGTTTTAAAGATTTTTTCAAATACCAGGTATTAAAAATTTTATTTATGCAAGTTACAATTAATTAGTATGATTATACTTCTCAATGTCTGTATATAAACAAATGTTATTAACTGGAGATGTATTTATACGGAAAAAAGTAATCGAACGTTAGAACTAATACACGTGCGAAAGAAGTTACAATATACAATGAGAGAAATTTTTAGTTCCGGTTACCGCTCAGTCCTTAACTATTTTCATTTCTTACCACAATCGAAAAATATAGTTGTAGGTAGAAAATAAAAATTAGTTTTCTAGCTGTTACCGGAAAGTCTAGTATCAGTTACTATTCTTTCACATTACGATCGCCGTTACTATATTTTCTTGTAACTGTTGCGATAATTTAAGGCTTGTGCAACGATAAATCGACGTTAAAGCCTTATTTAACTAAAAAAGGAGTGTAAACTTCAGAAACTGATTTTTCATTGCAATTATCAAAAAAGGATCGACGATAGCGCAAAATGGTTAGGCGTACCTCGTTTTTTTTTCAAACAGTTTTTTTTAACGATACCTGTTTTACTGAATTTTTCTAGTTACCATAGCAAATGAAATTTTCTCTCATCGTATATATGTGTAAAATTAATCGGATTTCACTCGTAAATATTTGTCGTCAAATATCGGTGTAATTATAATATTTCACGAATAAAATTCTTCGGCCGATCGCTTTATGCACTCTCAATATTAACATATCGAGGCATGTTAATTATTAATTATCGCTTGTAACGCATCGCGCACCGTATCCCGTCCATAAACGTGCCGCGTGGGTGGACGGACGGACATATTCCGATCATGGCCCGGCTCTCGTTCCGACGCGACGTCGTCGGACAGCCGCGATATCTCGCTTCGGATTCCATTTATTATGGGGGAATTATACGGCGACGCGACGCCAGCCGTCGGCTCTGGACGCGTCGGTGTTGGCCCGATAGAATCAACATGGCCGCTCGCTTTTCCTTCCGTCGTCGTTCGTGCAACGCAACCTGCTCCGCAGACCCGGCGATCAAACTATCCGTTGAAGAGGAGAGTTAAAAAAGGTTCTATAAAGTGCCTGGGTCTAAAAATTTGAAAAAAAAAAAAAATTAAAAATACGGGACATTCTTATTTCTTTGATTATCGCTTGAAGTCGTCGGTGGAATTTTTTTGAAAAGCTTACAGCCTTTTTTAACTTTTTTAACTTTTTCAATTATCGTATTATATGTAACGTATGTGTATAACCCGAGTTCCAAGTACGAGTACCATATCTTCAAGTGCGAAGATAACAG